>NC_090439.1:669371210-669677405 GCF_031143425.1 Pleurodeles waltl | reverse complement strand
TGCATGCTCATAAGGGCACCACTAACAATGAAGGACAGGCTGCACACAGGTCAAAAGCAGTCTGAATAACAGAGACCAGGTGCACTCCAGCTCCTCGAGAGGTTGTGCTCCAAAGTACTGCATCATGCATTCACAAAACAGTTGGGCTTGTGGAAGCGCCATCAGTCCTCCTTGTTGAAATGGGACAGCCAGTGTAAAAAAAGAATAGCAACAGCAGAATGCCACCAATTAATGGCAAAGTAATAGGGAATCCCCCAAAATCACTTGAGAAAATAGAGTGTATGGCCAAAGGGGGTGATGACAAATATAAAGGAAAGATGCTTACAAAACGGGAACCAACAGCCTTAAAGAAATATACAATCCCCGGTGTTTGAGACATTAAAAATGTGCCCAATTACTTCCACCAAAGTGTCTTGGAATTTAGCATTTAAGAGGGACTGTACTTCTGATGACCTTGCCACTTACAGAGCATAGGTCTCTCAGGTAGATGTAAGCACTGCATGTTTTTGAAGCAAAAGAGCTTTTGGTCTGCTTAGCTTGTCAAAATTTACATTTGAAGTAGCAATATGAGGCCACATCTCTGCTACTTATGTCTGTTGTGCTGGAGGAAAAAGCGCATTACCGCAACAGGTAACAATTTGGGAGACCGGAACAATGCAGGCAATTCCAACTCACATTCCATAATGGTTTTCTTTGTTCAGAACCAGATAGCTCCCAGTCGAAAGCACCTGAAATGCTGGATGAATCAAAGGGACAGGAACTCCCTTCAGATAATCAGCTAAATTCTCTACTGAAACATTACATGCTCAGTGCAAGGACAGTTGTTTACAGATTAGTGAATGGCTCACAGAAATCTCACATTCACTTTCACTATGAAAGATCTCTTTCAAGTCATTAAAACATTTGTACGAGAAGGGCAGCTCTGACACCTCATGAATATTACTATCTTCTAGCCTTTCATATCTTCCTACAGGAACGTACTTCAAGCACAAGGTGAATTGAAGTACAGAAATAGTCAGAATAATAACCCCATGAATTTTTCCTTCCTTTCCATGTTAAGTATGACATGTCACTTCTTTCTTACTCATTATTTGTTGTTGTTGTGTCAAATTAAATGCGGCAAACAGGTCTTTCGAGTTAACATATTGCTATGGTACGCAACCACTTTTTAGGACTTATAATGTCGAACATAACTGCACAATGGACCTTAGATGGCTACGTTCATGCTGTAAAGATGACATGCCATTTTGTATAATGTTGATGTCAGAAGAGATGATGTTGATGGTGTATAAGCATTTGGGCAAGGTGTTCATTCCATTATCTACAAGGGCTAATGCTTTCTGTATGTTCTCCTGACCTATTTGCATTAACCAGTCTACGGCTCCTATTTGGGAAAGTTTTAAACTTTCATTATCAATTGCATGTAGGAAGCACTTTTTTCAACGTTTTCTGGGACCCAACAGAAAATTGTGTAGGAAAATGTGTAGACTTTTTGTCTTCTGATAGGAGACTGAGGTGTGCCTTTACAGCTACTAGGGAGAAAGATTTCAGCCACTGTTGGCATTATTTTCCTACACTACATTTGGTGATGATAGCAGAGTGTTGTGATGATATGTAACAAGGATCAGGTCGGCTCGCTCTAAAACCTCCTGTGGGGTTTACAAAACGTGCATGACAACCATTTGTGTCAGTTGGCCACACTAACCAGTCAAGCTGTTCTTCAGTGACATTAAGGGGGTCATTCCGACCCTGGCGGTTGACTACCGCCAGGGCCAGGGACCGCGGATGCACCGCCAACAGGCTGGCGGTGCATCCATGGGCATTCTGACCGGGGCGGTACAGCCGCGGTCAGAAACGGGAAACCGGCGGTGTGCCGCCGGTTTCCCGCTGCCCTAGGGAATCCTCCATGGCGGCGCTGCAGGCAGCGCCGCCATGGGGATTCCGACACCCTTACCGCCAGCCTGGTTCTGGCGGTAACGGGTGTCGTGGGGCCCCCTAACAGGGCCCCACCAAGATTTTCAGTGTCTGCCAAGCAGACACTGAAAATCGCGACGGATGCAACTGCACCCGTCGCACCCCTTCCACTCCGCCGGCTCCATTCGGAGCCGGCATCCACATGGAAGGGGGTTTCCCGCTGGGCTGGCGGGCGGCCTTCTGGCGGTCGCCCGCCAGCCCAGTGGGAAACTCAGAATTACCGCGGCGGTCTTTTGACCGCGCAGCGGTATTCTGACGGCGGGACTTTGGCGGCAGAGAAGTCAGAATGACCCCCTAAATGTTTTCTGTCAGTTAATAAATTTAGCTGGTGAGGGAATCCTGGGCACATTCATTTCCTTAATTATCTTCAAGCCAAACAACTAGTTTGCTGTATGGTGTCATTTAGGAAAATAGTTTGCAACAGCATAAGGCATGCTCTAAACAAAGCTTCCCTTCCCTGCAGTTGCCAAAATGTAGTTCCCCAAACACTTAAGTCTATCGACTTTAACCAATATTCACATTCTTCTATTACTAACTGGGAAACAAAGGAATCAGAATAGATCATTCTGGTATGTGCTAACAAAACATTTTGCAGTTTCGCAGGAGTTAATTTGAAATAAGACTCAGCATTTCTTACATCAAGCCCAGTAAAATATGCACATTATTCTATATATATTAGAACTCCCCACTGGTGGGGCCGGACAATGTTCCCATTGTGCATAATTAAAACATCTCTCAGGATGCTAGCTTTGTGCATGACATGATGTCCATAATGATTGTAACAGAACATATCACCATAATTAGCAGATGTTTGATAAACACTTTCAAATACAGTATAATACGTAAGCTCACAAACCATAGAATCAATTGTTTTTACATCCCAATCGTCGGACAATATTCTGGGTGTTATAATATCATTCATTGAAACTTTAAACACATATGGTATTTGGAGGAAGGATCTCTGTCGGCCCAAAGACATCAAAGGATACTTTATCCCAAACAATACAATCAGGAATCGGTATAGCTCTAATGTTCACTAGGGACAAGTCTCTCCGGACCTTATGTGAAGACAAGTGTGCTTTTAATACCTCATCCCCCAGTTTAACAGCAGAACATCCAGAAAGATAAATACATTGTATCAGCAAAAAGAAAATGATGGCAAAACCTATCCAGAGAAGAAAGGCAAGCACAGTTAATGGGACCCATAGATAGTTTGGTCCATAGATAGTTGGAATAAGGAATCATTGATGTTGGCAAAATATCCAGAAGCAGTTCGTGCAAATGCTGGAGCCAATATCGGAAAGGTAGAACTGACAGATATGTCCCTTCGTGGTACTTAGTAAACTACTCCATCTGTTCATTTGAATTTCAATAACATTATTCAGAAGTGTGGATGTTGCTTGTCACAGAAGAAGTTACTTGTATCAATGAAAGGTCATGTTCCACCCTCCCCAAGCTTGGGAAAGTGTCAGCATCATTGGCTAAAACTTATACAGGTACATCCTAGTTGGTAGTGAGAGGGGTTTGGGAACTACCCTGGAGTCCTCTGGAACTGCTGTGTAGGATCAGCCACATGGTGTAACTTGACATTATCGATGGAGACAAAGTGGTTTCCTTGAGAACCAGGCAGCGGTAGTATGATGACAGATATGGTACTGGAACGGGTGCTCATTAGGAAGGGCCAAATTCTTTTTTCACAGCAATGTTTTCTCTTACTTGATCCACAACTTTTGGAATCTAGCCAGTCGGTGTTATTGGTGCATCCCTTATTCCCGATGTGGCAGTACATGCAGATGAGTTTTCATCAGAGAACTTTTGTAATTCCTGCAGGACAGTGACATGTTCATTTATGTCAAAAGGAACGTCTGCCAGCACTGTGCCAGAGCTATCAAGTTCCGAGACATACATAGGTATGCCGAACAGACCCTCGTATGGGGTGCACCCTTTCAGGGACTTCTATGCAGATTATTAAGCACTCTCTTGATGTCATATAGGTGGCTAAGCCAACTATGACCTGTTCCTAATACTCTCGCTGTTAAGGATTGCTTTAAGTCTCAGTTTCTTTTCTCTACTATACTGTTTTCCTCAGGATGATTTGGAGACAAATAGTGCCATTGGCCTCCCAATGTTGCTATGGTATTCCTGAATGCCCTTGAGGCGAAAGCAGGGCCCTGGTCGGAATCAAATGCCACAGCTGCAGATGCCATGATAAAGACTTGCAAACCTTTAATAATAGTTAGAGTGTCAGCTGATTTTTGTGGCCATACTAATAAGTCTCTGGAGCAAGAGTCAACAGCGACTAAGATGCATTTTTATACACCATCAGGTGTCAAAGGGGCACAATGTTCCTGGTACAAATTGTAGTGGTTTGCTGGAAATTAGGAGGGGTGTCTGCAGTCATGGATTGATGGTGAATTCTTTTATTTGCTAACAGATGTCACAGCAAAGGACATACTGTTTGCTCTGTTTATATGGATCTGTCCACCAGTAACATTTTTGCAATAAGGAAATGGTAGCTGACACACCTGCATCGGCAGAAGCAACTCCCTCATGCGCTGCTTTTATCAACTCTAGTCTTTGAACCTATTTAAGGATCACACGATCACCCAACCCAGGTATTGTTACAAGGGCAATGTTCTGTGCACTTATGTGGTAGAAATATTTGGTAGGATACGCCTTTGACAAGGGCTTGCTGTCGGTTGAGGCTTTCACAGCAGCCAGTGTTTCATCATCCAACCTCCTTCAGGAATGTGTGATCTCAGCAACAGTAGCCATGGCTACTGCTGAATCAGCCAAGGTATTGTCTGCAACATATATTCCTACACGTTGATGACCTAGTGTATGAACTACAAGGGCATTGGGTAGCATTTATTTCAGATTTGCTACTTTCCCCCAGATTAATCTGTGTTTGATGGTGTTTCCTTTTGAATCTCTGAACCCATATTGGTGCAAGTAATGCAGATGTTCATTAAATGACTGGAAACAACAGCAGGACTCACACAATATTAGTGTTAGCTGTTTTGGATTCATGAGTTCCAGTGGCAGTACGAGAGCCTCAAGTTCTACCAATTCTGCAGTGCAGTCCCCTATGGTCTGCGTGTAAGTGTTCTGAGGAGGGAATTCACCATCCTCCAGGACACCCTCACAGAGGCTGCGGAGTACAACCGTACAATGGTTTTATGCGTTGTGCATATGTAAGTTCTTCCACAGTTGAAAAAGCTAACAATGATTGCAGCTTTTTAATGGTATTTAGTGGCTCTAATTGTGGGCATTTTTCCACAAAGCCAGGCTCTTTCCTTCATCAGATAACTTGTATCCCAAAAACAGGGCACTTGGAAAGGTAAATTTAGTTTACTTGAAACTTAATTTAAAGCATATTTTGGCAAATCCCAAAACAATGCCGGACATCCATCTTAAATGTTCCAAGATATCATCATCCATAAGGTAGATGTCATCTACATGGGATAACACCTCAGGGTCAATCTCGTGCAGAATGAATGTTATATTTACTGAGAACAATCAGGACTGTTGTTATACCACTGTGGGAGCCAACAAAACCTTTGCAAGCCTAATACACTAAGGGCCATATGTACAAACACATTTTCCCATAGACACAGAATGGGTAAAAACCTTTGCTACATCTGACCCTAAATACTGTTTCCTGGTTTCAAGTGCTATATTTTGTCAGAAGAACCCGTTGGAAATATCCAGGATAGTTTTGTATTTTAGCTACAGTTAACAAAGTGTTGTTCATTGGTGAGAAACAGGGCTCAATTACACCCTAATAATCAAGTTATGTGAGCATTCCTTTCTCTCACTGGTGCTTTTAGCCTCATATTTAATGGGATATTGTGAATGTGGCTGTGGTTGTGATTTAACAGGTATTATGTGCTATAGAGAGTCTTTGTCTCAACCTACATGATTGCGATTTGTGGTTGGGGTTTGTGCCAATGCCTAATCTACTGTGTAAACTTCCCCTTATTCCCTAGGAATGAGAGATGATAAAGAAGGCAGAATAACTTCTTCTCCGAAAGGAAGATTGTGGGCAAATTCTGGTGGCCAATCCATTTCTGCCAATAAGATATCATAGCATGGTACCAGTTTTTTCCCAATGTTGCTTTAATTGCTCTAAATAGTTGTTAGTTGCTGTCTCATCCAGAAGCACTTGAAGATTCTGGCGAACTATGCTGTCTGGCAGAGTCACTGCCCCACTTCCTGTTCTTTAATAAAGCTCTCAACATGCCTGGCATTACAGGCTGAAATAGCTCCCACCTTTTTCTTTTTAAACTGTACTTTCTGTTGGGAGGTTTCTCTTTGTTGGGAATCTTTTCTTGGTTTCACATAGTCCTTTCATTGTTCAGAATGTCCGCCTCTCTCACTTCATTTATCCAGGGAGTCCTGAAAGGAATGTGATTGGCTTGTATCACTATATTGATATATATTGAGAGTTTTCAAACTATCTCTATTTCTTAAATTGTATTATTTCTCAGAGGTCTTCGACACAGAGATTCTATTTTCTGTTTTACATTATCCTTATTTTCTTTTTGTTTATCCCAACGTTTTTTAAAACACTCCATTGATTGTTTGGTAGAATCCTTATTGGATTTATCATGTGGGTGTGGTTTACTCGGTCTGTCTCCCAAACTGTTCCGACCTATACTAGAATAGGTCTCAGCAATAGTCTTTGGCAGCTTGCGCACCTGATCTTGTACAGGAATATCATGGAGCCGCATGTGGAGTGCCAGAGCTACTGCTTCCCCTTTAAAGTTACCTAATATTATTGAGCATGCTGTGGCAAAGTTGCCCATTAATTGCCTCCCCAAGTCTAGAGCCGGGGCAGCCCTGTATTCATCTTGAATTTGTTCTAACACTTCCGGAAGATTCAAAAGTGTTGGTGTGCCGTGTGCAGCAGTGTAGAGTGCAGCACATACTGCACCCCATGTGGTACTGTTGTCCACTGAGGGAACCGTCCCAAATGGCATATTGTGAGCATTCTATGTTTATCTTGGGGTCCGGTATGAGGAAACACTGCTTCCAAAGTGCTTATAGTTTGTGCTAAGCAAAATGGAATTTCTGCACATTTGGTGGGTATCTTACCCATGATCAAATGCACTGTTACAAGATTAATGCCTGCTCTGACCATATGTGGTTGCCCTGGAGCAGCCCTTGCTTGGGCAGTATTTAAAGCTAGCATCACAAATTGTATTAAGCATCTATATACTTGTACTAAATCATTATAAAGGCGGTGCACTACCGCTACCGCCATGGTATTAGCACTTGGGCATGGTGTATATGTGGCCAGCTTTGACCATGTAGGGCCTTCATTAATCAAAGCACCTGGTGTGGTAGAGGGCCATCCAGCCACTTTTGGTGTTCTTGATTAGCTAGAGGTATTTCTAAATATGCATATGTTCTGTATTGCACAGGTGCATTAGCAGGAGCATAGTGATGAAATGAATGTATGTTCCCATCCACCGCTGGAAAAGTGACCCAAGAATAAAACTACAAATGTAACTGCTCCTCCTTCCTCCCTGAGGCCATTATTTATTAAATGATTAGTGAGGGGGAGTCTTATTTTGCTGCAATTATGACCCGTTGGGGTTCCACCACATTTCAATATTGTATAGTTAAAAGATAGGGACACCAGCTGGGAATGTAATCCTTTTAAAGGTTCAAGCTTTAACAACCTACAGTCAAAATAAGTACTGCCTATCTTCGTTGAGGAAGATATCCCAATTCCACAGACATCTCCATTTAAGGTAATTAGGGTGTTTTTAGCATGTAGTGAGACAGAGATACTTGGGAGATCCATAATTCAGTGCCTAAACAACTTTGGAGGTGCCATGTCGTGTAGGCTCTTGTTATAGTAACAAGGCTTCTGAATTTTGGCAGCAGCATCACTGAGCGCTGGGGACTGAGGCCCTCATTACGAGTCTGGCGGTCATGAGACCGCCAGCCTCGCCATGGTGGTCTCACCACCGTGGAGCCGGCGGTGCCGAACGTCGTATTACCAGTTGTGGTGGTTGGCTGAAGCCAAACCGCCACAACTCCGTCTGGCCCGCCGGTGCAGTCGCACCACCATGGCCAGCGGTGACCTCCTCCATTCCAGCGGCAGGCCTCAGGCCATTTTACGGATTACGGGGTTGTAAACCACCAGGCTTTCTGTCGTGGTCACCCTGCCACGAAAACCCTGGCGGTCACACACCCGGTGACAGGAATCTCCATTCCTGTCACCGGCACACACATACACATATGTCCCCACACCTGTCCACATCCCCCCCACCCATCCACACACTCACAAACCCCCCATCATGCATGCATGCATTCACATACACACACATGCAGCACAACCATACATCCACTCAGACACCCCCACTCACTCGCATGCATCCACTCAGACACCCCCACTTACTCGCATGCATCCACTCAGACACCACCACTCACTTGCATGCATCCACTCAGACACCCCATACACTCGCACATACACACACATTCACATTCCTTCATATACACGCGCGCATTCACTATCCCCCCTCCGCAGACACGTACAGACGCACAGACCCTCCTCCCCTTTCAGATGCCCACTTACCTTCTGAGTCAAGAAGCACATCCGGGGGGGGGGATGGGTCCTGGCGGTCTTCCCTCTCCACAACCACCACACCAGCAGGACACCGCTGAGCCATATTATGGCTCGTAATACAGCAGGCAAAGTTCTGCTGGCGTGGCAGTGCCGGCAAGGGAACAGTCTCTGCACCGCCGACCACCAGAACAATTGATAGCTGCGTTCTGGGTCAATGATGGCAGAGAGCAGCCACTACTCATAATATAGCAGTCTGCTGACCACCAGCACTGACCTTCGTCTGGAGGGTTTGGCTTTGGCAGTCAATGAAATTGACTGCCAAAGTCGTAATGAGGGCCTGAGTCTGATCCTGCACCATGTGACAGCCCCCGGCGTAACCCTTCCGGCCAGCTAGCTGTACCTCACCAGTACCCAAGAGTAAAAAGTGATTTGTGGCAGCCCTATGCATGTCATCTGGACTTTTCAGGGAAATTGTGGGGGACAGACCTTACCTCTTTCTCTCAATCACATATGTCCCACACATACAAAAGCAAAACAGAAGCAGGACTAGGCTCAATTTTTATCAAAATCAACTGCATTCTATGTAAAAAGGAATGTATTGTGATTATGAGGATGATAAAACATAATAAAAGCAAGGCAGTGATGAGGAAAGTGAAACATAGAAAAAGTCCCACCATGTTGTCACAACAATGATTCTAGAATCTACCTACCTGCACTACTAAGATTCTATACAAGAATGCCCTAATCTTCCATTAGGTTCCCCCGCACCTTTAATTGTAGGCAAACAAGAGGTCTGTTGGAGTGCTGCAAATCCTCCCACATGGAGGAAGAGACTGCTTCAGGTCTCAGCAGAAACTGATAAGGTGACGTGTAGTGTACGATGGCAACTGGTTGGAATTTCCCTTTATTTTATATGAGGCAGTGAGGTGTTTCATAATAAAACATCTGGTGTTCTGAGAAAACGGTCCTGACGTGACAACATGTATATTTCTGTGTATGAGAGTTAGACACATGATGAACGCTTTGTGCAGGCAATAACTCAGAACTTATCACGCTCAGCCTTGAATGAAGTACAGAATGAAAATATCATAATTCTGTGTGAAAGGACAAGCTGAAATAATCAAAACACCTCCGCTAAAATAAGCCTTTTGCTAAAATAATAAAGGAATAAAAATGGATGGCTCGGAGTAAAAGGGCACAAGCAGCTGGCCTAAGCTAAAATAACATGCCTGTGTTCTCGATACACCACAGGATGTAAGAATTGGACTTCTGCCCCTACCAATTCAGTACACTTTGTCCTGTGCTTTTACAAGGATTGCTACTCTGCTGGACTGCTGCTCGGGGCGAAATGCTTTCCTGTGCCCTCCTTGTCTTGGTGAGAATGACTGGCCCCAGAACCAGAGTGACTCAAAGGGCTTGTTGGTTTGCCTCCTGTTCCTCTGAAGTCTCAGGGGCACAAACACATTTGACTCATCTCCCACAGCACCTGGACACTGTAATCTGTGAGTCTTGCCCTGACAGGTGGTGCCAATCCTGTCTTGGGCCTTTGGAAGTTGGTATGTAGTGCTGCTTCAGCCCAAAATTCATACGTCGGTGCATCTCCATCAGCACTGCTGCAAGGGCTGAGGACCCCTTATAGCTGCCGGCACATCTCCTCTGACGATCAGGAACACTGCATTGCTGACTGCGCAATGGATCACCTCCATTCCAGATGCATCCATGACTTAGATACTCAGAATCGAGCATCGCCTACATTTTTTAGATTGATCCCAACGCATCACCTCCTTTGCTCCTCACATCGCATCCCCTTCTTTGCTCCTCACATGTTGTTCTCGTTGTCGACGTAACTCCGAACCAACGTACTATTTCAGTGGATCAAGGCTTGTTCCTGTATCCAACAACCTCTCCATTGCAGTCAGTCTGACTTTTTTCAGATTTGTCCCGATCTAGAGTGACAAGATAGCCCTGGTTGGTGCTTCATGCTTTTAAGCACTACATTTCAGTTTGTTCTTTAAAAATTAATATCTCCACTTCTACCTATTGGATGTTTGTCATTTTCATCTTGTTTTATTCATTAAATTAAGCTCTAGTTTTCCAAACAGATGTGGTATCTTTTTGTTAAATGTTGTCAATGTTTCACTGTGTGAAGTGTTGCACAAATACTTAACACATTGCCTCTTAAGTAAACGCTGGCTGCTGTATGCCAAGCTCCCAGGGGGTGATCACAGGTTAATGTAGGGTGTGTTGGTGACTTACACTGACTAGGATTATGGTTCCTGCTTAGACAGGGTGCATATCTCTGCCAACCAGAAACTGAATTTCTAACCAGATGGAAAAAGAATGTGTTTTACAGAGTACACAATTTCTAACCTACGGGAGACTATATATCGTATTTTGGTGAATTTCAGTGAAAATAGGGCCAGAGTTCAACAGATGTAGGTCCATTCCTACTCACCCTGACAAGAGGGTAGCATGTCAGTACAACGAGGCAGTAGTCCAGCAGGACAGCAGCTTGGCACAGTGACAGCCCTTTTAGCAGCACAGCTGTCATTCTTCCTGGTAGAGAGTCCACAGGTCTAGAATTGTACTGAAGAGTTGGTGTCTGAGATCTAATATTTAAACCCAGTTCTGCCTTTGAAGTGTGAGAAGCTTCTAGAAGTTTCCCTTTAAAGTCCATCAGTATTCTGCCTTCGCTGCACTGACTCCAGACTAATTACAGAGGGGATGCAGCCCTTTGTGTGGAGGCAGGACACAGCCTACTCAAATGTCAGTGGTTCTGTGCATAGTTCCGCCCTCCAATCCTATCAGTGATAGCCCATCCAGGCACACCTAAGCCCTCTATAGTGTGTGGCTACCTGGGAGGAGCACACAAAGCCTAACTGTCAGCTCCACCCAATCATATGACCCAGGGCTAGAGGCACTAAATTACAAAGTCAGGAAAATGTCAACTTTCTTAAAAGTGTAATTTTCAAAATTGAAACTAAAAATCCAACTTTATCAAAAGAGAGGTTTTTTCTTTATAATTTCAAAGACACCAAACAAACTAGTCACCTGTTTCCTTTTAGAAATTACTGCTTATTAAATGTAATAGATAACTCCAATTGTATCCTAACATAGAGAAAGGCCTTGTAGTAGTGAAAAAAGATTTTAAGAGTTTTTCACTACCAGGACATGCAAAACTTAAAGTTACATGTCATACTGTTTATTAAATACACTGCATCCTGCCCTCTGGGCTGTCCAGGGTCAGCTCTAGGGGTGAATTACATCTTTTAAAAAGGAAGATTTGGGCCTCGCAAAAGGCTTATTTTGCCAGGTTGAAATGACAGTTTACAACTGCACGCACAGGCTGTAATGGCAGGCTTAGATATGTTCACAGGGAAACTTAGGAGGGTGGTACAATAAGAGCTGCAGGCCCACTTGTAGCATTATCACTTACAGGGCCTGAGCACCTGTAATGCCACTTTATTGTGGACTCATAAGTAAATCAAAGGTGCAGATTTTACCATGTTTTAAGGAGTGAGCACATACACTTTAGCATTGGTTAGCAATGGTAAAGTGCATAGATTCCTAGGCCAGTAGGAAAGATCAGCAAAAAATGGAGGAGGAAAGTAAAAGCACCCCTAGACAAGTCTAGCACGTGTAAATGTGAAAGAACTTAGGAGGAACACAATCTGGCAAATGTATATCTCTCCTTGACATTTGAAAGCTACCACATGCATGTACTGTGTTCCGGATTAAAAGTAAAGTAAACATATAAAAAATAATATATGAGAAAATATTCAGCCAAACCTTTTTTTTCAGTCTTTAGTTGGGAAATTTACTTGTTAGATGGAATAAGCATTATTCAGTTGACATACTGCACAAAACCCACTTGCACTTACACTTGCGCTTATATTGTGCTGTATAGGTCTAGTGGGTTTATAGATTTGTGACTGGACTATGGACAGAATTTTCCCAAGGCATACATACCAACACACTGAATGCAGGGAGGAGACTCCTGATTCTCTAAGCAAAAAATGTTTTTATTTTAGCTGCCTCTAGCCTGACATAAACTCTGCTTCAAAGGACATCAGTGGGGAAAATGTATTCCTCCAATTCTGTTTCCAAAGTCTCCCATGTTCCTCTTCTAAAATATTGGAATGTATTCACATGAATGCATGTTTGTGTTGTACTAGGCTGCAAGTAGGGGTTATCCAAAAACCACTAAATGGGCATGCACACCATCAGGCCACCAGGAGAAGTTCACGGCTTACATAGACCTTTCTTTGCTTCTGGGCTTTGGTGTGCAATGAACCATTTAGTTATATGTCATGAATGTATCTTTTACAACTTTATTATTGCCCCTATTTTGACCCAGTAGCCCATGACAGTGAATGATGCTCATTGTAGTATAGCAAATATATTCTTTGAATTCCTGATATGTATTTCATTGTTTTTGGGACTCCTCAAAGGAAAACTCAGCTGGTCTGAAAGCAGTTCAAATTTCAAACATTCATCAAACAGTGTGAGTTCCTTTTCCATCAATCAATCTATCAGTTTTTGTAAAGCGCAACTACTGACCCGTGAGGCGCTGGTGGTGGGTCGGGGCCTCATTCGAAGAGTCATGTTTTGAGGTTCTTCCTGAAGATGGTGAGAGATGTGATTTGTCTGAGGAGTGTGGGCAGATTGTTCCAGCTCTTAGCTGCGTGGTATGTGAAAGATATTCCTCTGGCTGTGGTTTTCCAGATGCGTGGGATGGTAGCTAGAGCATGCTGGGTGGAACGGAGTGGTCTGGCAGGGTTATGAAGGAGATGCAATGGTTCAGGTAGGCTGGTCTGATGTTGTGCAGGGCCTTATAGGTGTGGGTGTGCAGTTTGAAGTTGATACGCTTTCTACTGGGAGCCAATGAAAGGTCCTCGGGTTTTGGGAGATGTGTTCTTGGTGGGGGAGGTTCAGGACGAGTCTTGTGGCAGCGTTTTGGATGAGTTGTAGTTTCCTGAAGTTCTTTCTTGTATTACTGGCGTAAAGTGCATTGCCGTAGTCGTAGTCACTAGGGCATGGGTGATTGTTTTGCGGCAGTCGGCCGAGATCCATTTGAATATTTTGCAGAGTTGGCGGAGGTTGTGCCAGCAGGAAGAGGTGACTGCGTTTACCTGTTGGGTCATTTATAGGGAGGAGTTGAGGATGAGTCCTAGGTTGCGGGTGTGGTCAGTTGGAATAGGTGGTGCGCTGAGCCTAGGGGCCAGCAGGAGTCATCCCAGGCTGAGGTGGAGTTTCCAAAGATGATGAGCTCGTTCTTGTCTGAGTCGAGCTTGAGGCAGCTCTCCCTCATCCAGGCGGTGATGGCTTGCTTCCCTGTGTGAAAATTCCTCTTAGCTTTTTCCAGGTCTTCAGGGAAGGATATGACACGTTGTGTGTTATCGGCGTATGACACAATGTTAATTTGTGGTATCTGACGATGGCTTCTAGTGGGGCCATGTATATGTTGAAGAGCGTTGAGCCCAGGGAGGAACCGCGAGGGACTCCGCAGCTGACATCTGTTGGTTTGGATATGAAGGGTGGGACCCTAACTCTCTGTGTTCTTCCGTTCAGGAAGGAGTGGATGCATTGCAAGGCTTTTCAGCGGATTTCTGCATCGTGGAGTCTGGTGCATAAGGTGCTGTGGGAGACCGTGTCGAAGGCTGCTGTGAGGTCGAGGAGTATGCGTGCTGTGGTGTGTCCGTGGTCGAGGCGTGTGCGAATTTCATCAGTGGTTGCAAGAAGAGCTGTCTCCATGCTGTGGTTGCTGCAGAATCCAGACTGAGAGGTACCCAGAGAGTTGTTATCCTCGAGGAATTGTTGCAGCTATGAGTTTATGGCATTTTCCAGGACTTTGGCTGGGTAGGGTAACAGCGAGATGGATCGGAAGTTCTTGAGCTCTGATAGTCCGGCTGTGGGTTTCTTCAAGAGGGGGCCAACTTTGGCGTGTTTCCAGTCTTTGGAGAAGGTGGCTGTTGTGATGAAGCAGCTTAGCGTCTTGTGGAGTTCGGGGGTGATGGATGCACTAGCTCTGTTGTTGATGAGGTGAGGACAGGGGTCTGTTGGAGCACTGGAGTGAATACTGTTCATGATGATTTCAGTCTCTCCTGTGGTGAGCATGGACCAGCTGTAGATGGATTGGGACAAGATGGGGGCTGGGTCGGTTGTAGGTTCTGACTCTGGGTGGGTTCTGTGAGAGTTCCTTGTCATAGATGACCTTAATCTTGCGGTGAAAGAAAGTGGGTAGTTTGTCACAGAGGTGTTGCGATGGGGGGGTGTTGGTGGCTGCTGAGGGAGGATTGGTGAATGTTAGACTCTCTCTAAGGGAGAATCTTTCCTTTGTGTCCTTCCTGCACAAAAACAATCTTGCCTGGGTTTGCGCTAGACAGCCAAAAGTGTGTAGCACAAGGAGAGAGAAGGAATGTGCCATATCTTTATATGGTGCATTCCTGCCCTTTCATGCAGCACAGAACAACAAAGTGTCTTGATGCTTTGACGTTCATGAAAAAATGATAACTATGGCCGTTTGGCGTTTCTCATATTGCTGGATTAGTCAAGGATGCAAATTCGAATTGAAGTACATTTTCTGACCAGTGTGTATCAAATTACATGACTATTAGGGAGTATTTGCTGCATGTCAGAATTGAAGTCTCTTCAAACACCTGCATGTCTTTCTCCCATTCCTGCAGTATCAGTAGTAGTGTCTGGCAGGTCTGAGGTATATTGGTAGAGGGGCATGTAGACTGACTATGAGTGATGTAGCAGGAGATCTGGTAGGAGAGGATAGATAAACAATGGTAGAGAAGTGCAGGTTCTCCCATTACTGATGCAGCAAGTGACCTTTCGTGAAAGGTTTAATGTACTATGGCAAACTGTTGTTCATTACTCCCAATACATAAATAGACATTTCAGGTCCAAACTAATATATATTTCTTGACAGGTGCACAACTTCCATGGAGCTATGAGGGCTTCAGCCCCTGTCATGTGTCTTAGCCCAGACTGCTGCTTCCTGGACATGCACAGTCCTTTAGCCATTGTGTGCTAGGTGATTTTGCAGATGAGGCTTCAATGATAACCTCATACAAAGTACTTCGTAGGTCATCCAGAGATTAATGTGTATTAAATATGTATGATAAATGTTATCCAGAAAACAGTGGGAGTGGAGCCAGAGATATGGCTAAAAGAAAACGAAATGTTCTGCACCTATTGTGTGGTCATTTTATGGGATTTCTATTAAATAGATGTAAAATATAATGCATATGCCTTAAATGAAAAATAAGTTGAAGTTGTCAGTGGTAAATGTATTCTTATATTTTGTGAAAGCTCCATTGTTTAATGCAGCATTTACAAAATAGTGGGTCCAACCAAGTAGTGGGTTGTGAGTCGAGTGTTGTTGGGTCATGAAATCCTGGTCTTTATGTAAGTAATAATAAAAATGATTAATCATGTTTGTGCACCAGGGCAAAGGTGCTGAACAGTCTCCCTAAGTCCAGTTTTAAAATAAACCCTTGCAAGCATTCCCAAGCAAGACTGTGGGTGAACGATCCAGTATTGGTTGCTGCTGCTTTTTTTTACTTCACAAAGCCATTTCAACAGAGAATGTGCTCATTATACGTGATCATATACAACCATACAACCTTTGCATAACTTACACTCTTTCAAAGTTCTGTTTAAAATTCTGATTAATGCGCAAAGGGATATTTGCACACAGATTGAAGTATTGTGCATTATATGTGTGGTTAGAGCATGTATGTATGCCTGCGAGGAATACTTTCCATGAGAGATGTAGAGTTGTTCAGTGCATGCACCTGGTCCACCAAACTGAAATGAGTTTCATCTATGTATTTCTCCTGATACCTTGAACTTGCTAGCATGATTCATATTGTGGTAAAAAAACAACAAAAAGGTTCTGATATACAGCAATACATCAGTCTTTAGAGAGCACGCCAGGCTTGCAGTAGTTTAGGATGAGGTCAGGTAGAAGAGAAATAGGGCTGCAGACACTACCCCCTTTGCACGTAAAAAAAAATATGATTTAGCATATAGTAAAATACAAACCTGTACACGCACACGCACAAACATAGACTCATCAGAATTTTAAGCATGGCAATGGTCAACAAATGTCAACAACTCATGCATTAAAAACAGTATCCTATTTTATTTTAAATTATATTTCTCAGGCCTCCTACTCTAAATCTCTTTTCCAGACAGTCTTCAATCACACTAATCTGCCCACTGTCAAGATTACTGTTCTCTCACCTACGTTGTGTATGACAGTTTGGCCTCTTTTTTTTCTGTTAGGAGCTCAATGTTATTCATCAATGTATTGCACAACTTTCATGCTGTCTCATAAGGATGTTGGGAACCCTAGATGATATATGCCCAGACAGGACTCTAAAATCTTTAACCTTGTGTTGTTAATGTTGCCATCATGTCTAGATTGAGCAATGTCAATGCCTGCTGTGTTGGCCATTCGGATTGAGGTATATACAAGTGTAAAGGTGCTCGGAATATGACAACATGATGTTTCATGAATTTCAGGAAATGTGATAGGTCCTCTGAGGCTCTCCCTAAATTGCGCTGGTTCCTACTTTCTAGAAGGAGCTATTATAAGATACAGAATACTAGAGGGACAAAGAGATTTCAAAATGGTCCAGTGTACATCCTCCCGGAGTTAAGTACACATAAATAAGGTACTCTGTTCTACAGGGAAAAGCACAGATCAAAAAGCACTCTTAGGAGTAGAGGCCAGTGCCCTCACACACCTAATGGATGTCATTCTTCCTGATAGGGCCTGCTCCTCGTCGGGCTGGTGCTGCAATGTTCAATGTGCCTCTCGAGGTGGCTTTTTGACAGATATCTTTTTAAATGCGTGCTATGGTTGAGCTTAGGGGTAGATTCAGACCTATGAGGAGAAGTGAAAAGCTGGAGAGGGTGAATTATGTTTATTTTACCGGAGGGGTTTAGGTCAAGGTTATAAACAAGGGGAGTGAATAAAACAAAAATACATTTAGTTGTGTATGATTTTCTCTCCTCTTTTGTTTCCGCAGGTCCAAACCTATTTAGATTTAGAAAACTACCTTTTCTGCCAATTATTTAGGCCTGGTGGATGCAGCTCTGTATTCTCATATTGGAACTGCTCACTGTAGGGTGCTAATACCAACTATTTAATGTTTGTTTTGAATAGTAATTGTCTTGTAACAACTTGGTGAAAATTGTTTCTAAAGTACATTGTATTAAAATATTTGGAAACTGATTTTTAGTAGTCAAATCAATCCAAAAAAATAGGATATTGTTCTTGATTACTTTTAGGAATGCTCCTCTCTTTTCTTGTATGTATTTGTTTAGTCTCAGGGGGATTTGTTGGCAGTGGAAACCCAGGGCTGCAAGCACCATACCTGTTATTATCTTGTTTAGGCCTGGGGGAGTTTGTGGAGTTTCCCTATGGGGAGCTCTGCAAAGTAAAGAAAACACTTTGCGAACTCTACCTAACTCTGAATGAGCAGGCAGAGTTTTTTTTGTCTCCCATTTGTGCTGATTGGTTCAAGTTGCACGTTCCGCGTTGCAAGCGCAAACAGCACCACACTATCGCCCAAGCTTGTGGCCATCTTGTTTTTCCTATTCTGAGTGTGGTGCTGGACCTACTTCAGTCCCTACAATATCTTAACCATCCTGTCTTTATCCAACTAATCATCCCCTGTGCTACATTTATTTCCTTAGTGTGTGTATTTGTGTTTGTGTTTTTGCCTCTTTTTTTGTTTTCTGTGACTTTTTTCCCTTTGTTAGTTTTCTCTAACTTCTTCTAACTTAATATCTCCCTCTCTATTCTTTCTTTTCCCATATCTTTTTTTCTATCACCCCTGGTGCCATTTCAGAACATGAGGGGCACTGTGGTACCAGTGCAGGGTGTGCGGTGAACCACACACCCTACGGGCACCGGTGCCACCAAGAGATGCTGTCTCATGCCATTTTCAGTAAGGAGGAGCTGGCCGCACTTGTTTTTATTGTGCAGCGCCACCTCCCCTCCATGCTGGCAGCAGGCCTGGCAGTAGGTACAGCCTGTGAGAGCGTCAGCTGCTGTGAGGAAGGGTGCAAAGTTTAATCTGCCGACACACTGGGATTCGGCACACCCAGCAGCAGCTGTTACACTGCTGGGCCAATATCATTGACCAGGAGAGGGACCTGATCGACCTGCTAGATGTCAAGGTGCAGGGCTTGGGGAGTATTAGTAATTAATTATTACAATTTTTTTTGTGTCCTGTCCTATAATGCTATTTATTGTCAAATAGCATGCTGCTCGCACTCAGAGGTAAATTAAGTTAATGTAACATAACATTACAAATATTATGTGATGCAATTTGAGCCAGGTGCTTGGTGCTACCTAGTTCTGCTTGTTGCTGTAGGCGCTCACTTGGGCTGATGCTGATTATGCTGGTTATGCTGACTTCTCTGTCCTCCTGTCACTAAGATATTGGTACTGTGGTATTAGTAGTAGAAGTAAGTAATATATATCAGTGAGTTCACGTTATCTGTGTCTCTCTTTTTATGTGGCTCGTACAACCCCAAGCATTCCTCCAGAGATGAATGCTTGCATCTATGCATTGAAAAGAGAAACTGACTGAATTGACCCATGAAACTGGGTTTGTGATTGCGATTTGCAAAGCAAAGATCATTTGTGCCAATGCAATAGTATTTTCAAACTTGAAATAGGGCTTAGGTAAGATGTCAGAAATTCGTAATAGGTCAACTTGATCATATCGTAGTAGGCAATCTGACTCAGAAATGTAAAATGTCAATATGTTACTGAGTTTGCCTCTCAATATATTTTCTAGGCGATAAACTATACCATTAGTCTATTTTTGTTATCTTCTTAATTTCTTACATCTATGCCCAAGGACAAGATGAAAGCATTAGAGGGACCGAGGAGGGTGCCACAACCAGTGGCGCACCATGTGGAAGTTCCACCACCAGTCCTGCAGCCACGGCAGATGGGTCTGCTGGCCCCAGTAAGTTCTTGTTAATATTTTTTCTCTAACTTTTAACTCTCTCCAATTAGATCAATGTTTCCTCCTTGCTCTTATGATGTGACTCTTTTTCTAAATGCTCTTTATTCCATTCAGTGTTTATTCATGTTATCCTACCCTGCATTATCCTTTTTTCTACATTTCTTGTTTCTGTAGCGCACTTCCTCCTGGTTCTGTAATCTGTAGCTTAAACTTTCTTTTAATTGGGTATGCTGTCCTTCTCCCGTAACCTTACCCTGTGGACTGGTACTGTAAGACTAAGGGGGTCATTATGACCCCAGTGGTGAGTGGTAATGTGGCGTCAGTACCTCCAACAGGCTGGCGGTACATACCGCCACATTATGAGAATGATGGGTTGGCAGCAGCCAACCTGCCACTTCTCCACTCATACCGCCTGGCAGCCGGCATAGTACCGCTGGAGGCATTTTGAGCCTGCCTACCATCACAGTTTTCATGCCGTTAGCAAATGCCACGAAAACCATGGCGATAGGCCCTACTGGTGACAGGGAGTTACTTCCCTGTCACTGGTAGGCTGCTCCCCCACCCCCTCAACACCCACCTGACTCCTACCACTGCCCCTCCATACAAACTCCCCCTTTCCGATCCTCCCACTCCCCCACCCCTTTCGATCCTCTCACTCCCCCACACACACACACAAACAACACTAAACACACAGACCCATTCATGCAAACAGTCACAGATTCATGCACACAACCACACACACACAAAACACCCCCCAATCTCCTCCCCTGTCGGAAGCCCGACTTACCTTGTCCTAGGAGGTCTTCCGGCAGGGAACGGGAAGGGACGCTGCTACTGCCAGCTGGGCCCACCAGCAGAACGCTGCCAGGCTGAATCACAAGTCATGATACGGCTGGGGGCGTTCAACTGGTGTGACGGTGCTGGTGGTAGCAGCGCCAGCTTACTACCATCCGCCAGAATGATCACTGCCGGATTTCCGCCCTTCTTGTGGCAGAAGGCTGGCAGTGATCATAGTATGGCAGACAGATGGCAGCCGCGGTGATGGTATTTTGGCAGCCGTCACTGCAGCGCTAGGCAGTATTTACCGCCAATGACATAATGAGGGCCTAAGACACTAGATTAGGCAGTCTACTGTGAAGATTGCAACGCCAAGCATGCTCTTCTATGCTTGTTTGTTAAGAAGGCTTTCTATTTCTTGCTCATGCTCGAATGATGAGACAGTGGCCAAGGTTATGGTGATGCCCACACCCCCCAGTGCTGTGTTGTATTATCCCAGCAGTTTCAATGACAGTGCAGTATGGCAGTAAAGTAGTATGAGGACAGTCCAATTGCATTTGCTAAAATTGCCAACCAAACCATATGTCCTTCATTGACCAATTTATTTTACCCCTTAATTGCACTTCAAATGACTTACAATCATCATCCTATCTCTGTCCCTCCATTACGGTTGGTTTGATTACTGCCTTTACTAAAATGTTTTCCAGCAAAATGCCCAAAGTGATATGGGAGAGGATATACTGTGAATTCAACTGTAGTCATGTGTGGTTGTATTTAGTGAAAAAAGGAGGTGGTGTGTATGTGGCATCTGAAATGTATAATGTTTTTTCTAGCCGCAAAGACCAACAGTGCCGGGGCCAGCACCAGTGTGCCAGATGCAGCACCTGAAGGG
Source organism: Pleurodeles waltl (assembly GCF_031143425.1). NCBI lineage: Eukaryota > Metazoa > Chordata > Amphibia > Caudata > Salamandridae > Pleurodeles > Pleurodeles waltl. Next base: position 669,656,179 of record NC_090439.1, on the reverse strand, counting down.
GGATTCTCTCCTACAGCAGAGATAGGTGATGATAAGTCACATTGCTTGGTTATTAACAATTACTAGTATATCCACTGTATTTATGAAGTCAGGCAGATCCCACCCATCCATCATCCATGACCTCCCTGCCCACGGCACTTCACCGTTCGCAAGTCTAACCCGTGGGCCATGATGTGATGATGAAAAGTGTTGGCTGTGCAGTGTGCATCTGTTTCTTTTAGTGTAGAATTTACAAAGCTTTTAATAGATTGCAAACTGGAACAAAAACAAGTTGTCTTTCTCTTCCCTCCCAGTACTCTCATAGTCACCTACCCTAGTACTGCACTATATATTCCTAAATTCTGTCTAAAGTGACAGAAAATCTTTTTTTGTCATGTGCCAATTGTTTTTGCACAGACAAGTGGTTCATAGTTCATAAGGCTTCCATAAGGGATTTACGCCTGTTCAAATTTGACATTCATCAACTTCCAGTTTCAATTGAAGTGACTGACTAAGCCTACATCATCAGTAAACCGCCTCTCCCCCCCAAGTATTCTATAGCAAAACCTCTACTGTACCTAACCAAACTTTTCCCTGTACCTTATCCTGGTGAAGCAGACTAAGGGCCTGGTTGAGAGAGTTTGGTGGAGGGGGTAACTCCATCACAAATGTGATCGATATACCGTCTGCCCTATTATGAACTGTTATATGGCAGATAGGATATCTGCCACCTTTGAAAAAGAGTAACCCCTCAGCCAAACTAAATCAGTGCTTAACTCAAGTTTCCATTCCTTTTCCTTCTCTTACTGCCAAGTGAATGTATTTGATTTAAATCTTTTGTGTTTGAGGGAGAGGCCAGGAAATAAAGTAGGATTACGTGTCTGTGATTTAGTCTTTTGCGGATAGGTTACTCTGTACAAGTTCCATAGTATATAATGGAACTTGTAATACGGAGGACGGGATATCCGTCACATTTGGGAGAGAGTAATCCCCTCTGCCAAACTCGTAATGATGCCCAAAGTGTCTGTGTGGCTTAGTTTTTCAGGAAATCCTTTAACAGAAAAATACATTACTCTGTTTTAGTATTATGCTGCCTCATTTCAGCCAGTCAGTGGTTTTCTGAGGCATGTGTAGTAATCATGTCCCTCTTTGTGACTGACTTCCATAATCATCACATCAAACATTCCCATGGCCCTATGGCCCAGCATCAATGTACCTATGCTGTGCAACTATGTAATTTTAAAAAAAGTGTTTGCACAGAACGTTCTTTACAGTTTGTCTTTATTTTTTTTTCTTTCTTGATATAGCTACACTTGCTGGCACACAGGCCCAACAGGAAATCGTGGCCTGGCTCTGGCGGCTGAGGCTGAAGGGGCCCAGGGCATATTACCAGCTGCTGGTGGAATAGGGGGGCCTAGCACATGCCCCTGCCCCTAGACCTGTGCCGAGTCCTAAAAGCCAACTGGTTGCCCCTCCATCTCCAGGCCACACCAGTGCTGTTGCCAGCCTGGAGCTGCTCGTCTCTGTGCCACCCCTCTTTCAGACAGTCTCTGCAATTGTCACTTGTTGCACGAGCTGGTGCAAGTGATCCATCGGCTGGCACACATTGAGGACCGTATTGAACATCTTGACAGTGACCCTCATGTAAAATGCCCTCTTTTAGCCCTTTTTTAATGGTGTTTTTTTGGAGGGAGGGTTTTGTTGTAGGTGGAAAGGGTGGGAATTTACAAAGAACATTTTTTCTTATGGGCATTTGCTGCAGTTATTTTGGACAGTGCTTTGGGATGGAGAAAGATGTGGAAGAGGGGTGGGTCTATTGTGGGTGGAGAAGGTAGATTTTACAGTTTATTATTTATAGTTTATATGTTAGTAGAGTGGAAAAGTTGTATAATCCACTTTATGTCTGAAGTTTTTTGGTGTTTTACTTTGCACTGATGTTTTTCCACACAGCCTGTCTTTTTAATCTATCTTTCTATAAATGTATGCCTGTTAGGAGGCTATGCTGCCATCCCCTAAATTGCCTACAGAAACATAGATAAACAACCAAGCACTTATCTCAACTACGGTATAAGCTAGTTACATATTAACTTAAGTATTTCACTTCACCCCTTAGTTCTCTTACCTGAAAAGATGAAGTGATGGCTGGTGGCTGCTCCCTCTGTCAAACCTCTAAGGCCCTGATTTATACTTTTTAGTGCAAAACTCAGTTTTGCACCAAAAAGTTTAGCACTGGCTTGCACCATTTCTGTGCACTAGCCGGGCACCATATTTATGGAATGGGGTACGCCGGTGCAAAGGGTAGGCTAGCGGCAAAAAAAATAAGTCGGGTTGGGCTGGCAGTATGGAAGAAGCGGTTTTTGCACCAAAAAATGACGTTAGGCAGGTTAGAGTAAAAAAATGACTCTAACCTTCCTAGAGTCATTTTCTGATGCAAAACCATCTATACCACATGATCCCTGTCTTAGAAAAGACAGGAGTCATGCCCACAACCCCAGTGGCCAGCACAGGGTACCAGGGTCCCCTGTGCATAGCCAATGCACCCAGTGCCATGTAGGTGGGCCCATGTCAAGGCCCCCAATGGCACTTTAAAAAATAAAATAAAATACTTACCTGTACTTACCTGTATTTACCTGGGATGGGGTCCCCATCCTCCACTGTCCCTCTGGTGTGGGTGGGGGCATCCCTGGGGCCTGGTGAGGGCACCTGTGGGCTTAATGCATGGTGTTCCACCATGGAAATTGTACCACAGTTCCCCTAACGCCTGCCCTGACCCAGGCGTTAAGAAATGGGGCAAAGCAAGCTTTGCCCCATTTTTTGACCCCTCCTCCCACCTGTGCACCATTTTTGCATGGGAGTATAAATTTGACGTTAAGGGCATAGAGCCATTTTGTGCACAGGAACCCCTACCTTGCATATCATTAAGGCAAGGGAGGTTTCCACTTCCAAAAAATGACTTTAACTACATAAATTTGGCGCTAGACGGGTCTAGCACCAAAGTATAAATATGGAGTTAGTTTTACACCGAATTAGAGTTAAACAAATTATGCTAATTCGGTGCAAACAGAATATAAATATGCCCCTAAATTCCAATACCTTACTGAAGGATTTCTCAAGGTGCCTTCTTTATGCTGATCTTAATGGGATAACAGGAAGGCATCACAGTGAGGTGCTACTCCCACCTAGGTGATCTCCAACTGTAGGATTAATCAAAAGAATCACAGGCAACTAAATTAAAAGAAAAACCAGAACAAGTTGGCTGGGAATGTCATTGTAACTGGCAGTAGCCTTGACAGGTAGCTGATGGATGAGGGCCACAGTGCTAATGGGTTAATTTGTAAGGGGTTACCAGTAAACAGCCAGGCAAGTGAGTGTCGAGGGTGCCTACTAGACATACCAAAGGAGGATCTCTGTTTAGAAGGGGCAGCACCCTCAGATTCCCTACCCTCAACAGGCACCCCTAGAAAAATAGTTAGCCCAAGACAAGAGGGACGAGCTCTGTGCAGCGATTCTTGTCCAGAGGTGTCAGGCACCTTAGTGCCACCTACAGGTAATGATGATCCGGACAGATTACCTAATCTTAGTCAACCTCAACCAAAATGCCCCCTTTCTGCTGTAAAAGTATTGTCTTGAATGTGGCTGGGCTTGGATCTAAACTATCCATTCCAGAGTGGGATACATTTATTGATTTACACATTATTTGCCTCTTTCAGGAGACTTGGTCCGTTCGACCTTCGTATAGGCCAGACTAGGTAAACTTTAGTAAAGAGGCTATCTACAATGGTAGGGGTCACCCTTCTGTGGGGCTTACTACTTGGGTTTCTACTGGACTATCTTGCCAGGTTAGAGAAGTCCCTGTGCCCTCCCAGGATATTTTATGGATTGCTTTAAGATCTGAGTGTCATACTCTTTATCTATACAATGAGTATCTTAGGCCACAAGGGGCTAACCAGGAGTCACCCCTTATAGAGGTGTTGATTTGGCATATGTCTCGTTTTTTTTTTTGTTGCTTATGGGGCCCTGGATGTATGTGATGAGACCATCACTTTAGATCAAGACGATGTTTGGGGCATCCCAAGGTTCACTATGTCCCATCACTATGCCCCCAATCAAGAAATGGTCCACCCTGGCCCTGCAAATGAACTCTCTCACAATGAAACAGGGTCTTTGAGTGGTCAACGGGAGGACAATGTCGGACCCAATGGGGAGTAATACTCTCAATTGTGACCCTGGTTCTAGTCTTATTGGCTATATTTTAGTGGATATCAGGCTCTGGCCATTAGCTAATGAAATGTCTTTCATACCACGCTTTGATAGTAACATTACACCATGGTTCTTGAAGTGAAGAGGATTAGCTCTAGCCACAGCAATCTCTTTGCTAATCTTAAAGGCTTTTCCTATGTGGAAAAAACGGTCTTGCAGGCAGGACGGCTAGCTGAACTTGGTCAAATAGTGCTTGCAGGAAAGTGAGGACTGCACTGGTATCTGCAATCAAAAACTATGATCGAGGTGAAGTCAAAATCCTGAGGGCTCTGTATAAGATGGCCATCTCAGTTGCTAAACAAGATTGGGAATTCGCCAAGTGGGAAGGGACGTTGGATGCAGCTAGGAAGGGCGATCAACGTGGGTTTTGGAACCTGGTTTCAACAGGCAGCATGAAGGGTAACTCACTTCCAATGAGTAATTTTCCTGCAGTGAATTAGGTCACCCACTTTTCCTCTCTAGTTTTCGAAGGTGGATGTGTATCCCCGCCTTACCCAGGGCTGAATCTTAAACCTTTGGATGGGGGATCTGTCTTTGGTAATGGCAACCTCTGTGCCCCAATATCGGTGGAGGAGTTTAGAGTCAGGATTGCTAAAATCACTCAAATAAAGCTTCGGGCTTCGAGTCCATAGGAATAATTTCCTAAGTGAACAGGGAGTTTGGGGCCCCTATTTCTTGGCTGCATTTAACATTTTTTGGGGCAGTAGCCCTGACTCCTCACACATGGCTGGGGCAGAGATCATCCCTATTTTTAACAAGGAATCCCCAGCTGATCCTCGCATCTGTAGGCCAATAAGTCTAATTGATTGCTCCCAAAAACCTTTCAGGTCTATAATATTAGATCGGTTGCATTTGTGGATGGAACAGAATGAAATTCTAACAGATCTCCAAGCGGCATTTTGGGAGGGTATTAGTACCATTGACCAAGTTTTTACCTTCCAGTTAGTTTATTGGAAAACTGTGGCACTAAGGGGCGACAGCTTTTACATCGCTTTTGTTGATTTGGTTCTGCCTTTGATGTTGTACCTCGCCCCATGTTACAGCATACTTTGGCCAAGATAGGTGTCCCTGATGATCTGCTGGCTATTTTGATTAGACTCCACTGTGATAATATTTTCCAAGTGTGCTGTTGATTACATTGTGAGTTGTTGGACTGCTTTTTTGTTGCCAAGTGGTCAGACAGGGTTGCGTCCTTGTTCCCACCCTTTTCTTACTCTATGCTAACAATTTAGTGGCTTATTTAAATAAATATGAAGAAACGCTCCCAGGTTGGACAAATTTAAAATCCTGACATTATTGTTTGCAGACGATACCCTTTTGATTTCTAAATCTCCCCTGGGGCTGCAAAGTATTCTTAAGCACTTTGATTGTTTCTGTGCAGAGAGTCCTCTAGACTGGGTTTGAGTATTTGACTATCTGGGGTTGACCCTCACTGAAGATCTAGACTGGAGGTGCCATGTATAAAAGCAGAGGTTAAAACTAATGCAATGTACTGGGGCACTTCTAAGGGTATTTCATAACTCTTCATATCTTCCTGTTACTCCTGCTTTGCAAATGTATAAATCACAAGGCTTTGGGTGTGACTCTCAATGGGGTGAATGTGGGAGTCTAAAGATCTGTCTAAACTACTAGTAACTGAGAATCATTTTCTTTATTCATTGCTAGGGCTCCCAGGCAGTACCCTCTTTCACCCACTTAGATTGGACCTGGACCTTAAGCCCATCACAATGGGGATCAGGCCAATTCTCTATTAGTATGGGCCTTGGGCCTCCCTGAGCTTTATTATTATCCTTTTGGGATCAAGAAGGTGTTAGGCATTCCTCTTTCGGAAACATCCTGTGGCTAAGGTTTATTAAAGATCTATTCATGGTATTGAGATGTGATACATTTTGGGAAAAACCAGAGGTAGCCCCTGTTGTTGGCAAGTAAGAATTAACAATTAAAACAGTTGTACTGGCAACACAAACTTGTGGTTCCCCCAGTGCATTGAACTTTAATTAATTATTTCCTTCAGGTTAAGGATGCCATCACGTGTGAACAATTTTTAGACAAAATTGAGCCCTTTCTTGCTAGAAATTTGTACTCCAATTTAGATATAGCTGCCTGCCAATTTCTGCTTTTATTGGCACCTGTGCTGCAAAGGCTCAGACTACTAGGACTGTATGTAATTTGTCTGGGGCGGACAGGGAGTCAGAAGTCCATGTTCTTTTTTTCTGCCTGGCTGTCACTAAAAGGAGGAATACATGGATTGTTCCTGTATGCAGGCTTTTAGAGGTGAGGGAACACTGTGTCACACTCAGGATATTGAAATCTGATACTAGACAAATCTTGGTCTATGCCGTCTCACATTTCTTGTTGGCGGTCTGGAAGCTCAGGAATAGACAGTACTCATTACCATCTTAAGCGTCATTCTCTAATATGTATGCTGTCCTCAATTTATTGTTAGTGCAATTTTAGCAACCTGTATGGGGGGAATCGGAGCTGGTCCATGGTTGTTTGTTGCAACCAGCCTTGTCTGGTTTTTATTGTTTATTGTTTTTATTGCATGATTGTATGCATTTTATTGATGAATGCCTTTATATGTTTTATTCTGCTATGCTTTTATGGTGACTCTGCCGAAATAAAGTATTTATGACGATGAAGGAAAAACTGAGAGTTAGCAGATTCTACATGTACATTTATATTATACCTTTAGAAAGACTGAGAACAGACTACTACCACCATGACACAGCAAAGAATACCTCATATCAAAAGCTATCATTAGTGAATTATGCTGTACAATGGTGGGCATGGAATTTGAAAACCAAAGGTATGGAATCCTCAAGTCATGGACAATTTACTCAAATTCTGTACTCTGTAGTTGGGAAGGTTAAGCGTTTTTTGACAGCATTACAGACTTTACAATAGTTGACTTTGAGGAATGATGTTCGATGTTACTTATGCATGGTTGGGTAAGTGGGGCTGATGTCAGCTAATTCTCAGGTAATAGAAGATTCCACTGTGAATTGGTGTTGCATTTAACTACATCCGCCCCACCAGGCGTGGGCTGAATTTGGTGTAAATTACCTTCAGTCACATCTCAACAAATCATACAGCCTGGGGGACGAGGGTTAGGAGTTTAATGAATAGATGAGAAAGGGGATTTGGGTAAAGGTGTGACAAAGACAAACACAAACACAACACAACAACAGTATTCATCAGGGTGATGAGCAGCACATCATCATCATCAATTAGTCCTAAAAGGAAATTAATGAAGAAATGAGTATGATACAGTTCAATTATATGCATTGCAAACAGTACCTCTGCCCCAGAGACCCAAGGTATAGAATAGATGTACAAATGTTTTGTCATCAAGGTTTGACATGAAGGAGTGATTTGGACCCACCCACTTCAAAAAATGTGATTGTTGAAAGAAAAATAATACTGTATTGCCAAATTGGGCAGTTGATCTGCATTGTCCTCAGAATGTCCATCAGTCTTGGGTGCTTGTCTCAAGACCTGTAGGTAAGTAGGAGTGTTGAACTCATCTTTCTACTTTCATTCATGCAGGAGAGGAGACGGCCTGAGGATTGTAAAACAGAAATTGTACTGTAGAGTCAAGGAGAAGGACAGAAGGAAGGTAAGCTTCATGAGGGGCATACCAAGAAGGCAGAGCAAAAAACAAGAGGACTCAGACTTTCACTTTTGCCACCAGTGAAATGCATACACTTCACAGCATTTCCCAATTCAACGCACCTCTCTCCATTCCACACAGCGAAGTATTAGGCCTCAGAGTCGATAACTGAAGTGTGAAGAGCCATGAAGTCAATAACTCCCTTCTTCTTGCTGCTGTTGATGAGGTAGTCCCAGTATGAGTCCTTCCATCCTCTGCCTGACCCCGAGAAACTCCGTCCAAGTCCTGACATGAGCAAGATAGACATGTAGTACACTGCTGTTGAAAAACAAATAGAAAAACTGAATTGCCACATGTTCTATGGGTTTGAGTTTGTTAACTAAAGTGACTGGTCTGGTCTCTAAAGAACCCCAATAAAAGAGTAGACTGTAAAAGTACATTTTCGCTTAGTACGTTTCCAAAGGCCAATAACTTTCAGGAAAAATGATCACCTATCAGGAACCAAACATTGCAATTCAACAAAATCAAGTTCACTATTAATGTAACACCCTCCCTCACTGTCTGTACCACATAAACCATCAATCATCACTCACAATCACTCACTCATTGCTGCAATATTTGTACTTAGTAATAGTTACTGCTAACAATCCAAGCATGAGTGGGTTAGCTACACAATTGTATCTTTGATGCAGTAAACACATTGGAATTTGGTATTGGCATTATTTTAAATAAATGATCTTCTGGGACAGATCTGGTAATTAATGCAGAAAAAGGATGGGCATGTGAGGGAGGCAGGCATTGTCTCCAATGTCACAAAGATTTTGTTGTGGGTGATTCTTCACTGCCCTCTGGTCCAACTCCAATCCAGACATATGTGACTAAAAAATGGTATGGCAGCATAAAATGAAATCCAAATGTTCCACTAGCTCATTTAGCTGGCAGAGAAAGAAGTTCAATGAGAAATAATTAAACTTTTCTTTGGTGCCACTGCATACTCAGTCCAAGAAGTCATCCTCAAACTCAGGTGGTTCACCCAGAAGTTGGTCAGCTAACACTTGATTCTAATTATCCATACTTCTCCTCTTGTGGTGTTTTGGGAATGATGTAAGCAGGTGGTATGAAATGTTGTTTCATTTTGATCATGGTCAATCTCTCCACATTTTGAGGCAAGAGACTGGTCCTTCTCACTGTCACAACTGTGCCAGCTGTACTGAACACGCACTCAGCAGACACACTGGCTACTGGACAAGCCTGATATTTTATTGCCAACCCGCTGAGTTGTGGCTATTGGCACATATTCTCATACCAATATACCAATTGGTTTTGATCAACATAGAGCTCCTTTAGTTCATCCAGATACTCCTGGAACACCCTCTGAAAGGTCATTGGTGCTGCCACTTGATCAACCTCTTTGGCCTTCACATCTACACTGGGCTTACGACCTGCCTCTTGAAACCAAGCCAATGCAGAGGTCAGGTCCTAATTGTCTGCTGTTGTTGGTGTTCGTGTTGCTGGTGTTGGCTGCTGTGAGATAAGACTGTCCCTTCTGCAAGCTGAATGCAGCACCCTAAAAACGCAGAGTGGTGCTTCTTTGTCTTCTAGGACTCCGGCGTGCTCAACAATCCACCTCTTGTATTTTGAAACATCCCCTCTAGAAAAAGGAATGGTAGTGGGAAGAATTGTTTTGTATTGTGGATCATGTAGGGTTGCACAGATGTACTCTTTGGATCAGATAATGTTATTTTAAGCCCTGCATTACAAGTTTAGCAATAGATTATGCTTTCAATCAAGGCATACAGATTCAACAAAGGGATAGCTTGGCCCACTGTATAGTCTTCCTTGCTAACTTCCTGCTAGAACATTTCAAAAGGGAGTAGCATCTGTGACAGGCATTTGACTAGACTCCATTTGTCTACATCCATGGTCATAGCTTTCCAATTGCATACACATCTCTTTGAATCATATAGGCATTGATCTGTCTGTACTGCTCAAACAGGCTTTGCAGCACATAATAGATTGAGTGCCTACATGTTGGCACCTCATGTATGAGAGCTTAAACTGGTACTCTTTTAGCACAGAGTAATCTGCAGTTCTTTCTGGGCTTTAAAAGAATGGCTAAAATTAGTGCAGATTATTCTGCAGGTAGTCAGTATGTTGCAGACTATGGTCCTCATTATGACCTTGGCTGGCGGAAGATCTGACCACCGGGCAGCCGCCAATGCGGCCGCACTCCCGCCACGGTCATTATGAGATCCCCGCTGGGCCGGCGGGCGGAAACCTGGGGCCCGTGACTCCCCGTACCGCCAGCCCGCCAGGAAAAGGCTGGCGGTCGGGGACTCGTAATCCCCTGGTGGATTATCACCGCCGGGGCAAATGTGGAGGGAAACCGCTGGCTCCGGAGGTGTGACCGCGGCACTTCCGCCGAGGTCATAATTCCCTGGATTGCACCGCCAGCCTGTTGGCGGTGCAATCTCCACAACAGCCCTGGCGGTCTTTGACCACCAGGGTTGTAATGATCCCCTATATCTTCTTCTTTGAGAAACTCTTGAACAACCAGGTTGATGCAGTGCACCAAACAAAGGTCCCTGAAATAGCCACCTTCTGACATGGCCTTGACTCTGTTACTGCCATTGTCCATAGCAACACATCCAATTCAAAGACATCTGGAACACAGCCATTACCTTGCTTTTAAATTCACCCAAAATGTTTGCAGCTGTAAGTGATTTCTTCATGGAGAACATGGCTACTGTTGCATGCTGCTGAACGCTCTCAAAACTTTATTCATGGCCAAGACCTGCAGATAGCTGTTGTTTTACCACTGCAAAAGAGATCCAGTGTGCAGTGATGCACATGAAAACAGACGCCTGACAACTGGTCCACATTTCTGTCGCCAGGTGGCTAGTGTGGATGACACTTCGCTGCAAAGGTGTCTAACCAATTGCAGCACATTGTGATGCAGCACTGGAACAGCAACTCTGGTAAAATAGGTCTGCCTTGGAACTTTTCATTTCAAGCAGATGGTTGCCAAAAATTCTAAGAATTCCACTCCTTCCACAAAAGAAAAAGGGAGGAGGTCCAGCATTTACATTTTTGCCAGCTTCCCATTATACAAGCATTATATTGGGTAGGTGCAGTTCTAGGACCCCTCTTGCCTAAACATGCCGGTAATAGCAGCCTGGGTTTTCTTCTTTTGAGGCCACTGACTCAGGTGACTTTCGAGCAGCAAGTGGTGGAAGACTCAATGTGCATTGTGGGTCAGTCAAAGTATGCTGTAGTGTCTCTATTTGACTCTGAGTCTTCCTGTGCCATTGTGAGGCCACTGAGGTGGGGGATTCTGGTATACTGCTGGGACAGGGCTGCTTTGTAGGAGGATGTCACCCTCTTCTTCCTCGTGATTTGTATAGTTGTATCTGATGTTTCCCAGCTCTCCTCATCTTCATCACCATGACCATGTTCTGCAATTGTTTTAATGTGCTCTTCCCAATGAATTGCATGATGTATTTGTTTATTGGTCGTTTGACCTCAGCACCATGATGCGTACCAGGCTTACTTGGTGAACACTCATGTGGCATATTGCAATGGTCTCCTCCTGTTTGCTAAGCATCAAAAAGTCAGAAACTGGGGCAGAGTACTTTCATAGAGGGCCACTGACAATGCCTGAAGAAGAATTGGTGGGTGTATTGTTGATTACCTCTCTGCAGTGCATAGTTCTTCTGAAGTAGGGGTTGGTGCCAGTCTTAGCTGGGGCTTTACAAATGTGCCACATCCCTTGGAGCAGGATGAATAGTAATGCCAGGATCCTCTGTGCCAGCTTCCACAATGGTTTGTCATTATCATTCTTCTCATCATCCCCTTCCATGATTCTACAGCTTTCAGGAACTTTTCTTTTCCCTTGCCCCTCTTGGCATCCGCCAGAATTTACCAGTGTCAACTCCATGTCCCTATCATCATCATCATCATCATCATCAAGAGTGGTGCTTGGAGAAGATTGTGGAGTAGTGCCCTTCCTTTTCCTTACTGGAGATCTAGGAGCCATTGAACCTACAAGAGAAGGTTCTTGCTCAGAAGGAAGCTTGACGTCCTGTTCTGCTACAACTTCAGGAAGATCTACTATTGCTGGTTGAGGCTGCTGTCCACATTGCTCTGTTTCCTGAAATGATTAATTACTACTTTGGGAAAGGGACAAATCCAATTCACTGTCACTGCTCACTGGCATCACCATGATTGCAGTAATTGCCTCATTGAACAACATGGTCTTGGGTTTAGGTTGGGGTGGTGCTGTTGATGTGGGAGTGCTGCTCCCATGTTCCTCCCTGTAGGCCAGTGTGGTGGCGCATGTCTCCCAAAAAAGGTTGCAGTCGGCATGCCACTGGTGTAAAGCTGCTTCTTCTCACTAACCACTTTCTTTGGAGCAACTTCTTTAGGACCATCTCAAAGCTCTCAGTTGGCAGTGACACCGAGTCACAGTAGTGGAAGAGACTGGAGGACTGAATTCACTGTGCATGCCTTCACTTTGGTAGTACTGTGGGTGATGTTTCTTCTCTTGTGCACCTTAAAGCAACACAGCAAGAAATACATGTAGTTACTGAAATGTGGCATTGTTGCAGGTTGAAATAGTATAGACAACTGCAATATTAGTGTGGTGGTTATAATACCAATTTATCAATACACTGGAAAGACAAATCACACCACCATACCATAACATTTCATTTTAAATCAGGCAACACAACATGCAGCTATAGCTCTTTGCTTTATCTCCATCTGTTTTAAAGGAGACACCTGTGGTGTATTTTGCTCTGTTTCTGAAATGATTGGGTACTACTTTGGGAAAGGGATAGATCCAATTCAGTGTCACTGCTCACCGGCATCACCATGATTGCAGTAACTGCCTCACTGACAGACATGGTCTTGGGTTTAGGCTGGGGTGGTGCTGTTGATGTAGGAGTGCTGCTCCCAGGTTCCTCAGTGTAGGCCAGTGTGGTGGCACATGCCTCCCAAAAAAGGTGGCGGTCGGCACACCACTAGTGTAAAGCTCTTTCTTCTCACTGACCACTTTCTTTGGAGCAACTTCTTTGGGGCTATCGTAAAGCTCAGTTGGCAGTGGAGGAACTAAGTAAATAAATGTAAAGAATTAAAAAAATAAAACATAGAAAATTAAAAGTAAAAATTAAAAAAATAAAAACAAGAAATTTAAATTATAAAAAAATAACAAATGAAAATAACAAATAAAAAAATTAAATACAAAAATTCTAAATTCAAATTAAAAAATCCAAATCAAATAATTAAGATAAACACCTAAATTAAACAAATAATCAATTTTTGCCAATGTTTGTGTGGGAAGACAACAAGAAAGAAAGCTATTGTGAGGAATGGAGGTGCAAAATAAAAAGTGCAAAAAAAAAAGCATTTAATAATTAATAATATTAGCAATGTTCATCAAAATCTTATTCTTAGTATACACATACTACAATGATCCCCAGGCATATTATTAAAATTGTATCACACATTCATCTATTCAAGCCTATGGCAAAGGCACACTGGCTGGATGCCCAAAATGGCCACCAGCCACTTGGTCAAACAACCACAATGAGCAAGGAAGCATGGCCACCACCCACATGGTAAATCAACAACAACAAGCAAAGAGACATGGGGAACAAAAAGCACATGTAAGCCTATTGCAAAAACACCCTGGCTAGACATACAAAATGGCCACAAGCCACATGGTGAATCAATAACAGCAAGCAAAGGGACATGGGCAACAAAGAACACGTGCAAGACTATGGCAACAACTTACCTGCTGGATGCACAAAATGGCCACCAGCCACATGGTCAAACAACAATATTGAGCAAGGAGGCTTGGTGAACAAAGCACACATGCAAGCCTACGGCAAAGGCACACTGGCTGGATGCAAAAAATGGCCACCTGCCACATGGGCAAACAACAACAGTGAGCAAGAAAGCAGGGGGAACAAAGAACACATGCAAGCCTATGGCAAAAACACACTGGTTAGACGTACAAAATGGTCACTAGCCACATCGTCAAACAACACCAGTGAGCAAGGAGGCATGGGGAACAAAGAACACATTCAGGCCTACAGACATAGACTGCACAAAATAGACCCTGGTCACATGCACAGAGAACAAAGACAAATGGTGGCCAAGCACAAAAACACAGACACATAGACATACAGAGACACACACACACACACACACACACACACACTGGCCAGAAAAAGTAGGCATGGTGCTAACACTGAAGAAAACACTAACATTAATTCAACAATGCAAAACAAGAACATTAACTGAGCTAGAAAGCTATGAGCTATAAAGATTTTACAACAAACCACATCCTCCTATGCCACCAACTATTAGCCCAAATATACCCTTTTTACAGAACAAAAATGATATTAAAATAATAGCCAACATTTGGACTGTAATTCAATGCCGTCCCTGCCCTAAATGAAGTTTTAAAGCCATGTACCACTGAAAATGTTATTTCATGCAGTGATGAGTAGAACTGGGCCTACTGGCTAGATGGCCTGTTGGAAGTCTAGCCCACATAGTAAAATAAGTGATTATTTCAAATGTAACACAATGGAGAAAAGGTGCTGTGCAATAATTTTCCTTTTCAAAAGATGAAACATCAATGAAATTAAAAAAATAACCAAGCCCCTACTTAAACTCCAAGCCACCCACCACTGTGAAATTTAAAAAACAAATGAAAGTACAAAGAAATATTGGTGCATACTTTATCAAATAAACAACACCCTCACACAATATTTTTATAACTTACTTGTCTGATATCACAAAAACAAAGTCATTAAATCCAAAGGTATAATGTCAAAAAGAGTGATCCCTGCCCCTCAACATCCAAGTGCAAAATGACCAGGAGATGGACAAAGCACTGAGAAGAGCCTGCTGGACAGGAACAGGAAGTTGGAGTCTCTGTGGCACTTCCTTCCTGCTGGGAAAAAAAAGTAGGAAAAAAACAAAAAAAGCCTTCTCACACTTAAAAACAACTTGAACGGTCCGTTGGAGAATAAAATTCACCCCAAAACCTATTTTTGAGTAAATTTAGCTGCATCTCGAGTTGAAAATCTACTCAAGGTACATTTGCATTCAAGAGCTGCACTATATCGGTGCCATAGTGGGGGGAGATGTACTAGTGGATGCAAATTCTCATGCACTGAAAGTATTGTGGCTCTCGCAAGCAAACACCAAAAACAAATCTTGACTGTGTAATGAGAAAAAAAACTTTAGTTTGTGCCAGATGGTGAATTTAGGAACTCTGTGCTACTCCATGTAGCATCAAGTGCCCGAATTCTGACGTTTTCCACCCGGGCCTAATCTTGATACTACAGACTGGTGCGGTGGACTGTAGCCACCACTGGCTTTTTCTTTTTGCACCCTAGGCATTACCATCATAGTGATGGAAAGACTTTGCCTTCACCAGGAGGTAAGCAGTATGAGAGTGGTGGCAGCATACTGTGTAGTGATCAGTAGTAGTGAACAGGACCTTTTTACCTCATGTCACTGGAGTGAGGCCTACAAGCTCACTCACCTTTTTAAAAGTTCCACTGCTGTGCATTTAACTCACCCTTGGCCTACATCAGGTGGTTGTGGATTGCTGTATAACAGCAGTGGTTCAGTGTTACTTGTATGTATGCTTGGGAAGGGTACAGCACAAGGATGTGTACAGTACATGTGTGGTTAGTACATGTGCTGGGTGTGTGTATGCCTGAGGGGAATACAGTACATGAGAGAAGTAGTGCTGTCCATTGCGTGCACATGGACGAAATGTACTGGGTGCATGTGTGCTTGGGTGCAGTTTAATACAAGAAGGGTGAAGTGTTGTGCAGTGCACATATATTGAGTGAGTGTGCTGGCAGAGTGTGTTTTTGTCAGTGCACACCCTAGTTAAATATAAAAAAAGCTACAAGAGTGCATGAAAGGGTAAAATGTATGGAGTAACAGTGCTGGACCCAAAGTGCTGTGAAAGTACATACATTGCATGGAGGTCTCTTAGATTTTAGGAAGCCTAGGCCTAGGTGAAGACATGAGGAGGAGGAGAGAAATTCCCCCAGACAGATTTGTGTATTGCTGCATTCCTATGGGTGGGTGGAGACAGACTGGAGGGAAGGAAGAGACTCCCTTTACATATCAAAAGACTGCTCTTTTATTGAGCAAGAGATCAAAAGGAAGGTGCCTGGATACATCTAAGAAAAGTAGAAGGGGCTGATCAGAGGATCATAAATAGTAGAATAAGGGTTTTAACCCTTTCATGCACAAATTACAGTGGCTGACATCCAGGTGTAAGCTCTGGGCTCTGGTCAATCCCATGTGTTATGTAATGGACAACCAGCTTTGGAGTCATGCCTGATGTGGCAGACCCCATTCATTAAGGAAGATGAAACGGAGACATATCCACTTCAAGAGAAGCAGACCCAAACATACACCTTCAAAGACCTAGACCCTAAACCACATTTGGCGTCAGGAAAAGAACTATAAGAAGGGGAAGTGGAGTCTCCAGAAAATTACCAACTGCCAAGCACCCAAACAGGCTGTGCGAAAAGGGGAAGCACTGCTAGGCTTATGCCTGAGACCAGGACTAGAGGTCAAGGCCTGCTAGTCGCCCTGCTGGGTGAGAGGACATCACTCAGAGAAACTATGACCACCTACCCTGGAGTCTGGAGCAACAACAACTGCCTGCATACCAGGATCAGTGTGCCCTGTGTGGAAGAGCATTGGTGGGAGCGAGGTCTGGTGAGTGGCCTACATGAGGACTCCCTGTGTGAGGTACTAGTATTCAGCTGTTCATCAATCAAGCCATAGCCTTTGTGCGAGACTATTTTTGGCAACCCGGGTATGCCAGTAGAGAACCATCGTAGACTGTGCCAGGTATCGATCGATGTGTGGAGAGTGCCAAGCTCACACAGCGTTATTGCCAGATGGGGCCACTGATGACTTAATTGGGCCGGACTGGGAGACTTTGATCTGCTTGTGTAGGGTGATTGCACTGAAGAGTCTGTGTACAACAGTGAGCAGCACAGCAACCCAGTATGTCAGAAAGGGCTGCCATAATGCTGTGGTGAACTGTCCGGGTGATGGCCCGGATGAAAGTACTATTTCAGTGACCCACCAAGTGCACCTGGCTGTTCCCTTTAGGATCATAGGAGGTCACTGAGGATGTCACACCTTCACTGGAGTACCAGTTGGGAGATGAAGAAATCCTCCGTCTTTTTTGCAAGGGGAAGCACAACTTACCGAGCAGGAGGAGCTCTAATCACTGGAAGCTCACCTGCAGCACTGCTTGGCAGAAAGAGCCTGTGCTACCGAGTGCTGCAGCATTCCTCACGAGCAGCCTGACTTCTCCGTAAAGGATGCAGACACCCAAAGACAGGGAAATTGCTGCACTGCAGAACACTGTTAAACCACTGGAGCAGACTTACACCAAGCCTTTGAGGTCCAGATGGATTCACAGCTGAAAGTGTGGCGGCACAGTAGACACTTTTGACTGAAAGCCTGAAGAGTCAAAAGGGAACTCTTGAGTATGACTTAATAGTTTGCCTTCTGTGATGTGGCACCCAGCGAATGGGGAATAATCTTGAACCCATTACATAAGGGAGAGTGGGACAGGGATTTGCCTGACAACTGCTAGAGCCCTAACCTCAAGGGGGATTATGTTGTTGATTCTGAATGTTGTATCCCTTTGCATGCGTAGAATTAGAAACAATAAACTACTTTTTTTTAATAAAAGCAAGTATTTGGCTGGACATTGATTTTTTGTTCGTACTGTCTGCACCTTGAGTTATACGTCATGTTAACTGACCTGTATTTACATTATCCCTAGGGAGCCTTGTATTCTCAACTACAGCTATCACAGAGAGTCAAGTACAGAAGGGGTATTTGGCCCAGTTGAGTGGGATCCATAGTGGGTTGAGCCCCTGGACAGCAGGAGTAAAAGGCCTTAACAACTGCATTTGGGCCAAGTTGCCCCTGCTTACCCCATAGCCCTCTGAATGGGGTTCTTATAAGAATGCACAGTTCAGCACTTTCTTTTCTTGTATTGTCTCCAAGGATAGCTCAACCCCAGGTTTAACGTTTTCAGCCCCTATGAAGTTTAGGTCTGTAGAACTATTTGTTTATGATGATCGTGAATTGGAATAGCATGGACACTGTGGGTGATGATTCAGTTGCATTAATAAACATGTGGTGGCACTTCAGCATTGTAATAGCACTGTAAATAAGGGTTGAAGTATGTGGTTTTAGCTGTGTATGGTGTACCCAGCATGAAAACACCATGACGATCAGCAGCCTAGGATTGAGGTACATCAAAAGAGCTTTTTATTATTCCCTATGCTGGGATATCATGGGAATTGTAGGAAGAAACTGAGGTACATTGACAGAGCCAACTGTGTGGTCACAGTGTTGGTACAAAGGGGGGAATTACATTCCAGGACAGAGGTATATTGATAGAGCTGTAGAGAAAGGCAGGGATTAGTGCAATTTAAAAATGAGACATACTATAACAGCTCTGTTTACGGAGCACAAAACTGGAATAAAAAGAGCACAGTATTTATTAATGATCCCTGTGGAGCTTGGCAGACAAAGGTACAGATTTAAAGTAGTTCATGGAGTGTTGCGATGCAGCATCTTAGGGCTGGCAGCCCTTTTATTTCACCAGGTATTTCCCTGGTGAGCTGGAGCCCTTGGAGACTGGTTGTTAGGGCAGGAGACCATTCCTGGTGTCTCTGTCACTTACCTAACTACCCATGGTTGATTGAAGCATGCATGTGGAGTCATCAATAGAAAGTAAATGAGAGGTTAGGAGTGTGTTGGAAGATAGAGAAAAGTGATCTGAGAGAGAGAGGAGAGAAAGACAGAGAGAATGGATGAATAGAAAGAGAGAGATTGTGAGAGGAGATGTAGGGAGCAGGGTTTGACAATTTTTACCAGGGCTGCTTTTGCATCCCAGTCTGACCTTGCAGCAACTCGCCAGTCAGGCCCAGTTACTGCAGGTAGGCTTGTGTGACACCGCAGTGTTGCATGCAGAGTTTTCAGGAAACTTTGGACATGAAGGTGGAATCTGAGGTATTGTGACACTACAAGCTCAATTCATTGTGTACTACAATGCTGCTGGTAGAGTTCAGGAATACTGCAGCTGTGCAGGCAGCGTTTGTGAGGTACTGCAGTGCTACACAAGGTTCAAGGTATAAGTTATCTTTTATTACAACTACTTGAACAAACAACACATACTGTAGCCCTTAACATTTTCCAAGCCTATCCATTTTATGAGTGCCCTTTCAGAGTGTCCTTTCAGGGATTATGGCTTTGGCTTTTAGCAAATTCTAGTGACAATTAGGCTGTAAAGTGTACCATTCAACTGTATTTTTTAAACAAATCTTGGAAAGAGAACCCTTCTTCTAAATCACATTTGAGAAAAATGGTGGGGTTGCTGACCTTACTTACTCCCTGCAATCTGGTTTTATGGACTGTCCATGTCCGTAATGGTGGAATTGGGTGGCTTTATTGGGGGAAATGGGTAGCGAACTCTAGAGAAAAATGTGGCCACATCTACTAATTTGTTTTTATAAGTTAAGCACAGAGTACAACAAACACATTAATTATAATTCTGATATGTATAGTAAAGTTGGTCTGAAAGCAGTTCACATATAAATTGTTCACAAAATAGTCCAAGTACCTGTTCAATAACATATCCTCCATAAGGGATTCTCTTTATCCATTGTATGTCACCTTTTACCCACAGGAAGACACAATGGAAAATCCATAAACCCAAGAATGGAATAACACACCATCAGGCAATATTGGTGCGTCTTGCCAGTTTTCATTTGGTCACTTCAAACACAGAAGTGCTAATCCCATGAATTATCATTTATTTTTATTGTGTCAGAGAAAGTAATTCAGTGGAAATGTACTTTCTGTCAAGTTGATAGTTGTTAAACTGATTAGGTCTTTACTATAAGGCCCAGATGTATACATTTTTAGTGCCACATTTGCATCATTTTCGGATGCAAAAGCGGCCCAAACTTGCAAAATACAATTGTATTTTGTAAGTTTGCGCCATTTTTGCGTCAAAAAGTGACACAAATGCAGCAGTAAAAAAGTATAAATATGAGCCTAAGTTTGGTAAAAATGACTTGGTGGCATGTTGGCTTCAAAAATATTCTGGCAATATTTGCAGAAGCTTGACTCTTCTCATTCTGCCCTTATCAAGTTAGACCCATGGTGTCTGAACATGCACAACAATTACTTATCGAGTTGTCATTGATCATTTAGGGAACAGTTTAAGGAGTAGGGGCAGGTGCATTTTATATTGGGCTATTTTAGCTATGTTGGACAGGGATCATCATGTGATTATATGGACTATTAGATTATCTACTGGACCTTAACACTTTGAGACTCAGCAGTGATCAGCTCTATATGTTCTGCTTTTCATAAGTATACAATCCTGCTGGATAAAAAAACAATGGACCATAGTGCTCATATTAGGCTGCAATGTATTTCATGCTCTCAGGCACCTCCCGGAAGTCCCTTGCATTTCTACATTAGCGTCTATGTGAAGTGGATGGACACACCAATGAAAGTAGTTTGGCAAATATTTACCCTGGAAATAAAGAAGTTATTCATGGCTTCAGAAAATGTGATTAAATTACATTTTGTTGTACATTTTCACTCCTGCAAAATATACTACAAAATGCAATTCACAAACCAATGTGCAGAGTTCCCTCCTCTGCCTCAGCCTATACTTATAGGGGTAGAAAGCTCCACCTCACCAGCAAAGTCTCTGCACATGTATGTTTACATTTTAGTAGTAAAGGTGAGACACAGAGTAGTGATTGGAAAATGGGAGATACTTACTCCTAAAGAGGAGGAAACTAAGAAGGAGTGGGAACGTATTTAGAGAGGGTGAGGGAGGGGTTTAGTGAGGGATGTCAACCCACCCACAAAAGAGTAAATCTAGGCCTATTCACAAACTGCACTTCTTTAGTTACTATAGCCAAAAAGGGACCCTAACTTTAGTAAAGTACTCTACCTCAGAGCTGGAGTATATCTAGCAAAACATGCACGTCCAACCAATAATTTTGTAACCCGTCCCACAGAAAAGAATAGAGTTTAGGACCTACAATAAACCTCACATGAACTAATGTTATATTAAATTGAATAATTTAAATAGTTAAAAATGTAAATTAATATAATGTAATGTTAAAACATTTCAAATAGTACATATTTTAATTTAACTATAAAATAGTTTAATAATCATTTTCCATTTTAAAATTATTCATATTTAATAGTTATTATTGCATAACAAAATATTTGAATGTTTTTAGGTTTGATATTGTTTGAATTTCAACTTGAGGACTATTTCATTTTTAATTTAATATATTTACACTAATCCTATATATAAATATGAAGTATGTTAATATTGCTGTATCATTATTTTAAAGTAGTGTACACTTAAAATATTTATATACAAAGATTTTTATTGATATTTATACAAAAATATTGGTACAAACGTTCTATTAATTTAATGAACTTCTTTGTACTTTCCCGTATACGATAAGGAGATTCCCCAGTTGGGGGAGGTCTCCACATGATAAAGTATTTGAAAAAAATGCAAATTTGAATTTGATGAGACTTTGTAATTTGTAATTTGTAAAATATGTTACATTTTATTGTGAAATATCTTTATATCTTTATTTTAACTTTAGATCAAAAATGAAAAATAGGTAGACTCTGCAACCATAAGGCCACGTAAAGTTTGAACCTGAGGAAATGTGTGTTTATATGGCCTAGCTATTTCTCTTTAAACAAATGTATGTCATGACTAATACATTAATGACAACACTTGCAAGACACCTGTCTGTCTGGGTAATAGAGAGATGGTAAATACTTATATTTTTGCATTTGGCACCTAGGTGTATGTGATTAATGAGAGTGCAGTCCTGCCAAAGGTTCACTCTGATCTTGTCTACATATTTTACTTAACATGTTTTGTTGTTGTGTTAAAATTTGAAAGCTTTAATTTAGTGACATGCATGTTTGTTGTTTGTTTTCCTTGGCTTGAATACTATTCTGTTTTTGACATTATGTAAATGCTGACATTGCATACCCTTATCTCACTTCCTAATCATGATATGTTTTCGAGGTTCTAGTTTCTAAGTATACACGGTTACTGAAAAATGTGTCAAACCTTTAATGTTAAAAAATATAGACAAGTTCATCCTCCTTTAAAATGCTTTGTGGGTTGTTGGGCAAAATGTATTATGAACGCTAACCAATGTATGAGGGCTGTTGTGAACTTACAACTGCAATAGATGAAAAATTGTTCTTGACATAATTCAACTATTACCTATCCTTTCACCTACTTTGAGTGGCTGATATCGCAGTTACATTGTGAATTAGCAATTTAAAGTCTGAAAATTCACTACATTCACTACATTTTAGGATGAAAGTACAGGACAGTGAGAGTTTGGTAAAGTCCCCACATTGTCAGCTAAACATGTGCATTATTGACCAGGAGATTTAACAAAGAGTTTACATTCCTTTTCAGTAGACTGGGCTATCCAAAAATCAGCAGAGTAGGATGAGCGGCAAGAAAAGACATCCTTGATTTGGAGGAAGGCACAACCTCTTTATACCAGTAGCAAGAAGGAGCAAGCCACCACCATCCGGGGTAGTGGACACACCCGGAGAGCTACTTGATCTTCCTCCAAGAGATTGTTGGTGGATGCTGAACAGTCACTTTGGGTGCAGTGGATGTGAGCAAAACCAACCAGGGGGAGGACAATTTTGGTTCTCCTCCAGGTCTTAAGTAAGAACAGTGGTATCCCAAGAGGAGAGCTCAATACCACCTGACACTGCCCCTAACCCTCCTTAACTTCTGAGGCCCCAATTCCATTGGGGCCTCCAGCTGCACCCCTGTATCTCTTCCTCTAGCAGTGGTTACCCAGAAGAACTAGAGTCGAGGGACACTTCTGGCCTGACACCCCACATGTACTGCCCAATCCCATTCCCCAGACTCTGGTGGTCATTATGAACATGGCGGGAAAGACCGCCGACCGCCGTGTCGGCAGTGAACAGAATCCCGCCGTTGGCGGTGAATGGAAACCCGCCATATGATGAACGAAAAACCCAACCCCGCCAAAAATGCCCATACCACCACTCCTCGCCATGACTCTGTCAGCAGGAATCCCAGCCCACCCCACCCCGCCACCACCAAGCACACCCACATCCCGCCCTCCAAATAATGATGCACAAATCACCTCCGCGGACAGTGGAGGCCGGACAACCATTGGCGGCTGCGACCGCCACGGGCGGCAAGTGGACTCAACAGCAAGAAGTGCACACATTGGATAGGCGTATCACCCACATATCTAACACACCCAGACACACCCCACAATCCCTTGCAACAAAAACAGGACAAGAAGACGGAGCGCACCAGAGCCAGACAGTGAACGCCAGCATACAGGAGACACACATCCACCCACAGAATAGCACCCTTACCTCGTTCCCAGACCCGACACCATCCACCACCTTCACCATGTCCCCCAAAAAATATCCATGCTTCACCGAAAGGGAGTTAAGGACCATGGTGGATGAGATCCTGAAGGTGGAGCCACAAATCTTCTGGCCGAGGTGCAGCACACACCCATCGCCCGGAAATTGGAGCTGCGGCAGACCATTGTGAACAGGGTGAATGCAGTGGGACACCATCCATGCACCAGGTACGACATCTGGAAGAGATGGAACGACCTGCAAGGGAAGGTCCGTCGCATGGCATCCAGGCATCACAACGCAGTGCAGAAGACTGGGGGAGGACCGCCACCAACACCACCCAACTACACCGACTTGGAGGAAAAGGTACTGGCCATCCTGCACCCAGAGGGACTCACTGGACTCATTGGAGGAATGGACTCGGGTAAGTCATCTACAATTACCCCATATACACCACAGCTGCAATGCATGCACCACCACACCCACCTGGACCTACACCCCACCCATCCATTACCCACCACATCCACCCCTCTGCATGACCTCACACCCACTAACAGGACCACATCACTCCCGCTGTGCACAGCCACCCGCCAATGCATGTACCCACAATGGAACAATACCCCCCACCACAATGCAACCACACACTGGTGCTAAATGCAATGTCAACCTCACAAAGGCACCCTGGAAGGCCACTGAAAGTAACACCAGCACAAAATAGCCCAGTCCTGTACACCTCAAACCTACATGCATATGTAACAGACATATCTATGTCCCCCAACAGGTACCACCACCCAGGCAACCCTAACGGACGGGACAAGGAGTGCCACTGCCCTCCAGGGAGACAGAGGCACCTCACAAGACACTGGCAAAGGTTCCCTGGACACTGATGAGCAGGCAGGCCCCTCACACAGTCCTGGACTCTCACCATGCAGCAGCCCCACCCATGAAACCACTGTCACCCCTACCACCCAGTCAAGACCAGCATCTCAGGGCAGGCGTACCCACACCACTGTACCCAGGGCACAGACTGGTGGAACACAGCTACAGAGGCCACAGTCTCCCACTCCCAACATGCAGGAAGGTGAGGGCCCCAGCACAAGTGGCACTGCCAGACCTGTGCAGGGAACACAGGCACAGGCGGCTAGGGCAACTTCAAGGGTCTCAGTGGGCCAGGGGGGAGGCCACAGGATGGATGCAGCAGCCCAGAACGTTATTTCAGAGGTATTGGGGGCCTACCAACATACCCAAGACAGGTTGGCACAGATTGTGTCCACCCTGGAGCAAAGTCAGAGGATGCAGCAGGAACAACACCAACAGGCCACGGAGCAGTGGAAAGACCACAATGCCACAATGGCCACCATAGCAGAAGCACTGCTGCAGTTGGTCAAAAACCAGTCTGACTCCCACACCGGACAAGAGGCCCCCACAACAGCCATGGACAACCAGCATCAGATGACCCAAGCAGCAGAAACATCCCAGGAAATACCCTCCCAGGAAACCCAAGGGCCAACCATGTCACCCCAAGAAGCTCCACAGCATGCGCCCAAACGTACTCTTAGGCCAAGATATGGCCCTGGAAACCCAGCTAAGAACAAGGCCCCCTCCAACAATTGACTCTGCTACAAATGCAAAGCAACCATCCCACCCATTCCCCAACAACACTTAGCTGAGGGCAATTTGAAGTACTGTTCAACAAAATGGACGCATCAATACTATCCAACAAAGGCTGCCACCAGGTTGGTTTTGAGGACCCCCCCCCCGCCCTTACGACTCCCATCGCTGTAAATAGCACAATTCACTTACTTCTACCAATAAAACACATTTCACACCTGTAACACCGTCCCCTGTCTTAAATTGTGAACAAAATGGAGTATGGATGCAAATGGCAGAGAAAAACTTTATTGTCAATTTTGTACATGATGGTAGTCTTGGGTGCCCAAATGGTGGCAAGGAGGGAAGGCATATATTTTCAGTCAGTACCATGCAGAAGTGGGCCATGTATGGCTTATCATGACGACCCTCCCTATATGACAGAGCGCACTGACAGTATTAGACACCAACCCCAATGAGAGGCTTCAGTCCCACACAGTTATTGGAAGTAGAGTTGTACCAGTTGGCTCCTGGAATTGACATCTTCCCCTTCCTCATCCTCATCATCACTCTCCTCATCTCTCTGAGGTAGCTGATCAGGACCTACAGCACCTTCCACCTCCAAGACGGGGATAGAATGTCTCACTGCCATGTTGTGCAGCATGCAGCAGGCCACCACTATTCTACACACCTTATCAGGCCCATAGGCCAGGGAACCCCAAGAGATATGTAGACACCGGAATCTAGCCTTCAGGAGACCTATAGTTCGCTCCATTACCTTCCTAGTACGTCCATGGGCCTCATTGTAATTCCTCTCTGCATCCGTCCTGGGATTCCTCACTGGTGTCAGGAGCCAACGCAAGTTTGGATAGCCAGAATCACCTAGTAAATGGTGCAATACACACTCATCATTGTAATGTCCCATAGTCAGACATGCTGGTTTTCTGCAATGTGTCAGTTAGTGACAGGCAAACCTACCTATGAACCACCCTCTGTCTTCTTGTAGTTGTTCCATCTTATGTGGCACACTACTGTTCCTCAACACAAAGGAACCGTGGACTGAACCTGGAAACATGGCATTCACATGGCAAATGTACTGGTCTGCAGTACATACCAATTGGATGTTGATGGAGTGAAAGTTCTTCCTGTTTCTGTACACCTGTTCACTCATTCTTGGGGGGATGATAGCTATGTGTGTGCCATCAATGGCACCCATGACATGGGGAATGTTGGCAAAGGCATAGAGGTCAGACTTGATGGCAGGGAGGTCAGTACTTTGGGGAAACCTCACATAGGTTTGAAGATGTTGAACAAAAGCATTCAGAAATCTTGTCAGTACCTGGCTGAACATTGGCTATGAAAATCCAGCACCCATGCCCACTGTCACTTGAAATGAGCCCGTGGCAGGAAATGGAGTGCCTAGAGCACCTGCTCTTCAGTTGGAATGGCATGCTGATTACGATTTCCCCGAGTTAGTGCAGGATCCAGTAATGCACAAAGGTCCTGAATAGTTGCACGTGTGAGTCTGTTAGTGATTATGATCTGACGCTCCACCATGGTCCCCATATCCACAAGTGGACTGTACACCGATGGTGCCCTTCCTCACCACAAGGGTCGGTACCTACAAGGGGTTACAAAAGGGAGTGATGAAAACACATACATTGGCACACTTGTCACCCTATGTGCACAGCATTGTTTATAGCGGTGTCTCTACAATAACTGCTACCTGACAGATATACATGTACATCACAATGAGGGAACAGAGTATTTCATGTTGGCTACTATACTGACTGGACAGAGGCCTAGGTGCTTCATGTGGCTAGTAGGGAATGCATTGTGAGTATTAATTAACTGTAGATGCGTAGGTAAAGGTAAAATGTCTACCCACTGTTGTTCTGCCCTTTTGTTGTGGAAGTGACCTCATACCGCTAGCGGTATATACTGCTGTTTGCACCCGCATTGGTTAACATGGATGCCAATGGGGAATCCTAGCGTATCCTGATCGCCGCCGGCGGGGACGGTGCACACCGCCGTGGAATGTACGGGCGTTCGTCATCGTTTGATCATTTGACTCCCTGATCTCATGCGGACAGGTACTCCACTCTGTGTACTGCTGTGGACTGCCTCTGGCTATCGATGTGCCACATGTTTCAGGGGAAAGGGCCCCGGCCTTCACCCAGGAAGAACTGGAGAAGCTAGTGGACGGGGTCCTGCCCCTGTACACGAAACAGTACGGACGGCCAGAGGTACAGGTGAGTCTGGGTTTGGGGGGGCACTGTGTGTGTGTAATGGATGGTGTTGATTAGACATATGTGTGCACCTCTGAGCCTGCATGGGCCATGGTTCATGGCATGCTGTGTGCGACTGTCCTGTATGTCTGAGAGTAGTGTCCGTCCCTTAGTGGACGATTAGCCAGCTGTTCCTATCGTGCAAGTGCCTGACCTCTGTATTCCATTTCAGTGTCGCTCTTTTAGGTCAGCGCCCACCAGAAGAGGGCACATTGGCATGCCATCGCCAAGGAGGTGCAAAGCCTGGGGGTCTACAACCGGCGGAGCACCCACTGTTGAATGAGGTGGGAGGACCTGTGGCGCTAGACGCGAAAGATCAGCGAAGCCCAGCTGGGGAAGTCCTCCCAACATGGAAGGGGTGCCTGTCGGGCACTGACCCCCCTCATGCGATGGATCCCGGCGGTGGCGTACCCAGACCTGGATGGGTGCTTGAAGGCTGCACAGCAGTCACATGGGGGTGAGTACTCATTTACCATACTTCAGTCTGGAAGGATGTCTTGGTGTGCAATAGGGCTCATGCTGCTTAGAGGCAGGGAAATCGACTGGTGTCCATCTACTGTATGTTCCCCAAAGGGTGTAGGGGTGTCCCTGTCAGGTCTCACCTACTTCTGCTCCTAAGGTATTTCAGGGGATGGGTGTAGAGCAGTATTCTGGTCAATAGTCAGGGCATGGCCATGGGCATGGTGAACGGTGCTGCCTGTTGGGTGTGTTTTCTGGGTGGGTGTATGTCTGACCATTATGTACCTGCATTCAGCTATTTACAAGTGTCTCTCCTGTTTTGTCTCCCCATCCCTGTTCTCTTGTGTTGGTTTGGTACAGCATCAACAACAGGTGAGGGAGCTGAAGCACCGGCACTTGGGGAGGCAGCGGCCCACGGATCCTCTGAGGCAGAGACAACCGATGCCCAGGGGACCAGTGAGTGGGAGGCCGAGGAGACTTCCACGGGAGAGGCTACTACCACAGGAGGTAGTGACTCTGAGACCTCTTCCGATGGGGGCCCCCGGTGGTGGCCGACACTAGTGCACATACCACTACCGTGACATCTTCCGCCACCCCCATTCCATCACCGCCCTCCCTTCTGCCCCCCACCAAGTTGCCCGTGCCCGCCCACCCAGAAAGGTGGCTTCTCCTTCACCCCAGGCACCTCGTCCCCTGCCCCAGTCAGCCCTGCTGCCCTCACAGAGGAGGCTATTGACCTCCTGAGAACCATCTCTGTAGGGCAGACAACCATCGTCAATGCCATCCAGGGGCTAGCATCCGAGGTGCAGCAGACAAATGCCTATCTGGATGGCATTTACTGTGCCGTGTCTGCCCTACAGAGATCTTTTCAGGCTCTGGCCTCCTGTCGGACGGAAGCCAGTTTTCCTGGCCATTCCATCCCCCCTCCCACCTCCTCTACCGCTTCCAGCACCCCACTCCCTTCACCCGTCCAAAGCACACATTCAGACACACTGACAAGCACATCAACACACAAGAAGCACACTTCCAAACACAAGCACCACACCTCCCACCACAGGCATTCACATAGCCAACACACACCTGCACACACAACAACGTCCACTTCACCAAGTGTGCCCACCTCTTCCGCCTCCCTGTCTGTCCCCTCTACATCCACACCCTCATGCACTGCACCTTCACTCTCTGTTACTGCTCCTTTTCCTGCACTCACCACAATAGCAGACATCCATACATGCACCCCATACACCACACCTGCACTCACCACCTCCACTGTAGTTGACACATGCAGCACACTCACCAGACTTGCAGACACCCACACAACATACATCCACACTAGCTGTATGTCTTCTCCCACTGTGTCCACCCCCCACCTCCCAAAACACACAAACGCACCAAGACACCCACCCATCAGACATCCACCACACCACAGCATACTGAGCAGTCACCTGCACCCACTACATGCACCCCTACACCCCATACATCCACTCCCTCTGCCTCCACTCCCATGCCCTCATCCACGCCCACCCCAATGGCTCCCAAAAAACTTTTCGGCTCCCATGCTGACCAACCACACTGGCCCACCTGTTATTGTCCCCAAACGTGACCACCTCCTTGCCCTTTCCGCTCCTTCCACATCACAGCCCACCCCTGTCCGCCCTTCCCATTCCTGTGCCCCTTCCCCAGATAAGAAGAAGGCCCGGACAGAGCCTAGGACATCCAGCTCCACCCGAGCCAAACAGCCCCACCCCCTTCAAAGGAGAAGCCCACCCCCCTCCACCTTCCAAAAGAAAGTCAAATCCCCACCCGCCACTCCCTGCCCCCCCTTCCGTGAGGTGCCTGGATGCCCATATGGTACCCCATTATGTGGAGTACCAAGCACTTGTGGAAGTTAGGTTGGGCCTGCTGTGGCCCTGACAATTGGGAAAACACGGACTGGCCATTGTGAATAAAGTTTCTGTGTGGCCTGTGTTTGGGCTGCACGCTGTTGAACCCTGGCCATTAGCTTCTCTTTGTTATGGGTGTAGGGCTTTTGTATGTACTATGGTCAGGTTGGATGTGCCTTCTGTCGGGTAAGTACCTCTTGTTGTGGGGTGTTTGACTTGTGCTGCTGTGAAGGGTTGGGGGATTTGCAGGATGGGTGGAGTGGGTGATATGTAACTGTGCCATTTCCTCCCTTGTGTCATAGGTTGCGGTACTTACCGTCGTCATCTTCGTCGGCGGTCTCGATCGTGGAGGTATATGGGAAGGAGCCGGGCTGGCATGATCTGCAGCTCTCTATCCATGGCTGCCGCACCGCGTTCTGTGGGACTCCGGTGCGTGGTTCCTTATATTTGGTTCATTTCCGTCTGGCTTTGTGTGGCGGTGTTTCCCGCCCCGGAACTGGCGGCGGAATGGTGGTTCATAATTTGATGGGCGGGTTGGGCCTTTCCGACGGCCTGTGGGTGGACTCTGCCGTTGGCGGCGGCACTCCTCTCCTGGCGGTGGGTGGTTCGCGGGATGCCTGTGTTTCGTTTGGATCATCAACTGGTGGTCCGGACCGCTCCTCTGTTGGCGGTTTCTACCGCCACCGCCGGTGGAGCGGAACGGACCGCCATGATCATAATGAGGGCCTCTATCGCTGAAGCAGTTTAAAAGGAGGTCATGATGCCACAAAGTAGAGGTTTTAGGAGTGGTCTCTCGGACATCCGGTACTTAATTGGAGCGATCTTGATGCTCTGAGAGATGGTCTCTGGACAAATACAAAATGTAACAGGTACCATGACCTCATTGACTGCAGCAATTAACTCATGTCTGCCTCCCCAACCTGCCCCACCTCCTATAGTCCTGTTTCCTAGTTCGTCTTTTATCACTGTTTCCCCTGCTATCCTCCATGTTCTTTCTTCCTGTGGGGCGTCTGGTCCTTTCCCAGCCAGCCAATTTATGTCCGGGTCTGAATATCATCGCACAAGGTGAGGATGCCCAGTGACTGTTGTACCCAAACCAGGAACCTGAATTATACATATCCTCTGGCTTGGGGATCTGACTTTATTTTTTGAACTTGGACTTTTTTTTAAAACTCTTTATGAACTATGGGGGTCATTGCAACCTTGGCGGTAAAAGGCGCTTACCGCCGTGCAGAAGACCGCCAATACACCGCTGCGGTATTCCGCCACAGCTATTATGACACATATCTCGGAATCCGCCGAAATACAGACACCCACACAACACCGCCACACCAAAGGTCAGTGATAAACTGGCAGAAACAAATCCTCCACCTCCACGCCAACAGAAACACACCCATGCTATTACGACCCACGAATC
This sequence comes from Pleurodeles waltl, assembly GCF_031143425.1. Classification (NCBI taxonomy): domain Eukaryota; kingdom Metazoa; phylum Chordata; class Amphibia; order Caudata; family Salamandridae; genus Pleurodeles; species Pleurodeles waltl. The sequence continues at coordinate 669,625,174 of NC_090439.1, read as the reverse complement.
CGCGCGGCGGTCTTTCAACCGCGGTATTCCATTGGCGGTACACACCGCAGCGCTCAAAATACACACACAGCTCCAAAACACCGCCACATTGGACAATTCCAAATACACACACCTGATGCACATACACACACCACTCCCACACACCAAATACTATATACAACACACACCCACATCACCCACAAACCCCTATGACCAAAAAATCACGAACGAAGGCCAGAGAGAGAGCACAGAATAGACAACCCCATCACACAGAGGCACACCACACCATCACCCACACAACATCCACGCACAAAACACCACACACCACTACACTCATCACCACATACACCACCCCACACATCACACACACCACCCCATGTCACGCCAAAGACACCCCCGCTTCTCCGAGGAGGAGCTCAGGGTCATGGTGGAGGAAATCATCCGGGTAGAGCCACAGCTATTTGGCTCACAGGTACAGCACACATCAATAGCGAGGAAGATGGAGTTATGGCGCAGAATAGTGGACAGGGTGAATGCCGTGGGACAGCACCCGAGAAATAGAGAGGACATCAGGAAGAGGTGGAACGACCTACGGGGGAAGGTGCGTTCAACGGTCTCCAGCCACAACATCGTGGTGCAGCGGACTGGCGGCGGACCCCCACCTCCTCCCCCACAACTAACAACATGAGAGGAGCAAGTCTTGACCATCATGCATCCTGAGCGCCTCGGAGGAGTCGGTGGAGGATGGGACACTGGTAAGTCAAATCTTAACTATCATATCCCCCACCCTACCTGCATGCTATCACACACCCCCACCCTCACACCCTCCCCTATCACTCAAAATCCTCACTAATGTACCCATAACACAAACCACCCATCCCAACACCAAGCCCTGCATGACACAACTAAGCATGGGCACCCCTCACTAAAGCATGTCCACTGCACATACCCAGAACACCCCCCTACCATCATCACACAAACCCACACACAGGAATGCTTGCACTGGGGTACACAAACACCCACCCATTGCACACCATTACACACACACATACAATAATCATGCTCTTATGCCCCTGCAGGAACCAGAAGGACAGTCACCACACCAGAGGGTCCAGACAACACCACTCCACCCCCAGAAGAGGCCCACAGTGACGATAGCAGCTCTGCCCTACTGGATCCTGATGACCAGCCCGGACCATCGTGGGCCTCGGGACAGTCGGTTCCCGTTGCACAGGCACAGCCCAACACTGACCTTCCACCCTCTGGGAACACCAGCACAGCACCTACCCAGCGGGCCCATACCTCCCTACCCAGGACAGGTCAGTCAGCGGTGTGTCCACCACTACAGGGAACCCAGGATAACCCACCACCCCAACAACAACAGGGACCTGGGGGCAGTGGTAGTGGGCACACGGTCCAGGGGACGGAGGCACAGGAACACAGGGGAACTGGGAGGGCTGCTGTGCGACAGGGGGCGGACAGGCCAAGGGAACCCACTCTCCACGAGGCCCTATCCTCCATCATGGGAGCATACCACCACTCCCAGGAGACGATGGCCATGGTCCTGGACAAGTTGCAGGAGGCCCTGCGCCTGCAGGAGGAACAGTATTTGGGGTTCAGGGAGGAGCTCAGGACCATCAGCTTCGCCCTGGGCACCATCGTAGGGGTGCTGAAGGACATACAGCACACCATGAGGGACACCGTGGCACTCCAAGGGGCCCCTGACACTAGCCAGGACGATGAACTGCCCACCACCTCCGCCGGCGCTAGTAGACAGGAGGCACCGCCACAGGACCACCACACCAGCACCCCACCCCCTGCAGACGGAGAACCACCACGCAAGCGGTCCCTGAGATCCAGGAACAGGACAGAGCAAGATGGCAAGACCCCCGCCTGGAAATGAGACCACCCTGATTGTCCTCCCACTGTCCCACTTTGTTACCCTGTCCTTACTTAAACTGGCCCAGCTCCACTTCCTATGCCCAGATGGGCAGTGCACCTGTGAGACTAATAGACTGGACTCTGCCATGGACATTCCTCCACCATCACCCATCCTCATTTAACAAACCCCTCACATTTCTGAGCACTTCAATAAACACCCTTCAAACACAAAACAATCTGGAGTCAGTCTGTGATTTAGTAAATATGTATTATCAGTGACAGTGTCATAATGGGTTTCCCATTGTAAGGCTAACATACCTATGTCACACATCACAAGTCCTTGAAGGATGCAAGCAGATGATACGTTGGTAACCACACCTGTGAAACGGTAATGGAAGGGTACAACTCAGTTACCAAATAGTGATTGAATTCGAGAAACAGGATAGAGGTAGACGTGTGAAAGTTAATGTAATGTTAAACATGAAAATGTTCTCACCTGTGTGTCACTGGAAATATTGCTGTATGACTGACTCCCTGTTGTCGTTGTCTTCTTCCTCAGCTTCCTCCGCATCACTGTCCACAGGCTCCACAGCTGCCACAATATAGTCATCTGGATCATCCTCCTGCAGAAAAGGCACCTGGCGTTGCAAAGCCAAATTATGGAGCATGGAGCAGGCGATGATGATGTCGCACACCTTCTTCGGTGAGTAGAATAGGGATCCACCTGTCATATGGAGGCACCTGAACCTGGCCTTCAGGAGGCCGAAGGTGCGTTCGATCACCCTCCTAGTCCGCCCATGGGCCTCATTGTAGCGTTCCTCTGCCCTGGTCCTGGGATTCCTGACTGGGGTCAATAGCCAGGAAAGGTTGGGGTAACCAGAGTCCCCCAATAGCCATACACGGTGGCTCTGGAGTTGAGCCATCATATCAGGGATGCTGCTATTGCGCAGGATGTAGGCGTCATGCACTGAGCCAGGGAACATAGCATTTACCTGTGAGATGTACTGGTCTGCCAAACAGACCATCTGGACATTCATGGAATGGTAACTCTTCCTGTTTCTGTACACTTGTTCACTCCTGTGGGGGGGGGACCAGAGCTACATGGGTCCCATAAATGGCACCTATGACGTTGGGGATATGTCCAAGGGCATAGAAGTCACCTTTCACTGTAGGCAAATCTGCCACCTCAGGGAAAATGATGTATCTCCTTACGTGTTTCAGCAGGGCAGCCAACACTCTGGACAAGACGTTGGAAAACATAGGCTGGGACATCCCTGATGCCATGGCCACTGTTGTCTGAAAAGACCCACTTGCAAGGAAATGGAGCACTGATAGCACCTGCACGTCAGGGGGGATTCCAGTTGGATGGCGGATTGGTGACATCAGGTCTGGCTCCAACTGGGTACATAGTTCCTGGATAGTGGCACGGTCAAACCGGTAGGTGACGATGACATGTCTCTCTTCCATTGTCAACAGGTCCACCAGCGGTCGGTACACCGGAGGATTCCGCCATCTTCTCACATGTCCCAGCTGACGGTGCCTACGAAGGACAACAGCGAAGAATCAGTCATTATTCCTCCAGGTATGTACCCACAGTTACACAGAAGACTACACCACTCACAAAACCCTTCCTGTATGTGTGTTGAGTGTAGGCCTAACTATGTGTGACGCAGAGGTAAATTAAGCCATGTGGGCCCCTGAAATGGCGGCTGCCTGACCTCTAAACTGGGACAATGGGATTGTGGGGTAACTGCGCTGGCGTTGTACACCGTCGCGTTGTGCAGTCGTAGACCGCGGCGCAATGCTGCATTGGTTAACATTGCAGCACCGCCTCGGACGTCACCGCCATTTTCTATCTGTTCAATCACTAGACACCTGACCTTTGACAGGAGAGGACCTACACTGCAAGTGCTGCTGTGACCTCGGTCTGGAAGCGACAATGGCTGCTGCCTCTGGGAAAATGGCCCCTGCCTTCACTGCACAGGAGTTGGAGAAACTGGTAGACGGGGTCCTCCCCCAGTACACGTGAATCTACGGTCCTCCAGACCAACAGGTAAGTACACAGGGAGCACGTTGTATGGGCTAGGCCTGGGTGGAGAGGGCTGGTTGGAAGAGGGAAGGGGGCAGAGTTCATAGAACATTAAAGCATGGGAATGAATGGGAATGAATGGGCCACATGGCCAGAGTAGGGAGGGGGCCACTCACAACGACGGTGCAGTTGGTAATGACTGTTCCTCTTTCCTTGTGCATGTCATGTAGGTTAGCACCCACCAGAAGAGGGACATTTGGCGTGCCATCGCCAAGGAGGTCCGGACCCTGGGGGCCCACCAGAGACGGGGCACCCACTGCTGTAAGAGATGGGAGGACATTCGCCGCTGCAGCAAGAAGAAGGCGGAGGCTCATCTGGGGATGGCCTCCCAACGTGGGAGGGGTGCCCGTCGCACCATGACCCCCCTGATGTTCCGGATCCTGGTGGTGGCCTACCCGGAGTTGGATGGGCGCTTGAGGGCATCACAGCAGACACAAGGGGGTGAGTACAACCTCATTCAGCGGACTTTGCGTGCAGTGGAGGTGTCTTCTGTCGGTGTCCCTAGGCCAGTGCGAGTTCGGTAGGCAAGGCCCCTCCGTAATGTAGGCCATGTGGCACTCTACCCCACCTCAGCAGAGTGCCAAGTCGAGGTATAGTTGCCCCTGTGGCATCCATGTGCGCAGATGTCCACCATTGCCATGTAGGCCATATCCCAGAAATTGCATGTGCAGAGGGCAGGAGCACGGCGTAATGCAGGGGGCTGCTGTGTCTGTCTTGTCCGCCAACGGTAGCGGTATGCCATGCACTGAAACTCTCTTTCTTCTGTCTCCCCCCCTTTTTGTGCTCTCCCTGTCCTTTTGTACATCAGTATCATCAGGCGGAGGTACAGTGGCACCAGAGCACGAGGGAGCTGCATCCCACATGACCATGGAGGGCCACACCACGGACTCTGAATGCACCAGTGGGATGGAGGGCGAGGGGAGCTTCACGTCGGCCACCGGATCACCAAGCAGCGACACGGACTTGTTCGCTGATGGGGGCTCCCTTGTAGTGGCGGCACCATCTGTGCCCCCCACCTCTACAGGTACAGCCGCCACCTCCCCTACCAGCCCCGCCCTCCCAGCAGCCCCTCAGCGTTCGCCCCGTGCCCGCTCACCCAGGAGGGTGGGCATCACCTTCGCCCCAGGCACCTCAGGCCCTGCCCCAGTCACCCCTGCTGCCCTCAGTGAGGAGGCCATTGACCTCCTCAGGTCACTCACTGTTGGGCAGTCTACCATTGTGAATGCCATCCAGGGTGTAGAACGAGAGTTGCAACATCGTAATGCATTCCTGGAGGGCATTCATTCTGGTCAGGCTGTCCTTCAGTGAACCCTGCAATCTCTGGCCTCTGCACTGATGGCAGCCATTGTCCCTGTGTCTAGCCTCCCCCCTCCAACTTCCTCCACCCAGACCCAATCTCCTGTACCCCAGCCCATCCCAAGCACACCTACAGACCAGCATGCACACAATTCAGCACACACAAGTAGCTCAAGCAAACATAGGCACCACACACACCACAGGCACTCATGCAAGCCTCACCCACGTACAGACACAGCAACATCCACTGCCTCCACTGTGTCCCCCTCCTCCTCTTCTCCCTCTTCCCTCCCAGTCTCGTCTACACACACACCTGCATGCACCACATCTACAGGCACCATGAATCGCACAAGGAGACCCAGCACCACAAGCCGCTCACCTGCACTCACCACCTCCACTGCCATTTACACGTCCCCTGTGTCCTCTCCCAGTGTGTATGTGACGCCCCCTCCCAAAGTACACAAACGCCGGCAATCACTCACCCAACATCCATCCACCTCACTACAGCCTCCAGTACCTGAACCTGCACCCAAAACAGCTAAAGTGACACCTCCGACAACCACCTCCTCTTCCTCCACTCCCAGACCCCCTCCAGCTACCCATCCCAGTGTTCGTCAGAAACTGTCCCTCTGTAAAGTTGACCTTTTTGCCCCCACCCCCCCCAATTCATCAGTCCCGTCGTAGCGCCTCAGCCAAAAAGCTTCCAGTACCAGTGGTGCATGTTCAAGGCTTGTGGAGTGCACCGGCCACCAGGGCAGGCAGTGTGCCCCGGAGCCAAGGCACTGGCAGCCCACCCCCTGTAAAGGCTCTAAAATTGTAGAGTGGACGACGGGACCGTGTGAAGACTCCTGGTAAGAAAACAACTCACATGGGTTCCAAGGGGATTGGAGAGTCAGCTGTGACTCCACCAAAGGTGGGGAAGGGCCAGAGGAAGTCTGCCCAGCCTGTTGTGAGTGTCACGGCGGAGAAGTGCGCCATTATTTCCAGCGGTCGAGACACAACCGCCAGCACCTTCGTCACTGGTCCAGAGACCATCGCCGGAGTCACAGCCCAGGAGGGCCAAAGTATCGTCACTGGTCAGGAGACCACCACCAGAGTCGGAGTCACAGCCCAGGAGGGCCCAAGTATCCTCACTGGTCAGGAGACCACCGCCGGAGTCAGTGCCCTGGAGGGCCCCGGCTGCCACAGCCCTGCTGGGCAATGAGGGAACGTCATGCCACACACCAATGCCCAGGGCAGAGAACGTCATGCCACACACCAATGTCCAGTGTAGAGAACGTCATGCCACACACCAATGCCCAGTGTAGAGAACGTCATGCCACACACCAATGGCCAGTGTAGGGAACGTCATGCCATACATCAATGTCCGTATCAGAACCGCCATGTCAAAGCACCGCTGAACAGTCCAGAAACGCCATGTCAAAGCACCGCTGAACAGGGCAAAGACCGCCATGTCAAAGCACCGCTGAACAGGGCAAAGACCGCCATGGCAAAGCACCGCTGAACAGGGCAAAGACCGCCATGTCAAAGCACCGCTGAACAGGGCAAAGACCGCCATGGCAAAGCACCGCTGAACAGGGCAAAGACCGCCATGGCAAAGCACCGCTGAACAGTCCAGAACCGCCATGGCTAAACACCGCTGAACAGGGCAAAGACCGCCATGGCAAAGCACCGCTGAACAGGGCAAAGACCGCCATGGCAAAACACCGCTGAACAGGGCAAGCACCGGGTAGGAATGAATGGACCGCCACATCAGGCATCCTTATCCCAGGTGCAGCTGGGACAGTGACAGGACAGGAACATTCACGGGGAGACTCATCCAGTCTGGGCACCAGTCCCCCCAGTACCAGTGGAGACCTGCATCTACTTGAGAGACTGTGGCTTTGCACTCCCCAGGATGGCACAGTGGGCAACCCACCCACTGTAGAGGCTTGAGAGACTGTGGCTTTGCACTCCCCAGGATTGAACAGTGGGCAACCCACCCACTGTAGAGACTTGAGAGACTGTGGCTTTGCACTCCCCAGGATTGAACAGTGGGCAAGCCACCCACTGTTGAGACTTGAGAGACTGTGGCTTTGCACTCCCCAGGATGGTACAGTGGGCAACCCACCCACGGTAGAGACTTGAGAGACTGTGGCTTTGCACTCCCCAGGATATATCAATGGGCATGGAGCCCCGTCGTAGATCTGGCTTTGCTGTCATCCGGCTGAGGTGCCCCCCCTTCCCTTCCACCTGAGGTGCCTGTAGTATTTCTATCTGATGCCCCGGCAGTGTTCTCTCCGATTGTGGTCAGGTATCCTTTGTGGGCCTCGCCCTTGCATTTTTGGACTGTTGGTGCACGGACATTGTTGTGTACATATCTGCACTACTTCTCGTATTGTATATAATTATGACTGATTTTAATATATTTATATCTGTATATTTTTGTATGACATGTATATTGCCACATTACAACGTTTGACCAAATTTTGCTTTGTCTTTGCATTCTTCCGGGGGGATTGTGGGTTGTTACTGTGATTTTTGTGAATGCATTGGTGTGTATGTTGTAATATGCGAGGGTGAGGGTGGGGGTGTTTGGTGGGTGTCCCCCTAACTTTTGCCTCCCCCTCCCCTTATCGTAGGTGCAGTACTCACCGTTGTCTTCGGCGCCTACGTAGCTGTTGGTCGTAGAGGAGCAGAAACACAAGGGCAGGGAGTATTTGGAGTTCCGGGTCCATGGAGTCCTTGTTCCTCGTGGGATGTGATCAGGTGAGCGTTTTCCCATTGTAAAAGCTGTTTCTGCCGTGTTTTTAACCACAGTGAATCCGCCCCGGAAAAGGTGGCAGATTGGCGAGTTGTGACACTATGGGCGGTACATTGTCTTCCGCCTGTCTGTTGGTGGTGACCGCCACGCTGCTTGTCTGTACCGCCGTGGCGGGCGGTGTGTTAAAGTGGCTGTCTTTGTTGGCGGTTTCCGCCAGGTTCATAGTTCCCTTTTTTTGTCCGCCGGCCTGTTTGCGGTATTACAGCAGCTTTAACACCGTCCGCCAGGGTTGTAATGACCACCTATATGTTTTTTTAATCCCCCTTTGTATTTATACATGTTCCCTTATTACAAGGGCTTTTGCCTACTACTCCATCAATGCAGTGCTAGCAGTGAGAGTCTTTGAGACTGTGTTTATGTTCTGGGTGGTTGTGCAGGTAGAACGTGTGGTATTTATGGTGCAAGTGGTGCTTGTGATGCAGGAAGTGTCTGTTGTTCAGGTGGTGCATGTGCTGTAGTCCTCTGTGCATAATCTCCTACATGCTTTGGTTGTGAATATTGACATTGGTATTTTTGGACAACTGCCTCTTTCATCATTAGTCCCAAGCCATGACATCTTGCATTCCTCTCCTTGAACCTTCATATGTGTGCTTGGTGCATATTTGCAGTGAGAAAGTGGATTATTAATATGGGTGGTCAGAGTCCATCTCAAGTAATGATGTCACTATTCTTGTTAGGTCCAGTGAAGGTTTCAGTCATTTAAACCTGTCTTAAACCCTGGCAGCAATGGCACAGAGCAGATAGGCTTAATTTAAGTCAATTTGTAAATCATTTAGAAGAACCAAAACAGTTAAAAGGAGGGTATAGTTAAAAAGTCAAAAACACAGCACAATAAATAAATCCCACTCCAATGTATAAAAATAGAGAGTATTTTAATGAAAAAATAACACCAAATCACAAATAAAAAAACATTCACAAAGGGGAACTGGAGATAAGAATTTTTAAAGTTTTAAATAACAATTTCAACAAAATGCATTGAACATCAGCTACATGAAACTGCTAGATAGGGGCAAGAGTAAGTTTTAAGGCCAACCACAATAGAATATTGATCAGACACAAAGACCAGGTTTGTCCCAGTTCAAGAGATACCTTTGGACTTAATTTTTTTTAAGAAGGTAGAGTCCTCAGCCAGGCAAGCTTGCAAGCTGGCTCCAAAGATGGGATTGTGACAACGGGTTGATGGAGGATGAGGTTTTGGTGAAGCCATCAACAAAAGTGGTTAAAGTTCTTGGAGTTTCTTGTGGCTATTGTCTTCCTGTAGCCTAACAGAGTGTCAGCCAACTGACCCTTAGAGTCTAAATCTTTGTCCTGGTACAAGTGAGTGCAGATTCACCCTCTGAGGTCGCCTCATAGATCTCAACATCAGGTGCAGCCCTTCTCCTGTCTTCCATGAGTACAGTAGTGTTTCGAGGAGGGTACCTAGGGGTGCCATTGTTATGCCTGCCACTAGCCAATGGGTAAAAAAGTTCCCAGAGGTAACCTTCCCCACTTTTGCAGCAGTCCCTGTTTTGTCTACTGCAAACAATCCCACATTGCCCTTTTCAACCTAAAACCAAGATGGCAGAAACATTCTCGTGTGCGGAGCTTCTGTCCTCATCGTAGAGACGGGATTAGGGAAATGAGCATCCCTTCCTCAGAGGTCACTCAAAACCGTCTGGGAAAGCTCCACTCGCACTGCGATTGGCGCCTGGATAGATAACAAGCCAAAGGAGGGTACAACCCCAAGTATTATCTACATCTGCAAGTGACAGAGTTGGTCTCTTTGAAGATAATTGTCATGTACCATGCGCTTCCTTCATGCCCATTGATCAATTGAATCTGGTGATATCTCCAGAGAGTGTGTTCCATTGTTTATCATCTACTGATCGTCCCAATACCTGTTCCCAAAAGGAAATGTCTTGTGGTGAGAAGTATTGCCTACTGACATTAGAATGGTATATATGGGGGAGATACAATCCTGTGTTGTTCCTTCCCTGGTAACAACTGTTTGATGGGAAACAGATCTCTAGTGACTGCCAGTCATATAGAAGGTTGTAATACCCAGTGCACAATTTGATTGTAATGGAACAGTTCTGAGCATGGTCGGTGGTAGTCGTGACAGAAGTTCTGTTCTTTCTTAAATCTTGATTTTGGCCACCAGGCCCATAAAAGTACAACATCGTACAAGAGAATAAATACACATTAAATAAAGACAAATTCATACAGCAATAAACAACATTAGAAGAAAAAGAAATGTATATAAAACATATATACATATCACACTTCCTACCGTCAGCATAAGAAGTTACCACTCAGCTACCCCACATCTCCAAATTTCTCCAGAGAATGCAAAATTTTCACTCTAAGGATCTATGTAGTGCCAAGAAACTTGACCACAGGGAAAACCAGGGCTGGTCGGGTGTCCATCCTAAGAATTTATAAAGCAACAAAGCAGTTACGGACACCTACAAGTCTACATTCTGTAGCTAACCACTTTCTGCGAAGCAATGCATAAACTGGACAAACAAACAGGATGTGGGGTGGATGTTCATGAGAAAAGCTGCAAGCCAGGAACATAGTGGCTCTGCTGCTCGACCATTCACAGCTAGATGATCTTAGAGACAAGGCACCTATTCTAAACTGAAAGTACAGTTTCCTATCCATGGATATCAAAATCTGGTACCAAAAATCCTCCTGTCTGGTTTCACATTCATAATCAATAAAATCCCAAGACAACTTGATGTTAGCAGCAGATCATGCCTCTTCAGCATCAACCATTGCCCAATAGCGCTTTTTCCAATTGACTTTAGATAGAAAGTTAGCAGCCTCTGGACAATCCCACAACTCAGGCATCCTTAGTGAATAGAATACATTTTTGATGGACTTGAACCAGGGTGCTCTAGTGAAGAGATCAGCTTTTACCACAGCCCTGAGAGCGCTAATGTAGTGAACTAGCTCTGGAGTAGATCAAAGGCGCCTCCAATAGAGAAGAGGATGCAATTCAGCTTTGCATGTCACTCCTTTAATATCCAGAGCAATTAGAAGAGGGATCAAATGGGGTGCTCTGTGGGAGAGAGGCTAGGTTCCTAAAAAAGTTGTTTTTTAATTTGGATAATTCCAAAGCGCTGGAGAACCCCCACAATCCCATACCATAAAAAACAATAGCAGAGGCCTTGGCCTCATAGATCTGTAAAGCTGGACAAATTGGTTTGATGTATGATGCAGAATGTAGGGCTCCTGTGACCTGTCTTATGTTTATAACACTTTTGCCATATGAGGCTTCCATGTCATACTATCAACCATTGTGATACCTAGATAAGTGAAGGAATTCTCTGTCACAAGTAAAACATGCCCCAAGGTAAATTTCACTTTGAAAGACCTATGGGGATTGAATGTCACTAATTTCATTTTGGATGTGTTGATCTCCAGCCCAGGAGAGTGACAAAACTCAGCAATTGAATTAGGAGGTTCTGCAACCCACTCAGAGTCTGGGAGATCAACAATGTGTCATCTGCAATTAAAGGTATCAGGACTTTGACCTATCCAAGGAACGATGCAACTGTCTCTTCCTGGGCAAGAAAAGAGACAAGATTAGAGTAGGTGCCACTACACAGCCTTGGTGCACTCCCCTGGAAACTGGTATCTTCTGTGTCAGCTGGCTCTGATCACCCCACCTGACACATGCACAATTACCCTCATGCAAATGTACCAGAATTGAATGAATGCAAGAATGCATCGTCAATTGAAAAAGGATATTCCACAGATCAGCTCTCAGAATTAAATCAAAAGCAGATTTTAAATCTACAAATGCCACATAAAGATTGCTGTCACCAATTGTAACCGTTCACCGACACAACAAAAAACTAAACACTTGATCCAAGGTTGAAGTTTAATTTTCTCTCTTTATCTGTCCCCCGCTTTTTAGATTCCTTACCGGAGGTCGTAGCCAGTTTTATTTGTAAATCCCCTAATTTTACTATTCTTAGGGATTTCAACATTCATCTTGACAATGAAAACTGTCCTCATGCTAAATCACTACTAGCTACTCTCTCTGCACTTGATTTAACTCAACATGTAATTGGATCCACTCACACCAAAGGCCATACTTTGGACCTTATATTCAGCAATTTCCCTGCTCTTACCGCCCGCCTCCTTTGCCTTTAACTTGGACAGATCATTCCCTTCTATCGTTTTCCTTCCCCTATAATGTCATACGAGACCTGCAATCCACCTCTTCAACCTCCGGGCGTATCTGGTCAAAGTTGGCTTTCAGGGAGTGGCGTGCTGCTCTCCAAGCCTCTCTTGGGGTCAACAGCTCTCCTGCCTCCGCAGATATATTGATGAGTGGATTTCCTCCTCTTTGGATGGTATTCTTCCCATTAAATCAAGAGTCAATAAGCCTTCCCACAAGGCTAAATCCTGGTTCTCTCCTTTCTTATTAGAATTAAGAAAGAAGTGTAAAAGGTTAGAAAGAATCTGGAGAAAGAATTACAGCCCCACCGACAGAGAAGTATATAGGCAATCCATCAGATTCTATCACCAAAATATTAAAGCCGCCCAGTCCACTTACTATGGTACAAAAATAGAAAATTCCTCCTGCTCACAGAAGGAAATTTTTCAGATCTTTAAAGAATTAACCATAATCCCTATGCCAGCCCCTCCCACAGAGCCCTCCGTTGAATACAGTAATCGCTTGACATCTTACTTCCATGATAAAGTTATCAAGATATATTCTGGTTTCTCTTCCTCTCCTCCCCTGGAGTCATCAGAACACCAAGCGATGGACCCTGCCTTCTCTGGAATCGTATTAACTGCTTTCGCACCTCTTACGGATGCTGTAACAACCAACCTCCTTCTTAAAATTAAATCGGGCTCCCCCCTTGATCCCGCCCCTCCTGCCATCCTCTCGCGGGTCTCAGATATTGTTGTTCCTCCTCTCACAAAAATACTGAATCACTCCTTATCTTCAGGTTTTCTCCCTTCATCTTTTAAGCATGCCATCATTAAGCCTCTTCTAAAAAAGCCTAAGTTGGACCCTTCTCTGTTGGAGAGTTACAGACCCATTGCTCTCCTTCCCATCTCAACAAAAATCCTGGAGAAGCATGTTAACTATCAATTAACCAGCTATCTGGAGAGCCACGAACTTCTCCACCCTACTCAAATGGGCTTTAGAGCCCACCATAGCAGGGAGTCAGCCCTCCTTACAGTGACGGAGTCAGCCCGTCAACTTTTGGATCAAGGGGCTTATGTAGCCGTTATTTTACTTGATATTAGCGCAGCTTTTGATACGGTGGACCACGATCTTCTCTGCTGCAGGCTCACTGAATTAGGGATAGGAGGTTTAGCACTGTCTTGGCTTTCTGCTTTTGTTAAAGGAAGATCTTTTCAAGTTCTGGATCAAGCCTTTTTCTCTGAGATTTTTCCATTGACTTGTGGAGTCCCTCAGGGCTCCTCCCTGAGTCCGACCCTTTTCAATGTTTATCTATCCCCGCTGGCTAAAGTGATTGTTCCCTATAATTTTTCCTTGGTCACCTATGCCGACGACACTCAGCTTGTGGTATCACTATCTAGTTCTGGGGATTCATCCGTGTCCAATCTTTCTTGCTGTATGGAAGATATTAGAGACTGGATGATTCAATCTAAGCTTTAATTTAATGATGGAAAATCAGAAGTTATTGTGTTGGGCAATGGTTCCCCAGCCTCCCCCCTTTCACTGCACTCCGAGGCTTTTAATAACCTTCCTCCACCCAAGGCTCAGGTAAAAAGCCTTGGCTTTTGGCTGGATTCCCGCTTGACTATGGATTTTCAAGCAAAAAAAGTCTCCTCTACATGTTTTGGTATTTTAAGAGTCCTTAGGAAGGTTTTCAACCTTCTACCCTCTATGACCAGAAGAATCCTCGTTCAAACTCTGATTCTCTCCCGCCTGGACTATGGGAACTCTCTGTTTCTCAGTTACCCGGCTTATGTGATAAAGAAGTTGCAGACAGTTCAGAATGCAGCGGCCAGGCTTCTTATTGATCTTCCCAGACATCTATCCGCAAAGCCGGCTCTTTCAACACTCCTCTGGCTCCCCATCAAGCAGCGTACCCATTTTAAATCCCTGTGTATTGTTCACAGAGCCCTCCATGATAAGGGTCCGATGTTCTTCCGAAAACGGATCCATATCTATGCCCCCTCCCGAAGTCTGAGGTCTTCCTCCTTCCGACATGTTAACATCTTTCGGTTTAAGAGAGCTTGGGGAGCCAATTCCTTCTCTACCAAGGCCGCCCGCCTTTGGAACGATCTTCCCTCTGAGCTTCGTCATGAACCCTCAGAGCAGCTTTTTAGGAAAAAACTCAAGACTATTCTTTTCTGTAGGTAATTTTCGGGATTTTCTTGTTGCTGGCATTAGTCATGTTACGTTAGCGCTGGGATGCCTTAGGGTAACTATGCGCTTTATAAATCCTTAAAACTAAAAACTAAACTAAGTTATCTTACGGAAAGCAGCTTGTAGTGGGTGTAAAATATCACAATCAAACATCCAATCCTGTATTTTCCCAAGAAGAACCCAACAGTAAGCTTTCTGGAGACAGTCTGTCAGGCTACTAAGCTGATAGTTGCCTCATAGAGACCTGTCTCCCTTTTTGTGGATCGGCACCACAATGGCACCCTTCCAAGAATCAGCGATAGGAGCCCCTGCAGCAATTGCATTAGCTATAGTAAGTATGTAACTCAACCAGAGTTCCCTGTTGATCAAGAACAAGTCAGCTGGGGCACCATCCAGGCCTTGAGGCCTCCCACGCTTTATCAAGTGAATGGGCAATACCAGACAAAATAAACATCTCTGAGGAAGAAGAAGAGCTGAATGAGAAACGTAATTCGGCAGACAAGGCCAGACACTGTTCCAAAACCAGACTGGTAGGATCAAAAGAATATGAATGAATACAATGGTACACCCAGTCTGCAGGAGCAATATACATTTTAACATCCAGTGTCCTCATGTCAGGACCGTGTGCAACCAATTTCCCAAATTTTGAGGAATCCTTAACAGTGCAGGCATTCTTCAACATCAGCAGATGTTGGTCATCCCAATCTTTCTTGGCTTTACTGATTGCCAGTTTATTGGACATACTAGGTGCCAAGATTAGAGCTATATTAATGTATTTAACTTCTGTAATCAGGGCCAGATTTAACATGCAGCACTTCTTATTAAACCAAGGGTGCTTTCCAATGGGTTTATTATTTCCAGGTTTGCTAACAGTAACAAACCGTACTGCTATGCTTTCAAAGAAAGTAGTATACAATACTAAGAGCTGACCATTAGTAACAGTGCGATCCGCCTCAACAAAGACAAATCCACTGTGCTTAATATGTCTGGACGAGCCACCAGCTGATGCCATTTTACGTAGGGTTTATCATTCTTCATAGTTATATCCCTTCCATTTATATTAGTCTTTACATATAAAAGATTTTCTTTACCATGCTTGCATTTCCACTGAAAGAAAATTATGGTCACTCTTTGTCCTCTCTGACACCACCATGTCAATCATGGGGGAACGCAGCCTTAAGTCAACTAAGCAGTAGTCTATTTTGATTGATCACCCAACCCTATTATATGTATGACAGCCCTTTAGATCAGACCTTGTCCTTCCATTTAAGGCCCTTAATCCAAACTCAATAGTTAAAGCTTCTAACTGAACTGCAAATTGCGACCACTTGTTGATTGGGGGAATATCCAGCAAAGGAATAGACCACGCCATGTAGTCCTCATGGGAAATTAATACCCAGTGTACAATTTAATTGTAATGGAAAAGTTCTGAGGATGGTAGGTGGTAGTTGCGACAGTAGTTCTCAAACGTTCTAATTGCCTCCCCGTGGAATAAATCCTTCAGCATTCCCGTTCCCTACACTTATCAAAAGGTCCCAGGAGGTATGCTGGGGGAAGGCCACTTTGCAGTGTATGAGTGTGTGTGGCACAGGGAATGTCATTAGTTCATATGCTTCCGCGACTGTGTTCCAGACGTTCAGTGTAGTGAATATGGGTGTGCTTGAGTAAGCATCCCCAGGAAGATCTGGCTTAGGTTTCCAGAGGAAATCCCATATTGTGTGGTCTACAATCGCTCAGTACATCTGTGGCCATAATTTATCCAAAGCTTTAAGGGACCATTCTGAAAACACAACTCCGCTGCTCTATAATATGTGAGGAAATCTGGTTGCTCTAGTCCTCCACGGTCCCTCAGGAGGGTTAGCATTTAAAAAAAGAGTCATGCCCTATGCCCCTGCTAGAAAAAGCGAGTGATCACAGTGTGGAGTTCTGTGTAACAATCTCCTGAAATAGGTATAATATATGTGGCAGTATGATCATTTTGACTGCATTGATACGCCCTACCCATGTAAGGCACAATGGTTCTTTAAAATCAGCCCGCAGCCGTCCAAGCAAGGAGGTATGGTTCTACTTAAACAAATCGGGGACCCTAGATGTTAACTTTATACCTAAATAGGCTATTTCTTTTTTGGCCCATTGGAAGGGTAATCTAGAAGACAAGTCTTTCATGTCCCTTTGGGGGATTGTCAAATTGAGTAGATAAGATTTTTGCAGATTAACCCAGAAGACTGAACTGCCTTATATGCCCAACGTTCCTCTTGAAGAGTCGATAAGAAGTTGTGAGTGGAGTTGAGGGCTAGTAGAAAATCGTCTGCAAACAGGGAGACTTTGGCCCTCATTACAACCCTGGCAGTTGGTGTAAAAGTGGCGGAAATACCACCAACAGGCTGGTGGTAATTACTGCCAAATTATGACCATGGAGGAAAGATCTCAGAGAGACAGCCACTTTACCACACCGACCGTCAGGGTGGAAACAACAGGCACCATGGCAGTAGCCGCCTACAGCCAGGTGGAAGTCAATGTTCCACCCACCGTATTAAGACCAGCCAATCTGCCACCTTTTCCGGGGTGGTACCAACGACATCAAAAGCCTGGTGGAAACACTGCACAGAAGTGAAAGGACTCACCATTGGAGACACAGGGAACAACCGTGCCGTCATGGAGCCCGAGCTGCATGCCTTCCGCATGCTCTTCTATGTGCTGCTCCACCACGAATATCAATGACGGTGAAGACGATGACGATGACGATGAGTACAGACGCCTAGCACACAAGCGAGAGAGGGAGGAAAAAGAGAGTGACATACACGCGCACCACACACACACCTGACATACACAAACCATACACACAACCAAATGCACAAGAAAACAAGTTATTCCCCCTAAATCGGCTGAATAACGCAAGGACAAAATGAATTTACTAAAGTGAGTGTATTAATATCAACACAGTATAAAAATAACTTAGCCAATGTTACAGATATATACAATTATACAGTTGAAGGGACATTGCCTAGTCCACAGGGTGCGTGGGCCACATGGCCACAGGCCAAAGTCCAAGGCCCCACTTGTCACCTGCATCAACACGGAGAGAACACTACAGGGGCATCAGTTGGTAAATAGGCAGGCACCTCTGGGTGACGGGGGACAGTTGGCACCTCAGCCGGGAGATGAAATAAGATCACTGGTTCTGGAGGGTACAACATGCCCTGTGCTTGATCCTAGGGAGTGCAAGGCCACACTCTCAAGTGGGTGACTTGCCCACTTGCTCTGGAGGGGGCAACATGCCCTGTGCTTGATCCTGGGGAGTGCAAGGCCACAGTCTCTCGGGTGGGTGACATCCCCATTGATTCTGGAGGGGGCATCGTGCCCTGTGCTCTTGATCCTTGGGAGGCTGGGGTTGGTGGGTGTCTTACCCACTGGTTCTGGATGGGGCATTGTGCCCTGTGCTCTTGATCCTGGGGAGTGCAATTTCACAGTCTTTCAGGTGGGCGTCATACCCACTGGATTTGCAGGCGGCAGGCCGCACAGCAGCCCATGGAGGCAGGACTACATACCGTCCGCCGGCGGTGACGGCTGGTCAGTGGTGGTAGTGGTACTGCTGCAGCCGCTGGTGGGGGGGGGCTCCTGCCCATCCCCTGCAGCCTCGGATGGCTGCCCTGTCTTCCATGCCCAGCGTCTCAGGTCCTCCCACCGTTTCCGACAGTGGGTGCTCCACTTGCCATGGACCCCCATGGTCCGCACCTCCTTTGTGATGGCACACCATATACCCTTCTTTTGATGGGTGCTGACCTGCAAAGGCAATACACACAGGAAAATAGAATTTGTCAGACAGTCCTGTCTGTTAGACTTATGGCCCACCATACCCCTTCACATCACCATTTACACACACATAGCTCAGTACACAACCTGTACGCCGCCCAGGGGACACCCACCCCCCTTACACAAGGCCTTCACACACCACTCCCTGCATTCATGCCACATGCATCGTGCCCACGGTGTACTTACCTGTTTGTCTGGAGGCCCATACAGCAGTCTGTACTGGGGTAGGACCCCATCCACCAGTCTCTCCAACTCTGCCGAAGTGAATGCAGGGGCCCTTTCCCCAGTCACACGAGCCATGATAGGTTCCAGACACAGGTCACAGCAGCACATGCAGTGTAGGTCCTCTCCTGTTGAAGGTCAGCTAGTAAGTAAGAATCAGATAGAAAATGGCAGTCACTTCTGTGGCAGTGCTTACCGTCTCTGCCGGCTTACATCACCATTGGCCACTGTAACCCATAGGGCCCAATGTTAACCAATGAGGAGTTGCACAGCTGTTCCTGACCGCCTCCTGCAATGGCGCACAACGTCAGCGGAATTACCTCACTTCCACCTGTCCATCCACACAGGACAGGTGGATGCCATTTCAGGGGGAGGGGAGCAGGATAATTACTGTGTCACTGTTTAAACTTAGACATACAGGACAATTCCCACTGACCCATTACAATTTAACTGGATGCATCGTACTGTTGTTGCCCCATTGTTCAGTTTGTGACTGACTCCTCACTCCCTTAGATTGCTACCGCTGTGGATGAATAGGAGATGGAGACATACCCCTGTGTACAGGCCCCTGGTGGACTTGGGAACAATGGAGGAAAGGCACATAATACTCACCTATAGACTTGACAGGGCCACAATCACAAAGCTGTGTACCCAATTGGAGCCTGACCTGATATCTGCTATCCGTCACCCCAGTGGGATCCCCCCTCTTGTGCAAGTTCTATCAGTGCTCCATTTCCTGGCAACTAGTTCTTTCCAAGTGACAGTGGGCTTGGCAGCAGGAATGTCACAGCCAATGTTCTCAATAGTGCTGACTATAGTGTTGTCTGCCCTGATTAAACACATGTGAAGCTACATTGTATTTCTCCAGGTGGGAGATTTGGCCACAGTGAAGGCTGACTTCTATGCAATTGGACATATCCCCAACATAATTAGGGTGATTGATGGAACACATGTTGCATTTGTCCCCCCTGTCAAAATGAACAGGTTTACAGAAATCGTAAGAGTTTCAGCTCTTTGAATGTACAGATGGTGTGTTTGGCGGACCAGTACATCTCCCATGTCAATGCTAAGTATCATGGGTCGGTGCATGATGCCTTTGTCCTGAGGAATAGCAGCATCCCAAATATGATGGTCCAACTACAGAGGCACAGGGTGTGGCTAATAGGTGAGCCCTAGTCCCCACCCAGTATATGTTGGTTTATGGGTATGGTGTGGGCCATATGGGATAGTGTGTGGCTAAATGTTGTCCCTCAATATTTGCAGGTGACTCTGGTTACCCCACCCCAACCTATCATGACTACTGACCCCTGTGAGGAATGCCAGGACAAGGGTAGAAGAACGTTACAATGAGGCACATGGGTGAACCAGAAGGAACATAGAAAGAACCTTTGGCCTCCTAAAGGCCAAGTTTCGGTGCCTCCATCTAACAGGTGTATCCCTGTGCTACTCACCCAAGATGGTCTGCCAGATAATAGCGTCATGCTGCATGTTGCACAACCTTACCCTGAGACGCCATGTGCCTTTTCTGCAGGAGGAGGAGGCTGGAGATGCCCGTGTGGCAGCAGTGGACCCTGTTGACAGTGAGGATGAGGAGACAAATGATGAGAACAACAGAACAGCAGTGATCAGACAATATTTCCAGTGACACACAGGTAAGACAGTGTTACTTCACATTTCATTGTCATCATTTTGTAATTCTTTTGCACTGGCATGCTGTTATTTCCCACTTCTATGCCCACTTACTGTACCCTTTGGCAATTCATTTTTCAGATGTTGGTGCCTCACAATAGCTCCTGGTGTGATCATGCAGCCAACTACAGGTCTTTCATATGTGCTAATTTACTGTACTGTTGAATTTCAATGTTTGTACATGTTTAAATGTATACATACTTAAAAATGCGACATACTCCATAGTTCTGTTTTTTCCAAGGGTGTTTATTGAAGTGCTAATATATTGAGGGGCAGGTGCAATGGGGTGACGTGATAATGGAGGAAATTCCAGGGTATAGTTCCAGTCTGTAGCATAGGTGCATTGTCCATGGGGACATAGGAAGGGGAACAATGGCAGTTCAAGGTGGACAGGGTCACAGAGTGGGACACAAGGGTGACAATCAGGTGAGTCTCATTTCCTGGTGGGGGTCTTGGCAATAGTCTCTGGCTTCTGCCTGGATCGCAGGGAACGTTTGCAGGGTGGGTCTCCTTCTGCAGGGGAGGGATACTGATGGCCTGTGAGCCCTGTGGCAGGGCCTCCTTTCCACTAGCGGCAGCGGAGGAGGAAGGCATTTCAGATGTCTGGCTAGTGGCAGGGGCCCGCTGTTGTGAGACTGCCTCCCTCAGAATATTGGCCATGTCTGCCATCACCCCAATTCTGGGGACCAGGGTGGTGTTGATGGCCTGCAAGTCCTCCCTGATCCCCTGGTACTGTCCCTCCTGCAGCCGCCTGTTCTCTTGCACATTGTCCAGGATCAGGCCCATTGTGTCCTGGGAATGTTGGTAGGCTCCCAGGATCTCTGCAAGTGCCTCCTGGAGAGTCGGTTCCCTGGGCCTGTTCTCCCCCTGGCACACAGAAGTCCTCCCAGTGTCTCTGTGGCCTCTCCCCTGAACCGTGTGCCCACTGCCACTGACCCCAGGTCCCTGATTATCATGGGTTTGAGGTGTGCCCGGGGGTCCCTGTAGAGGTGGACCCACTGCTGATTGACGTGTCCTGGGGACAGAGGTATGGGTACAATGGGTGGGTGCGGTGATGGTGTTTTCAGATGGCGTAGGCTCTGTGGTTGTCTGTGACTGGGCATATGTAACCAACTGTCCAGCGGTCCCTAATGGGCCAGGTTGGTCATCCAGATCCTGGTGACCAGAGTTGCTGTCATCACTGTGGGCCTCTTCAGTTGAGGGACTGGATATTGCAGGCACCTCCTCTCCAGTGATATTGGCTGGGGTACCTGTGGGTATGTAAATGATGTGCTATTGTTTCTGTGTCTGACATATTGTGCATCTGTGGCTTTCCCTCTTTGGTTGTATTTGCCCTGGCAGCTTTTACTTGTGTAAGATGGTATGTGGTGGGCTGGCTGATTCTCTCTAGTGTGCATGCTTTAGTGATAGGTGTCCATGCAGGGCTGTGTGTGATGTCCATGCATTGGTATGGCATGCAGGGCTTAGCTTTGGGATGAGTGAGCTGTGATGGTGGGGTGTGTGGGAGGTGGTGGAGTGATGGGAATGAGGGTGAGGGTGGAGTTATGTGATGGCATGCAGGTAGGGGGTGATAGAAGTAGAGAGTTGACTTACCAGAGTCCAGTCCTCATCCTACTCCGGCGAGGCCCTCAGAATGCATGATTGCCAAGACTTGCTCCTCCCATGCTGTTAGTTGTGGGGGAGGAGGTGGGGGTCCACCGCCAGTCCTCTGTACAGTGATTTGGGGCCATGCTGCAATGGAACGTACCTTCCCCACCTCTTCCTGATATCATCCCTAGTTCCTGTGTGCTGTCCCACGGCGTTGACCCTGTTCACGATTCTCCGCCATAGCTCCATCTTCCTGGCAATCGATATCTGCTACACTTGTGTTCCAAATAGCTGAGGCTCTACCCTGATGATTTCCTCCACCATGAGCCTTAGCTCCTCCTCTGAGAATCGAGGGTGTCTTTGTGGTGCCATGGGTGTTGTGTGAGGTGTGTAGGTGAGGGTGTGTATGGTAATGTGTTGGGGTGTGTGATGTGGGGTACGTGAGTGGTGTATAGTAGTGTATGGCTCTGGTTTTGTCTGTGGTCGTGGTGTCTGTCTCGTGCCAATGGTTTGTAGTCATAAAGGGTTGTAGGTAATGTGGGTGTGTGTTTTACAGTGGTGTGGTGTGTGTATGTGTCTCAGGTGTCAGATGTTGGAATTGTGCAATGTGGTGTTGTTTTGTTTGTGTGTGTGTATTTTGAGTGCAGCGGTATGCACGCCAATGGTTTACCGCCATTGAATGTCCGTCGTGGTGATTCGTGGGTCATAATGTGATGGGCGTTGTTCAGTTGGCATAACGGTGTGGGTTTGGATACCACCAGTTTATCACTGACCTTTGGTGTGGTGGACTTGTGTTTGTGGCTGAATAGTGACGGATTGGTGTGTGTGTGTCATAATATGGTGAATGGATATCTGCAGTGGCGGCGGTATGTTGGCGGCAGTCAGAGTGGCGGTAAGTGTGATTGACCTCCATTGTCATAATGAGGTCCTTTGTGTTTGTCCACTCCAAAGCTTATTCCTTGAATTTCAGGATTGGTTCATATCTCAGCCATCAGGGGCTCGAGACAGAGGGCAAAAAAGTAAGGGGAGAGGGAACATCCATGTCTTATTCCCTTTGTTAACTCAAAAAAATCAGAGGCTGTACCGTTGAGGATCACCTGCGACTGAGGACAGGCATAGTTGCTCATTATAATAGTAATAAAGCATTTGCCAAACCCAAATTTTACCAAGAATAACCAATCCACTCGATTGATGGCTTTCTCGGCATCCAGCACCAACAAGACTTCTGGTATGTTTTTCAGCATCACCTTTTCAATTAAGTGGACCACACGTCGTAAATAACCATGGGTCTGGCAATCTTTTATAAAGTTGGATTGGTGCACGTGGGTCAACTCGGAGAGAATTCCTACTAATCTGTTTGCCAGGATGTTTGTATACAGCTTATTGTCTAAATTTAAAATAGCTATTGGCCTGTACAAGGTACAAGTTTGGTGTCTTTCTCAAGTTTTGAAAAAACCATGAGCCGAGCTTCTCCCATGGTAGGGGTCACCATCTGCAAGTCTGTTAGGTGATTGAAAAGATAGGCTACGTGAGGAGTGAGGTCAGAGCTAAAGTTCCTTTAAAAGTGAGATTTGAGGCCATCTGGGCTGGGTGATTTATTGAGTTTAAGGGTGTCTATAACTCTCTGTACCTCCTCCCTGGAAATGGGGTTGTTCAGAGTCTCATTGCTTCAATGGAAACTCTCTGTAGCTTTACCCCCTCTAAGTAGGCCTGCAGTTCTGCCTCATCCACCGGCTCAACGGTGTAGAGTTGTTTATAGAAATTCCGAAATAATGGGACTTTCTCAATTTCTGAGTGATTTTGAGTCCTGGCCTCATCCCTTAGCTGCAGTATATAAGCTTTTTCTTTCTTTGTCTGTAATTGCCTTGCCAAGATTGTGTCAACTTTGTTTCTGTGTTCATAATCCATTCTTTGCAAGAGAAGAAGCATAGTTTCTGCCCAGTGCCTGGACTTTGCCTTTTGAAGGCTTGCTTTCACTGTTTTCTGTAATGTAAGGGAAGGTGTTGCTTTGTGAGCTTTTTCTACTTTGTCAACCTCTCCCCAGTCTTCTGCCGGTGTAATGTTGTAGCCAATAAGATACATTTGCCACGAATGACCACCTTAAAAGCATCCCAAGTCATGGAATGGGAAGTATCCCCGGGTTAGTTCAGTTGAAGAAATTCCCTGATCATTTATTGAAATTCGTCTTGTAGTGGCCCATCGCACGTTGGCACATTCAGAAAGAACCATCTATGGAGTTTGGGTAGTAGTGCCGGTCAGTCAAGGACAACCTCCAGTGGGGCATGGTCTGGGACTACAATAGGGATTTTTGTTAATGAAGCAATGGCCTGTTGTAGAAGCTGACTAAGTGAGATATGATCTGTCCTAGAGTAAGTCCTGTGGGAGTGATAAAAATAGGTGTAATCCTTCATGTTTTTGTGTATGCTACGCCAGGCATCAAAAAGACCGAAGTCATGAAAAGCCAACATTACAGTTTTTGAAAAAATGCCTGGTGACGCTTGGAAATTGTGGGTGGTATTCATGGCCATATCCCGAATAATATTGAAATCACCCATTAAGATTATTTCACCCTCTGCGATGCCCCCCAGGACTGATATAAAGTCAAAGAGGAAATGTGATTAGCCAGTGTTGGTGGCGTATAATATGGCTATCATGCATAGTTTACGGTTAAGTGCCCCCTTGACTATGACATACCTCCCCTGTTTGTCAGTTTTACTCCCTATTAATGGGAAGTGAGGAGCGTAGGAGTATAGCCACCCTATTATGCTTCGTGATAGTGGAAGATCTAAATAGTTGATGATAGTATTGATGGCGCAATCTAATGTCCTCCACCCATTTCAAATGAGTCTCCTGAAGTGCTATGATGTCAAAGTGAGGGTCCCCGAGATATTTCCAGAGCTGGAACATTTGTTGGGGGGAGTTCAGCCCCTTCACATTACATGTTACAACAGTAAGAGCCATCGGTCAGGAGGATGAGATAACACCACATACCCAGCCCTGTTCCTGGGAAGGCCATGTATATTGGGCAGTGGAGCATGTCCCCCCATTTCTCCCTTACCCTTCTTCCCCCTCCTACATTCTCCCATGCATTGTCACTGCCCCTAATTTCATGAAAAGATCAAGTAAACATATTAACAGTATAACTAAACAATAACTAGTAAGTAACAGGAGTATTGTTCTCTGACTTGTAACATTAAATTGGTACTATAGGGAGTAGTGGAGCTATACCCATTTCAGTACCCCACAAATTGCACTTATGTGATTTATGTCTGATGCATGTGGTCCACGGCTAGTGAGCAGTCACTGACAACCCACTCCCACTCTGGTAAGACAGTCCCCATGTGGTTCTGGGTTCCCTACCTCCCCGGAAATCTCTCATTTTGTCTTCATTTCACTACCAGGGGTGTATGGGAGGCTGAATGGCAATGGTCCTTACGGGGAAGTTACCCTCTGTCCTACAGGAAGTCAGCTGAAATGTCAGACTTTGAGCCAAATACCCCCTTATCTTCAAGCTTTGTTCCCTCCATTCTTCTGCTGCTGCCATGCGGAGTAGGCATTAAGAGTCACTGATGTCTCCAGTGGGGGCACACCTTGTCTCAGGACTTTTGATCAACTCTTTTTGGAATATCAAGGAAGGCATCTGCTTTGTTACAATCTGAATTGCAGTCTGCAAGCCAATGCAGCTTGAGCGATGTCCTGGAATAAGGGGTATGTGGTCCCCTGAAAGGATGCAGATTCGCATTTTCTGGCTTCCTGGAGGATTAAGACATTCACCTTGAATGAGCTCACCTTGGCCAGCACATCCCTTGTCCGCCTTTCCTCTCCTGGTGAGCACAATCCTACCTTGTGGACCAGTTCCAATTGTATGGGTTGTTTATCATCTATGATTGTAGAGAACAGGCTGACCATGAAGGCCTCGAGTTGAGTTGCTTCACTCCTTTCCTCAAGACCTCCTACTCTTAGAATGTCTCTAGGGAAGTGATCCTCCAGATCTTTGGATTTGAGGAGGGCAGCATTCACTTGTGTTTGAAGAAAGGTAAATCTTTTGTACAATGGCACTAGTTGTCCCTTTAAGTTTTGAGTTTTTGTTTGTAAATCTAGGACATGGGCTCCAACCAAATATACGTCAGACTGAAGGGAGACGAGGCTGGTGTTGATTTCTGATTTAATGGATTCGAGAGAAGCTTTGATATCTGCTTTGATTTCCTCCCTGAGCTCACTCTTAAACTGCCTCAGAGATCACAAAGCATCCTCTTTTGTTAAGGGCATGGTTTCATCTGATGGTGGCACTGTAATGTCCACTCTATTCTCCACCAGTGTGAAATAGCTTTTCACAATCCGGATAGTTGGGATTTCTTATGTGACATAGGGGCCTGCATGATTCCATCGCAGATAGTTTTGGTGGCTGCTCAGGGTTCACAGTCAGCATGGGCCACGGGTGCTGATTTCTTATGTGCAAGGCGAAGGCTTTGGCAACCCCAGGTAGTCCTTTTCATTGTGTCAAAGTACATGGATTGTGTAGGGCTCCTTAGTCCTGTTTCAGAGTATTCCTTGTGTTGTACAGTGGTGATTTCCTCCCTAAAATCAATGGCTATGACCTAGAATGGATTAGCGCTGCTCCCTGTGGTAGGCCACACAAGGGTCTCGCGGGTCCATGCATAGCTGAGTGGTGAGGTGTGCAAATGGAGGTCCAATCCACTTGCAACTTCATCAGATCTGTCATTCAACAACAGTCCCTGTCTTCCATATCAACGGACGCCATTGTGGGGGTATTCTCTTGTCTATGCCTTCTGGATCCCCTCACTAGCGTGGATCCACCCCGCTGAACCCATCCATCAAGCCAACCAGGTATGCATCTTGTGCTCATCTCAGGGCGGGAATGTTGCTTGTTTTTCCCAATATCGACCATGCTTGCACTACCACTACCTGTGAAGCCTCCAATTTCCAGCCAGGCGGCCACAGGAGTATGAGAGGGGCCCAGTGCTCTTGTTGCCCTACTGCCAGCACTTACGTCTCTGGCGGGTAGCTGGGCGCTGATTGCTGCTCCTCCCAATTTCCTGCCGATTGCTGAGAGATTGGTGGACTAGTGCGCCGACCATGGTGCTCTAGACCACTGCCGCCTTGATCCTAGCCCGGACTTTTAATCCCTTTCCAGGGGTTTTAGGGCCCTTACAAGGATGCTGTTAGCATCCCTCTTCTTTTCTGACCTCAATTGTGGCCTTCAGAACCATAGATGCAATCAGATGAGTGCGTTTTGCAGTGAAATTACCGGATCCTCTGTGGATCACATCCACACAGCCATACCGGCTGGCCATGCTTCGAACCATGCTCATTTTAATGCATTCTTAACCAGTTTTTTGGGATAACCACGCTGAAGAAGTTTATTACATAGAATTTCTCCATTCAACAAGTAATCTTCCTTATGTCAACAATTCCTCCATATCTTTAAGAGACCTAGGATGACTGCTCTGAAAGTATAACAAAGTATTTCTGTCAGGTGAGTTTTGAATAGAGATTCATAATCAAACTATCATTGTCGACTATGATCCATAATTCCGGAAAATATCATCTCTCTCTGCTTAGACATCGTAAACCGGAGATCAGGAGACTTGTTGTTTAGCCAATTATTAAATTCCATCAGCATCTCTAGAGATCCGCACCAAATGAAACAAATGTCATCTATGTATCGATGCCATGACTTATATGTTATTTAAATCTATTGATCTCACTGTAAATCCATAATTCTTCAAAATAGAACATGTAAATATTCACTATTTCTGGGGTGAAAGCACACCCCATCACTACTCCTTTTGTCTTTATGAATCTTGGATATGATATATAAAACACTATTGCATCTTTAGTTATTAAGAAAATCTGGTTACATAATTCAGGAATAGGGTCAACTTGGAGTCTGTGGTAATGATCAATGTTATTCAGTTTTTTTAAAACATCATTTGCATATTTATCACCATCCAACAATAATATCCGCCCTCCTTTGTCTGCTGGTTTAATCATCAAAATGGAATCCAATGCCAGGGACTTAAGTGCCATCTCTTCTTCTGTTGATAAGTTCTTTTTACAAATTGCTTTTTCTTGAAAAGTGAATCAACCTCTTTCATTACAGTTTTTTCAAACAGTACTTGTGGGGGCATTGTAGAGGACAGGGAGACAGTAAACATATTTCTGAATGGTTACGCCCTTCAAAAAATCCACTGTGTAGTATTATTTTTCAAATGCTCTTATAAAACTTGAATATGCAGGTGTATTCTTATTTGTTTTTTCTTCAAGCGTTTAAGTTTTTCAATATTTTCAAGTCTAGTCCTGGCTCGAGTGTCACTGCGTCCACTTAGCAAAGATTCATTAAAATATAATATACCCTACTGAGTTTGATGATTAAGATGATTGAAATTAAAGAAATGATGTGAAATAAATCATTAACAAGTACAATAGTAATTGCTATATTATTGTCAAAAGAAACTGTATTGAAGCTATCCCTAAAGAGTCAATGTTATTAGTAATCTATAAATTTTTGCCCAAGACTCTAGGGGGTAGCATTTAGGCATTTTTATATACATGTCTCCAATATCTATGCGTTAGAAGAATAACTCAACTTGTATTGACTATAGCCTTGATTAAACACCATCAATCGTGATCTCGTGGGTGTTAGGCCTGAGCAAAATCGAGGAAACAGTGGTCAGAGGGGGGGGAGTATGGAGGGAGCGGGTTGGGGAACGTGCAGACCACGCCATGGAACATTGGAGAACGTAATTGCGGGCGAGCCGGCCGGCTCGGTGTTAGTAAGACTGTGCGAGAAGTACGAAGGGATGTACAATATAGAACGTGTCACTTAGGCATTTATACAGTTATACAATAGACCGTGAGGAGAGAGTGAGTGAGTGTTGAAGAAAAGTATGAGGGGGAGGGAAGGGAGAGAGGGAGAGGGAAAGTAGGGGAATATGTCAGTGAGAGGTCCAGAGTGAGAGGTCATGGATTAGCGAGAAGAAAGAAAGGGGAGGGGATGAGGAGAGGTGGGAAGAGAAAAGAAAGAACGAAAGGAAAGAGAGAAGAAAGAAGAGGCGGGAGGAGAAGAGGGGAGGGGAGAAGGAGGGAAGCAGAGAGAGAGGGGAAAGAACAAGGAAGGGAGAGAAAAAGAAAGAAATAAAAAGAAGAAGAAGATATGGTCGTCCAGGAACATGAAGACGCCTACAGGAGGTGAAATACAATGTATGGAGTGTGAAATGGGTCGGGGAGGGCAAGGGGGGATGGGAGAGAAATGGAAATAATGGAAAACTGGGAGGAAGGGCAGGAGGGAGGGCGGGTCATAGTATGTAGGGAAGAGAAATAGAGAACAACTGCAGGAAGATGCACAATGAGTAAGGACACTAGGATATGTGCATGGATGAGAACGTCGAGATAATGATGGTGATGATAGTGATAATAGTACAAGTGAAGGGGAGAGAGGAAGGTGGGGTGGGTGAATGTGGGTTCTGAGCCATGGACGATGCCATTGAGAGGTCAGACGATAAAGAACCACAGTTGGGGGATTAATATTTACAGAGCAGTGTTTGCAGTGTTTATAGTGTTTGCGGTGGCAGAGGATCGGTAAGGAACGGGGCCCATATTCTGTGGAACAGGGCAGCCTGATCCTGAAGGTTATAAATGTTCTTCTCACATGCAGCTATCCGGGTCATCGCTGTTATCAATTCTCCTGGTGTGGGGGGGTCCGTTGAGCGCCAATGACGAAGGATACATATCTTCGCCGTGGTGAGTGCAGTATGCAGCAGTCTCTGGGAGGGGTGCGATAATACCGGGAGGGTAGCAATGTCGTGTAAGATGATGAGAGAGGAAGGTAGCCGTTATGGGAGCGGGATTGAGGTGGAGAGGGTGAGGCTGACGGCCTCCCACAGAGGGTGGACAGACGGGTAGCTGACCAAGATATGATGTAATTCACAATGAGTCTCTGGGCAACGCCAGCATATCGCGTGCGGGAAGAGACCTGCTCTATGTGGCCGCAGCGGGGTCCAGTACCATTTATGGATGATCTTAAAGAGGCAGAATTTCAGGCGAACCTCGCAAACACCTCTGTTCAACGCCTCTAGTAGGTCCACCCAGTCTTCCGCGTCAAAGGATCTCTGCAGGTGAGTTTGCCATTGTGAACGTAGGGTTTCTAAAAGGGGTTGTGAGAATTTATGTTGTGTGAGGACCTCGTATAGACCTGCCATAACACCCTTATGTTTTCCCCATTTTCTGAGGTACTGCATCACAGGTGACGATTTTGATCCTTGTAGAGCAATGTTTGTGTTATGTAGCAGACTGTTGGAGTTGCAGGCACTGGCGTTCTTGTCTCGGGTGGAGACCAAAGCTCTCCCGTAGTAAGACAAAAGTCCTGATCGCTTCGTCCTGCAGGATCTGGCACAGATGGACTATGCCTGTCTCTCTCCAGGACGGCCATGTAAAGGCCCTCCCTCCTATCCTCAGTCCGTCGTTGTTCCACAAGGGTGCCTGTGTGTGCGGAGAGGGGTGAACTCCAGCCAAAGAGTGGGCCCTTCTCCACACTGCTCGCGTCGACCTTAGTATAGGAATTGTAAGTGTAGAGGAGGCTGAGTTAGTGCAATAGAGACTCTCTATGCTGCCTCCATGGGGGAACAGGGCTTTCTCAATCGCTACCCACTGAGGCGGTTCCCTCATGTCCGATGATAGTGTGGCCAAGGGCAACAGGTGTAAAGCTAGGGCGTAGTATTCTACCGAAGGCAGGCCCAGACCCCCGTAGGAACGACACGCCGTAAGTTTGGCAGGGGTCAGGTGTGGTCGCATAGAGCCCCATACAAAGGTTCTAATCACTGCGTCCACTGACCAGAGTAACGGGAGAGGTATCTGGAGAGGTAGGAGGCAGAGGACATAGGTAAAGCGCGGTACTGTAACCATTCTCATCGCTTGTACTCTGCCCCACATGGAGAGGCCCAGATGGGACCACTTGTCAAAGTCTAGTCTCATGCGTGTAATCAGAGAGGTAAGATTATCCATCACCATGTGGTCCAGTCCTCTGTTGACCAGTATTCCCAGATATTTAAGATGTTTTGGTGTCCATCGAAATGGATATCTGTGTATGTCGGCTTTCGTTGTCATTCGTGAGAGGGGGAGGGCCTCACTTTTTTCCCAATTCACTCGATAGCCAGAGATGGGGACAAAGGTCTTGATGGTCTCCAACAGCGCAGGGAGCAAGTAAGATGTTGTCGGCATAAAGGGAAACTTTGGAGATGCCGGGGGGCAAAGTGAGTCCTGTTATCAAGGGGGAAGTACGGATAGTGGCTGCGAGTGGCTCCATACCCAGTAGGAATAAAAGAGGTGAAAGGGGGCAACCCTGGCGGGTTCCTCTTTGAATGGGGAAGGGTTCTGAGAGAAAGCCCCCGCAATTAACCCGCGCTGTTGGGTTATCGTATAGGAGGCAAACTTTGGAGATGAACTGTTCTCCGAGGCCGAACCTTTTCAAGGTCGCAAATAAGTATGGCCATTCAATGCGGTCAATGCCTTCTCCGCATCTAGGGATAAGGCTAGAGCAACTTCCGACATATTTCTAGATGTCCATAGGGAGTGGCAAAGGGTACGCAGATGATTTCTGGAGGTACAGCCTGGCACAAAGCCCACCTGGGATTGGTGTATAAGTGAGGGTATAACTTTCCATAGATGGTTCGCTAAAACGCTGGCTAGGATCTTAATGTCCCCGTTTAAGAGGGAGATTTCCCGATAACTGCTACAAAGTAAAGAATCACATCCGGGTTTTGGTAGGACCGCTATCGTGGCAGTGTTAGAGATCATGTCTAGGGAACCCGTCCGACAGGCTTTGTCCAGCGCTCCATGTAAGACATCAAGCACTTCATCCCCTGCCCATTTGTAAAATTCTGCTGGGTAGCCGTCTTCACCAGGCGATTTGTGATAGGGAAGGTCAGAGATGACCTGTGATATCTCCAGTCAGCTAATGTCTCCCTCTAGGAGGGCGCGCCCCTCTGCGGAGAGGGAGGGCAGTTCTATACCATTTAAGAAGGTCTCTATGCGTTCAGGTGTAGTTGTCGACTCAGGGGTATAGAGATGGCTGTAGTAAGATGCAAACTCATTAACTATGTCTTGTGGGAGCGTAAGCGCTGTTCCGGAGCGGGCTGTCAGCACTGGTATGGCCATGGCTGCTGTTCTCTGACGGAGTTGGGCCGCAAGCAGTCTCCCCGCGTTCTCCCCCTGCTCGATATGGCTACCCTGTATACGTTGATGAGCGTACTCGGCCCGCATGGTGTGCAAGTCATTGAGCGCCATGCGGGTGGCTTCCAGGCGCCTGTGCACAGGGAGAGAGGGGTAGTCCGTGTATTGCCTCGTCAACTGATGAACCAATTCCTCCAGGCTCGCTTGTTGTACTGTCCCGGTTCGCCAGCGCTGCGTCCCTCATCATCTGCCCCCTCACAGTTGCCTTAGCCGCCGCCCACAGGACCCTCTGAGAGTCAGTAGAGCCTTGATTATTCTGAACGTATGTGGACATGTGTTCTCGTAATCGTTCCTTGCCCTGTGGGGAGCGGTATCAGTGGACTGCCAATCTCCAGGGTTTACGATCGGGGGACGCCAGATCCAGTTGGATCGCAATTTGCACCGGGGAGTGGTCCGATAGACCACCCTCCAATATCCAGGCATCCGTGACCTGCGCCGCCAGGCCGTGTCAGATGAGGAAATAATCCAGACGGGACTGGGTACCATGTACCGGAGACAAAAACGTATATTCTTTATCAGACGGGTATGCTATTCTCCAGTAATCTACCAAACCATTGTCTTGCATCACATCAGGCTGTAGGGCCCTGTCCCCGTTGTTGGCCACATCTAAGGGGCCCGTTCTGTCTAACACTGCATCTCTGGCCAGATTCCAGTCCCCTCCTATTACGGTTCTGGTAGCCCCTATTTCCAACAACAGACGATTGAGCCGCAGGAAGAACAGATGCTTGGGGCCCGTGGGGGCATACACGGACCCCACACAGAGGGAAGAGTCTCAGAACTTGAGTTTAACAAACACATAATGACCCTCTGTATCTATCCATGTTTTGGAAACCAAACAGGGTATGTTTTTCCGTACTAGTATGGCTACGCCACATTTGCGTGGGGAGACCTCGTCTCTCTCTCCAGGAGAAGGGCTGCAGCTGTACAACGCCGTCCCCACCCAATCCCGGTGCAATTTGGCAGATTCCTCCTTGTCTAAGTGGGTCTCTTGTAGTAGGGCAATGTCTGCTTGTTTCAATTGGAGGTATGAGAGTATCTTTTTACGCTTAATGAAATGGGTCAGGCCGTTGACGTTCCAGGAAAGATCCGCATGGGGCTAGAGGTGTGCGGGGAGGATCCTGCCATATGAGGGCTATTGTGTGGGGTTCGTCAGAGTATTGGTAGAAGATAGCAGATGTATACGGAGAAGAGAAGGAGAGGTACAGGGGTGCTTAGGGGGTCAGAGGTGAGAATAAGTAAACTGTGGAGGGGAAGCAAGTATGAGTACCAGCACTAGTAGAAGGAGGCAGACGAGGCGAAAGACAAGGACCAGGATCAGAGGGGGGGTGGGAAAAGTGGAGGATGGGGGGGAGTCGCAGTAGATGAAAAGCGCAAAGCAGGGCGGTAGATAGGACAATCAGAGGGCAAGATCAAGAGAGGATGACTGAAGAAGAGGGGAAGAAGAGAAAGAGAAAGAGAACGATAGTAAAGGAGGGCGGGGGAAATAGGAACAAAGAGCTGTGAGGAAAAGGGTGGGGTTGTGCAAATGGGTACATGAGCTAGTGGTAGCTAGAACGGAGTGAGGAAAAAGGAGAGGAAGAAAAGGATAGAGGGGGGAGGAGAAGGAATGAAAGGAGCTGAGGCAGAGCGCTTTAGCTCCGCTCTTCGGAGTCTGTAGTCTGCGGGTCTAGGCCCAGACCGACAAACCCCATCCCGACCAGTGGGCCCCACAACCAGGAAGGGCAGTTGCCCCTGGGATAGCAAGGACGTCGTTCTGTTTCCCTATCTTCAACAACAGTATCCTACAGCAGGAGCCCTCATAACCCTCTTGCAGTGAGCAACATCCTCTCTTTAGTACTAGAAAGAAGGGAGAGAGAGGGGGCATGGAGAGGGAAGTCCTACCTTGTGCAGCAACTTGGTGTACAGGTGCGGGGGATTGAGGGGGAGGGTTTTATGGAAAACTAGAAGTAACCCTGTTGGGGGGGGGCACCCAACAGCCGCCGCGAGTGCAGAACCATCAGCCGTTCTCCCTGTGGGAGGAGCAGCGAGGAATGAATGCAGGGCCGGCCTGAGTGCAGCGCGGGATAGCTAGGGGGGGTGGGCAGGGAGCGGGGTATTAGAGTATCAAAGTGGGACCAGGGGCTGGTGTGTAGCCCAGTGGAGATACAACCCAGGTCCAGAGCAAAATAAACAAGGATAACAGTTCACAATGGGAGAACTACATGCAATACTCATCTGCCATTCGTCGTGGCTGTAGATTCAGAGCAGGTGGGTACGGGGCTTGAAGAATGATGTTGCCTCCTTCCCCTTTCTGCACGTTGTACATCCTGTTCTGTTCTTTCCCTCTCAGGTACGGGATGGGGAGGGCTTTAAGGGAGAGCAAGACTTGTCCCTGTCCGTCCCCTGAGTGTGTTTGGCCACTGTGTGCAATATTTGACCCCTGTCTTCATAGTTGTTAGAGAGTCTTTCAAGGTCTCTGCCTCTGTTGGAAGTTTCTGAGGGGTCATGGACCTGGCGTTCGAGAGCTGTTTCCATCGGTAGTGGGTCCGGGCCTCTGTGGCTTCTGTGGCCTGGGCCTGAAGTAGGATCCAGATGGCCGCGTCTATCGGATGGTCTGAAATGTTGTCGAGGTAAAGGCTCAGGTCCGTCGGGTCGTAGAAATCCTTAGATACATAGGCCCATATTTATACTTTTTTGTGCCGCATTTGCATCACTTTTTGACGCAAAAGTGACGCAAACTTGCAAAATACAATTGTATTTTGTAACTTTGCGCCGTTTTTGCGTTAAAAAGTGGCGCAAATGCGGCGCAAAAAAAGTATAAATATGGGCCATAATTTTTTGTGATCCACATTCTTGCCGGTTCAAAGAGGCCGAACTTGATCTCCAGTTGTCGCAGGTGGGGACGTAGGGCTAGAAATGCTTTTCTACGTTCACTAGTCTCTTTGGAGAAGTCGGCCGTCATCCGTATCTGGAGGTCGTTCATACGGAAAGGGCCCTGCATGCGCGCTTTTTGTAAAAGCTGCCACGCGTGCGTGTGTCGTAAGAAGCAAGCAATGATAGGCCGAGGGTGGTTGGTCCCCTCTCGGCGTTTGGGGCCCAGTCTATGTGCTCTTTGAAACTCTAAGGGGGAGTCGAAGGTGAGGCCAGTGAGTTGAGGTAAGGTGTTCTTTAGGAAGGACTGCACGTCCGCCCCTTCTATCTCTTCCGGGAAGTCAAGGAAGTGGACTGTGACTTCTATCTTCGAGATCAATGACTTTGCTGTGGAGGCAAAAGAGCTCCTGGTCCCTGTCCGCAGCGAGCGTGGCTTGTGTCTCACCGTTGTCACCCGCTGCTCCAATGTGGACACTCTGGACTGGAAGCCCTCAATGTAAAGACACATTGACTTTGTCTCCTCTGTTAGAGAGATCACCCTGCTATCCATTCCCTCGAGCCTACGGCCCACTGCCGATATCTCCTGCAGGATATGGTCCATTGTTGCACCCTGTGAGGCATCCGCCATGTCACTAAACTGGTTGGTTAGGTGCTCCTGGGGTGCCGGAGGCGGGGCTCTGTTCTGTCTTAGGGCTTCTGAGAAGAGCAGCTGTCTCACTGGTTTACCCAGGTGTTTGTTTGATGGTTTGCTCCCTGGCATCACCAGATGATGGGCATCGGGGGGTGCAGTCGAGGTGTGGTCTCCTCAGTGAGAGGCTGCGCAATTGATGGGTGGGCTCTCCCCACGACATCAGGGGGGGTCACTGCCGTGATCGTCATGGGCTCATGCAAGTCTCGGTCTGTGTGTCCGCAGATGTGGTTACAGACGTACCCAGGCCCCGTGTGGTGAGGCAAAATGAAGAGGGCGGGGTAGTGCCCAAAGTGCTGGGGGTCTTCTCTCCATGGTGTAGGAACGCGGCAACAGCTGCCTTGCTATGCCTACCGTTCCTCCCTCCTGTAGCAGTAGTGACCAGGTGCAGTCATACAGAGTCTAGATAGGGTCCCCTCCTCATGCCGTGTGAGAAAGTTCTTCTTGGTAGGGAGGAGGGGATGGGGAGAGAGTGGGGGTGAGGAAGGCTGGAGTATGTTGACCTGGCAGGGGATGTTGTGAGTCTCTGCAATAAGCAGCACGTGGATTTGTAAACGTCTGCTCTCCACGTTGATGTTCTGTAGTCCTGTGAACCAGCAATGCACTCAGTCCAAGGCCTTTATAGGGAGGGATGTGCAGTGGGGTCCCTGTGATGATGTGGCTAAATGGAAACTTCCTTCTTCATCTGCTCTGCAGTTGGGGCCAGTTAGCCTTGTCTTTCCCCCCTCATCCCCTCGGCTCCATTCCAGGTCCCTCATGACCCGGGCGAGGACCGTTGGGCTCCTTCTTTGTCAGTGCGTCCTCTGAGGATGAGTGCGGCCCGGTGGGCGGGGGGATGCAGGGGGCGTCCCAGGATCGTTGGGATATTTTTTTTTAAATGTGGCCTCAAATCAGGCCCCCTCCCACGACGGCCCCTAGGCTTGGTCGTCGCAACCGCCGCTCCCCCATTTTCTCACAGTTTTCCTTAGTTTTCTTCTTTCTTTGTTTGTTTCTGCCCAGGGCCGCCGGCCCGGGAGATTCACCTGAGACCGCTGCATCGCTGCCGGGCGCAGGCCCCGTCAGCTGTCCGGACCTCAGGGTGTGAGGTCGGGTCCCCCGCGGCTCCAACCGAGGGATCTCACGGATGCCCCCGCCCCTCACAGGCCCCCTATGACTCCCCCAGGAGGGACATCCAGTACCAGGACATCTCCCCGCCCGATCTGGGTCCCGCCGGCGAGCAGAGCAACCCAACTAGGCAGCCATGTCTTCGCGTGGCCAGACCAAACCCCCCAGATTTCAAGATTTTAAATAATCAACCTTTGCTAAATGGATGCAGTGACTCCACAGCCAGCACTAGGCTTGAAAATATTGAAAAACGTAAGCACTGGCTGGCTGAATATATTTTTGGATGGAGAAGAATCAACTACTCTCCTCGGATTATCCACTGTCCTCCATTGTAGCAATTTTCTTATCACCATCCGGCTTAATGTCCCCAGTACCTGAAAAAAGATTTCAGCTATTGAAAAAAATCAGATCTAGTGGCTTGTTTTTAATTCTTGAATCACTACTTTAATAAACTTTGGCCTGCAAAATAAAGTTAGTACCATGTGAGACTAAGACAACATACACTATTAAGGGTTAATGCATGTATGAATGTAGGATAAATCAACAATGTAAACTCTTCAGCTCCAGCCACAGAGATTACTGTTTTGGAGATCCTCTGTGAGGATAGCTGCTCAACCTGGGTTCAGGGAGATAGTATTCCAAAAGTATGTCCAGATTCAATAAATGTAGAGTTAAGATGTATGTTCAATTGAGAAGTCATCATGACAACAAAATCAGATTTCTGGGGAGGCATCCATGAGATTACCCACCATCATTACCTTAATCAGTAAAAAAAAACAAAAATGATATGGTAACAAATAAGATAAAAAAGTTCAGTTGAAGTAAAAATGGTGATTAACATTAAAAGTTGGGGGTACTCAGGAGCCCGATGGCAAGATGGCCCCCACATTGTAAGGCTCTGCCGGCTGTAAATCATTATCCGTCTCTCAAGAGGCCATTGGTGCCCACCGACTACAACCGCACTCACACACCGATTGGGGTGTTAAATGGGGCCCCAATCCCCCCTCCTATGCTTTGAGAGTTGCCAGGTGAGCACTGGTGGCCAGACTGGGCCTGCCTCGTGGGTGCGGCATACCAGGAGTGAGCGGGGCCTCCCAATCTTTGGTGTGCTCTTGGCACTGAGCTTGGGCTGCTGTTGAACCTCCCTGGCATTGGCCGTCACAA
Source organism: Pleurodeles waltl (assembly GCF_031143425.1). NCBI lineage: Eukaryota > Metazoa > Chordata > Amphibia > Caudata > Salamandridae > Pleurodeles > Pleurodeles waltl. Next base: position 669,587,412 of record NC_090439.1, on the reverse strand, counting down.
CTGCAATGATTAACGGGTGTGCTGGTGCTGGCAAGTGGCTCCTGCTCCCGCAGCGTCTCCAGGGCTCGCCTGGGCACAGTTCCTTCTCTGCACCTTACATGCACTGAGCCTTGAAGAATGCCCAATTCTCTAAGGACGTTGTGGTATGGAGTCATGAGGAGCGCAGCGGCCCGCAGGAATCAAGTAAGCGGCTTGTCCCATCACACAATTTCTTATTCCTCGCTTGCACTTAACAGACACTGACTTCAGTTGAATCTGGGGGCTTTTACACTACCTGAATATTTTACATGGATTGCTTAAGTATGGTGAAGAGAGGGTGACTCTATTGTACCATTTACATGTGAGACTCCACATCAGACTTCTGCCTGTACATTTTCTCAGACATCTGTGTTCAGGCTTGCAATTGGACTTTCACACAAAATTACACTGCTAGCCTGTTGCCAGTGCCTGGCCAAGGGGCCTGTGCTCCCAATTACATCAACAAACTCCCTTGAAAGTTGCCCCTCTCCTGGGAGTCACCTACCCCCTGAACCTTCCTTATGAGAGAAACTTTACCAAGTACGACATACTGAGTGGCACGTCGCTTTTCGACTGGGTCAGTGGGGGCTGTGGTACAGGATGACACATTGGCTGTCATGAGAGGTGGCTACCTGACCCCATGACTATCTGGCAGACTGCATGCAGCATGGGCATGCTCGTGCTCCCTGGGTATGGAGTGATGGGGTGAGGTTGAAGCTATGTATGCCTACAGCTCCGGAACTGCACATCATGTAACTTCACTTGCCAGCCTGGCTCTGTGCTTGCGAGATAGGTCGTTGCTCTGCTGTGCCCACACTTACTGTTGGTTCCTTGGTGATTTGTCTGCTCGTGCCCCCCGCTAGACTCTTTCCGGGGATGTGGCGGGATCAGACACTGCTGTTCATTTATTCTGTCCCTCTTGGGCGACCTAACAACTATAATCCGCTGACTGCCAATTATCAGAGGAGACAAGATAGACTAGACTGACAGTAGGCAATCCAAGCTCTCCTTTGTACAAGGGAGACACGTGAGGGGAGCGTAATCTGCAGCTGAGGCCTCCCAGATTGACCCACTTGGCGGGGGACCCCTCCACTCAAAGACCAACCAACCATTCCATGTTTTGGACCTCAAACACAGGCTCACCCCATAGATTCTAAAATTGATTTTTTAACAGACAGACTAGACCGCCTCAAGGAAAAGGTGGATGTACATGAAGGATGTCTCAATCACCTGGAACAGCAAACATCAGATCTTGATGACAGACACCACACAGCAGGAGAAAAGCTTCTACAGTTGGAGAGAGTGTTGGAGTTCATCCGCAGTAAAAACGAAGATGTATAGGTGAGATCTACACAAAATAACCTGCAAATTATTGGAATTCCGGAGACCACTGATACAGGCTGAATGGAGGACTTTTTTGAGTCTCAGCTACTCTCTCATTTCAAGGAACCCAGGTCTGCCCTCTTGGCAGTTGAGCGTTTGCACAGATCTCTTGGTTCGAGGTCCCCGCAGGACCCATCATTGCTTAATTACTAAACTATAGGGTTCAAGATATCACCCTGACACTGGCACGAGACAAGAAACCCTTTCACTACGAAGGCAATTAAATAACTATTTTCCTGGATTACTCACTGCAGAGAACTGATGTCTCTTACTCACTGATCTACCTCGCCAAGTTCAGAATCTACCACTCTGGTAAGACCCACTTTTTCACTGATCCTATGCTGGTTGCCAGATTTGTCAAGACCTTACCACTTACTACAGAATGGATGAGGCTGAGAATCAGAATGCACTGAATGGCCAGCTAAGTGACAATGACTAATGTCATCCAATTATTTGCAGAACTTCTGGCCCAAGTTCCCTGTTATATGGAGCCTGCCCTCCTTACTAGTTACCTTACTGGCAAGGTGCTAGGCCTCTCTGATGGTTTTCTTTGGCCACCTGACTTTCCACCTTTGGTGGGGCACTGCAGGGACTCGAGTTGGGCCTTAAGAGATGATTCCCATACTAAGCTTCTTGATTTACTGTTCTGTGGTGTCTGTGGGGTGGGTTGGTATAGTATGGCCTGATTGGAGGTTAAAAGTTAAATGGGTACTTGTGTACTGCTAGATGCACTGTTTGCATTGCTGTCGATTCCTGCCCCCCCCCTTTTGCACTCACCGTGATTCTGAGGTCATTGGACTTTGGCTTTCATGGACATGTCTAGTGCTGTAGCTGTAATGTTGCGCTACTATATGTGTATGATTAAATGCTTAGCTTGGAACATTGAAAGGGTTGAACAATGCATACAAATCCCAACATGTTGCTGCATATCTAATCACAATACACACATATACATGCCCCAGGAATTTTTGTTTCCTGAACACCCATTCCATCTCCCATCAATCTATGGTCTTAATTGTGATTGCCCTGAGCTCTTCGCAGAGGTCTGTTGACTGGAGGGCACACTAGATCCCAGTGAACTACTCTGGAGAGGGGATTTTAACATGGTGTTAGACCAAATAGCTGATCACCACAGCACTACTAGGGTGTTGCACCCAGGGTCTGCTTTATTGCTGCTCTTGCTCGGGACTGATAATTGCTTAATAGACCTCTGATGATCCACCCATGGCTCAGACAGGGAAGGTGCTTGTGTTACCTCCATGCACAACACATGGTCCCACATAGATTTATAGCTTGCCACTTAGGATGTCAAGTCCTGGACACTTAGACCATTTACTGCACACACTGTCTGACCATGCCCTGGTTCTTTTGGAGCTTCACCTCCCTGCTGGTACATCATGGGTCTTTACTTGGCCACTTCTGAGTGACACCCTCAAAGACCAGGCTTTTCGGGAGGAGGTCAGGGAAGTTAGAGTTGACTACTTTGAATGAAACAAAGCCTCTGTACAATCACCTTCTACTCTCTGGAAGGCATTCAAAGTGGTCATTAGAGGGGCATGTATAGCAAAGCAGGCTGTGATACTAAAGTCTCTGCACAAAGATAAATCTGAGCTCGAAGCTGAGATACCTTGAGCACCAGTACTTTGCTGGCTATGATCTATCCATACTAGTTAAAATTAGGTTCAAACTAGACCACTTTGAGGAGGCAGTGAAAAGAGAGATCTTGAAGCTCGCCCCCAGAGATACAGCAAGAGTGACAGACCTGGCAATATGCTGGCTAACCTCCTTCGCAGACCCTCGGCAAACGATCACATTGTTGAGTTAGGGGACTAGAAAGAACAACTCCAAGTAGGAACAGAAACAGTCCAATGGGTGATGACTTATTTTTTCTCCTTGCTCTACACAACCACACAATCCACACCTCATGAGGTGCTTGCAAACTAGTTAGACTCAATCCAACTCCTGTGGATTGAGGGAGCCCAGAGATGCTTTTAGATGAACCATTCACTGTGGAAGACATAGGGCAGGCTATTAGGCTATTAAAAAACTACCCAGAGACAAGGCTTCAGAATTAGACATGCTCACAGCTACCTTCTACAAGGAGTATGCCTCAGAGATCGCCCCTCACTTGTTTGACATGGATGCAGCAGCACTGGAGGTAGGAGTGCTTCCCCACCCACTTTACACAAAGCACTGATTGTCACCATTTTGAAGCCTGATAATGGCCGGTGCAAGTCTTATCGCCTGCTCTCCATGATAAATATTGACAACAAGATACTTGCAAAGTTAGTAGCCTCCTGCCCACAATTACTCATTCTGACCTGCCTGGGTTCATGCCAGCGAGATCCATGGCTCATAATTTGTAAACCTTCTTTGCGGTTGCACAGAGGATCGACGGTCCTGGAGGGCTGCTGTTGTTTTCCTGGATGGCACTAAGGTGCTCAACTCACTCTAATAGCCATACCTATTTGCACTATTAGCTCATCTTGGCCTAAGTACTAAATTTCTTTGATTAATTGGACTTTTATAACAACAGCCAGTGGCTAGATTGTGCATCAACAGTGTGATTTCTGACTCATTCTGACTGATTTAAAGCATCCATCAGGGTTGTACCCTCTCTTCCATTTTATTTTTAATAGCTATTGAGCCCCTTGCATTAAGACTGTGTAAACATAATTCCCAAAGGGGTCTGTCCTTTATGCCTCAGGCTGTATTAGTCTCCATGTATGCCGATTATATCATGCTCTATGTTAGTAACCCACAAGACAATTTGGATGCTCAGACTCAGGAATTCATGGGCTTGGAGGCCTTTCTGGTATTATGATGAATTGGGCTAAATCCACTCTAGTTCCACTTACGGATTTGGCTAACAAGAATACCTCAGAGTTCCCAGTATGCTCGGCAAGGGAACCTGGCTGCTATCTAGGTGTCTGGCTGAGCAGAGACCTGGAGGAAGGATGGTGTGCAAATCATGGACAAGCACTCTCTTGGCTGGAGGACCACCTAGAGAAATGGCATAGACTGGCGCTTTCCCTGACAGGTCCCTTAGCTATTACTAAAATGGTGGTACTTCCCAAATTTCTGTACCTATTTGTGAACCTTCCTCTTCCTCTGTTACTTTCTTTCAGCCAGAGATTGTGCTCCTGTCTTGTCTCACTTGCTTGGGAAGGCAGGCCCCCTAGAGCTACTTAGGAACTGCTTATGCTTCCTTTCGAGCAGGGGGACTTGGAGCTCCTGAATGGCCAGGCCCTCTCCACTGCGCTTAATCACAAAATTGTATAACACAGTGCAGGCGATGTCGCCAGTGTGCATTCCCCAGGCTCAGAAAAAATGAGCTGATAACTTAGCCTCTCCAATTACAGATGATGACCAACGGAGGCACTGCAGTATACAATCACAAGCTCTCTCTCCAATTATAGGCTGTGTTTGCTTCACTTTAAATTCCTACACAGACTGTACTTCTCCCCTGCATGGCTGCACAACATGGGACTGCGGAAAGATGCATGCACGCCACCCCATGCAAACTTTCTCCATCTTGCCTGGAGCTGCCCAGGAGTACAGCCATACTGGGCAGAGGTCTTTAATACTATTAAGGCTATAGTTGGTCACAATATTGAGTTTTCTCTGCTGATTGCTTTGTTGGGCTATGTTAAGACTGTACCGGAGGATGGACGCAGAGTGGTGGCAATGCTGCTTCTTCTGGGAAAACGATGTGAAGCTATGTGGTGGAGGAGAAGCTGAATGCCACTCAAGTCAGACACAGCATACTGCTAAGAAAAATTATAGGCTTAATGGCAAGCTCCCGCCCTCAGGGTACCTGGTTTCCACTGGCGTCCTATTTCGACTCGGAAACACCTATGTCCACCTAAACTATTAACTAAAACTGCACTCTTGGCACTGGCTATGCAATACTGGTATACTATACTGTTCTGTTGATGCTTGACCTATGTTACCCTGTACAGTTGATACTGTAGTATCCCCCCCTTTTCCTCCTCCCCCTCTATGATCTCCCCTGCCCCTACCCCATTTCTCCCTCTCCCTCTTCATATTCCCTTTTCCTCCTTTATTCCTAACATTGTTATAATTATACTGATGACTGTACCCACAAGATCTTGTTGTTCCTGCCCTACTGTTTTGTCCTTGTATGCAGGTTATTACAAAATTCAATAAATAAATATTAAAAAAACATTAAAAGTGCTCACTCTTACCTGAGGGACAAATGGTAGAGGGTCTGATTGCTACTGCAAGGATGTTCCCTGGTGTCAGAGTCGAGGATGTTGGACACCAGGGACTGGTGTATGACGGCAGTTGGCAGGAGAGAGAGGGAGAGACAGATGCATGGGCTGTCATTGTAAATCAAACAAGATGAAACTATGTTCATGTGTTCACTACTCATTTTGAGAAGTATATAAATGGATTTTGTGACATTTCAAACAAGGCCTACCCCCACTTTGTCAAGGTAAATGCCTAACTTTAAGACATAAAAAATATGAACACAAATATAGAGCATAGTGCCAAAAAAGGCGTGTGAAACAAGACAAACAGTTGCCCTGTGTGCCATCAAGATATTAGCTCACTATGAAAAAGAACAAGCTTTCAACTTACCAATCAATGTATACAATTTGTCTGCTGTATGATTCCCCAGTTCCAGAATTTTAGCACTACATGGAGCAGTTGATGTTGTGGTAGGTGGAGGAAGGGACAATAACACAAGACATTAAAATTCAAAATAAAAACATTACAATAGATAAGTGTACCATTATGCATGAGAAAGTGTGTTTTGAGTACAATTGAAAGACATGGCAAAGCACATATTGACATTTCTGATTTGGATACCAAAAACAAGTCAGAACAATCCTCTGTAGTCGTTTAATAAAAAAATAGCAAAACCCATACTGATTTTTCTGATTTGGATACAAAACAAGTAAAAAAATCTCAATGGGCTGTTAGTAAAAGACATGGCAAAGCACATACTAGCATTTCTGCTTTTGGTATAAACATAAGTCAGAACAATCTTCAACCACTTGTTTGCTGGGGAACATATCTATTTGTGTGAGTGGTTGGTGTTGTAAGACCTGCCCTGTGTGTTGCCATGCTGCAGTGACACTGACTTCTGCCCGAGCTGAAGCAATCAATCTGGCTGCTTGAAGAGTAGTAAAATTAACATTAACACAACATGTATACATTTTTAGGGTGAGTGTTATGTGGCGTTTAGGAGAGGTATATAGGTGACAAGCGACTAACAATGCAGGTATGAGTGAAGGGCAGGTATAGATAAGTAATTGTAGGTTGGTTTTTATAAAGATATAGAAAGAGTGGTAGCTGCCAAATTCTCTAGGTCCATGAGCAACTAGTTTGGCCAGTGCAATTTTTTTAAATTCTGGGACTTGTAGTCTTAATTTCTCAGTATAAACCCAAGACCATAAGCCCCATAGTTAAAAATAAAACAAGACTGCCTTATTAGTTACATATGTACCTGGGAAACTATCCTGCTAAGAAAAGTGTGTGGGTGGTATGTGATACTACCTGAGACCACATTAGTGTTGTCCTGAAGTTGCAGTCCATATAGCAGGTGAGAGTATGTGGAGGAAAAAGCATCTTTTTCAGGGGGTTAGAGGAAGACGGGCTCCAGTTGATCATTATTAAGAAATGTAGCCAGCTCAATCCTGGAGAACTTTTCCTTTGCCTGCCTCCTCTAATCTTGCCACTTTTATCAATTTCTCCAATGATCTGGACCTCCTACCCCAATGTATTGACTGACTATGTTATGTCCTGCCATAAGGCTGCCTTCTAGGTTCCACTTAGGGAGTCAGGCGGCAGCCCATGTGGTTGCTTGTACAAATTTTGCTAAAAGAGCTGCCTCCTCCTCAGAGTGAATTCTCTTCCTTTTCGAAATAGGCAGCATTGTGGCTTCTCAGCAATGCAGTGGTGGTTGCACGGCCTCAAAGTTCAAAATGAAAGAATGGTAGAACTTATGGTGTAGGTAGTTTTTATTCTGTTGCTGTGGAATGTGTATCAGGTGCATCTAATTTCTTTCAGATGTATATCATTTTTATAATAACTACCATGCAGAGATATGCTATTCACTGCCACGTGGTGGCTCTGCCCTGTGAGCAGTGATTCCAGTCTATGTGCTGTGATCACCTATTCACTATCATGCAGAATCTCCACAAGCAGGGCAAAGTTGTTCACCTGTGTACTGTAATCTTCTATTCCGTGCCATGCAAAGTGCCACACTCAGGCAGAGTCTCCATCCCGAGATTCTGCCAGATGTAAAATAAAGCTTTAAGTTACATGTAGTAACTTTGCAGCCATAAATTACGATTATTACGATTCCAACCCTTAAAATAAGAGTGGTGTGATGTGTGTTTACACTTAAGTAACTTTACTCTCAGATTGTGTGGGTGACTAAGACTAGAGAAGTTACTCAGAAGTCGAGAAATAAAGTACATATGTACATTTACTCACAGGTGTAAGTTACCCTTGCTCCGATTATGTGTTCACTCTCATTAATGGTTGTGCATGCTCTTCTGTGTGCAAGGTGGGCAATGCTTCAAAGGTTGACTCAGTTTAATCTCAATGTGTCAGTAGTAAAACCCTGTTTTAACTATGTAAAATGTCTACTTACGGTTCACCCCACTTTGCTAACTATATCTACATAAATATTGGCTGACATAACTATTGTGTCCTAAATATTGTATAAACAAATAATCTTCCCAATAGGTGAACATTTTCTAATATTACGTTTAATGGGACAGTACCTTTATAGTCGATATTTAAGACACAATTGGGGTCATTTTGTCCCTGGCGGTACGAGACCGCCAGGGCTAAAATGACAGAAGCACCGCCAACAGGCTGGCGGTTCTTCCTGGGGTTCCGCCGTGGTCGCACCTCCAGGGCCGGCGGTATTCCGCCACATTTGCCCCGGCGGTGATAATTCGCCTGGGCAGTGCTGCTAGCAGCGCTGCCCAGGGGAGTATGAGTCCCCGACCGCCGGACTTTTTCTGGCGGTTTGAACCGCCTGGAAAAGGCTGGCAGTACGGGGAGTCGTGGGGCCCCTGGGGGCCCCATGCAGCTTTTCACTGTCTGCTAAGCAGACAGTGAAAATCGCGACGGGGACAACTGCACCCATCGCACGGCCGCAACACCGCCGGCTCCATTTGGAGCCGGCTCCCATGTTGCGGCCCACATCCCCGGTGGGGATGTCAAAATGGGCACCACGGGAGTGCGACTGCATTGGCGCCCGCCCGGCGGTTACAGCTTGGGGGGGCGGCGGTAGCTGCCCGCCAAAGTTGTAATGACCCCCAATATTTATGTCAGGTGATACTCTGACAACAAAATTCTGGTTCCACCCTGCAGGTCTAGAATCATGAACTATGCCTTTCTGATAATATCAATAAACTGCAAGAGTGACCCTGCCATCAGAGCTAGTATGAAGGATAATCCAGCTTGCATAGAACGCACAATAACAATTTAAGTCATTTAATGGGCTCCCAGCAAATTGCTCCAAACCCCTACGAATGGTAATAAACCATAAAAAGCTCACGTTAGACCTGTCAACTTTATGGTGGTCTTCCTCCAAATTTTTTGCCTCGCCGCCTCCTTTTTGCTGAACTTATTTTTATTATCCTTAGGACTCAGTGCAGATTACCACTGCTAAGCAGTCCTAAACTGATTGTGCTCACTCCTCTAAACATGGTTATGGGCTTATACCGAACTGCCATATTTAATTTACTGATATAGAATAGTGCAGCATATACCCAAGGCCAGTAAATTAAATGCTACTAGTGGCCTGCAGCACATACTGTGGCACCAACTTAAGTTGCCCCTTAAAACATGTTCCAGCCTGCCACTGAGCCTGAATGCAGTATTCAACAGCCACGTCGTTTTGGTATTAAATCCCCTTGCCAAGCCATAAACTCCCATTTTATTACATATATATCACCTCTAAGGTAGGCCCTAGCTGCCCTACAGGGCAAGGTGCTGTGCAAGTAAAAGGTTGGAGATGTACTTTTAGGTGTTGAAGGTCCTGGTGGTGAAACAAATCCTAAATTCATTTTACACAACTGTGAGGCCTCCCCTTCCTCTAGGATAATATTGGAGATTTATTAATACATTTAATAAGCAGTAATTTCCAATTGGAAGCATGTAGCTATATCATGTATGGTGTCTTTGAAATTGTAGGGGAAAACCATATGTAGTGTCAAGTCAGGTTTTTGATTACAGTTTTGATAAGCCACCTTTAGAAAGTTGTTTTTATTCTGCCCCAGCCCCTTTGTGCCTGCAGCCTGTCTTGGGTCACATGAAAGGGTAAAACTGACAGACATTGTGAATTCCCTTCAGAAGATCACACAATAGAGCTATTAGGAGAGCCTGAATGAATCATCGGCTGGCAGGATGGAGGGACAGAGTTGTGCAAAATTCCACTTTCAAAGGAATGGGGAGTGCTCTGCATGCAAACAAATGACCTATCCCCTCCACATTGTCACTACAGCCAGCTTGGAGCCAGGGCAGGGGGGTCAGGAAATTCCATGCCTTCAAAGACCCTGTCTAGAAGCTTATCCTACATTCCAGAAGGGAGACACCAAAGGTTAAAAATAGTGTTGTGAGGTTACCCTAGCTATTACACAGGTATGCTATTTTACACTAGGCCTGCAGCGTGTGCCCTTTCATTCAGAAACATGCATTTTTATTCTTACTATTTTAGCAAACACTTTATTTTAGTGAGATGTTTTTATTATTTTATCAGTTTGCCCTTTAGCACAGAATTCCGTTATTCTTTTCTCTGCAAGACATTTTCATTCTGCCCTTCATACAAGGCTAAACGTGGTAAGTAATGAGTTATTGCTGGCACAAAGCATTCATCATGTCCCCAACTCTCATACACAGCAATAGACCTGTTGCCATGTAGGGCAGTATTCTCAGAATACCGGATATTTTATTATAAAACACCTCACTGCCCCTACATGATAGAGGGGAATTCCAACCAGTTGTCATCATATGCTGCACATCGCTTTTGCAGTTTCTGCTGAGACCTGACACCTTTTCTTCCTCCATGTAGGAGGATTCTCAGTAGACCAACCTACCTCTTCTTTACCTACAATCACAGGTATGAGGGATGGGTTTCATCCGGGAAGCCTAATGGGCAAATTAGGGCTTACGCTGCCATGCTCTTGTATAGAATCTTAGTAGTGCAGGAAGGGATTCTAGAACCATTCTTGTGACTGTATGGTGGGTCTTTTAATATGTTTCACTTTCCTTGTCACTGTCTAGCTTTTTATTATGTTTATTATCCTTAAAATCATAATAAATGCCTTTTTACATAGAATGCAGTTGATTAAATCAAACTTATTGAACCTATTCCTGCTTCTGTTTTGCCTTTGTATGTGTGAGACATATATGACTGAGAGAAAGGGGTAAGATCTGTTCCACTTTGATTTCCCTGGGAAATCTAGAAGTCATGCGAAGGGCTGCCGCCACAAATCACCTTTACCCTCAGGTAGTGATGAGGTGCTGCTAACTGGCCAGAAGGGTTAGTCCAACAGCTGTCACAGGGCACAGGACCAGACTCAATCCCCCACGCTCGGGTGTACAGCCACACAAAAACAGCAGTCTCATTACTATAACGGGGGTCTTTCTGACATGGCACCTCCAATGTTGGTTAGGCACTGAATTATGGATCGGATCTCCCAAGTATTACTGTCTCACTTCATGCTAAAGACACCGTAATTACCTTATACGGAGGTGTCCTTGGTATTAGGGATATCCTCCTTAGTTAAGATAGGTAGCACCTATTTTCCACTGTAGGTTGTTCAAGCTGGAGCCTTTAAAAGGATAAAGGTCCATATGTACAAACACATTTTTCCATAGACACAGAATGAGTAAAAGCCTTTGCTACATCTGGCCCTAAATCCCCAGTTGGTTCTCTATCTCTGAAGTATGCAACTTTGAAATAAATATTAAAACATGGCGGAACCCCAACGGGCTGTGATTGCAGCAAACATGAGGCTTCCCCTCACAAATCATTTAATGAATAATGGCCTCATGGAGGAGGGATGAGCAGTTACTTTTGTAGTTGAGGCAAATCCAGCATATGGAACTGATCTTTTTATTCTAGAGTCACTTCTCTGGCAGTGGATGGGAACACACATGTATTTCATCACTATACTCCTGCTAATGCATGCGAACCATACAGCGCATATGCATATATTGAGAAATACCTTTATCTTATAAGAAAACCAAAATTGGCTTGATAGAGCCCTACCACACGTTGCACAAAATGTTAGACTAGGTCTTTAAGTAATGAAGGTCCTACATGGCCACAGCTGACCACATATACCCCTAATGTGACTACCATGGAAGTAGGGGAAGTGCACCTCCTGTAAAACAATTTAGTACAAGTATATAGACCGTTAATACAATTTGTGATGCAAACAATAAATACTGCCCCAGCAAGGGCTGCTCCAGCGCGACCACGTATGTTCACAGCAGACATGAATCCTGCAAAAGTGCATTTGATCCTGGGTAAGATACCCACCACACATTAAGAAATTCCATATTGGTTAACACAAAAAATAAGCACTTTGGAAGCAGTATTTCCCCTAATGGGATCCCATGATAAAAATAGAATTCTCACAATGTGCTTGCCATTCTGGATGGTTTCCTCAGTGGATAACTGCTCCACATGGGGTGCAGTATTTGCTGCACTCTACATTACTGCATACAACACACCAGCACTTGCAAATCTCCGAAGTGTTGAAACAAATTCAAGATGAACACGGGGCCGGCCTGGCCCTACGTCTGGGGATGCAATTAATGGGCAACTTTGCCACAGTATCAAACACCAACTCTTCAGTTACTCCTGGACTTGCAAAAGAACTCTCAGAGGACTGTCTGCTGCTTTGACCTGCTATGCACTCAGCAAGACTGCTTTGCTGTACCTAGAAGGACTGCTTTGCTCCCTGCCTTGAACCCTCAGAGGTTAAGATGAATGTGGCTCAATAAAAAAGAAAAACAGATTTCTTGTGATCTTTTATCATGTCATGATCTTATGTATATTATACTAGAAAAGCTTTTGACACTTTTGACACATTTGAACCTACAAAAGGACTAGTATTGTTGTTAAAATAACAAAATCTCTGGTTTTCAATCCATTTGAGAAAAATACTTTATGTTCTTTTTTGTTAGAATCTGTCCAGATAAACATGCTGACAAAAGCAGTCCTCATTGAGGATGCTATCTACATTTTGAGGGAGCACTGAAGCCAAAAACAGCCTGCTTGAATGTCCCACACTGTTGTGGGCTAGTCTACCTCTATCTTTTTAAAGATCAATACCGCATAACAATGACTAGCCTTGTTTTCCAAAGCAAGGCTGCACTTTGAGAAACTATTGAATACCTATGAGCAAAAGTTATTTGTTCTAAAGGCCGTCTTGGAAACTTATTACCACAGCATTTTGATGCTTATGTAGAAATTACCTACAGTAGGTGTCTCCAAGAAGTTATCTTTAGAGCTACGGGTAGCTATCTAGAGTCCAGATACCTCTCCTGGATGCAGCCAAGCGTAATATGTTAGAAGCGTTTGTTTTGTTGAATCATTGAATATATACCAGATTTGAAAATTGTGCATTTACGGAGCAAAAGTGTACATTGATAGAACTCATAAGCTGATGATTAAATGTTCAAGATATATTTAATGTAGATATTTGAGGGGTAAGTTATATGGAATTCAGGATACTTAATCATAATATTAATAAATGGTGTCACACACAGTCATTCCACATTGACAAGTATTTTTTACATTACTGCTGGCAACTGCACCTGATTCACTGAGGTGATCACCAATGCTAATCTAACAAATGTTTGCAACTAATACAATGTTGTTTGGATTGATGTCTATTACAACTCTATTAATGTTAGTAGCTAAGGTTGATTTTTATTGAAAATATGTAGCTCTTGTTACAGAAAAGGTTGGAGAATCCTGTGCTAGAGGCTCAGAGAGGAGGGATTCCAACCAAGATTGATTCCATCAATGATTTTTTTTAATGAATACTATCTAATATGTTGTCCATTACCATTGTTGTTTCATCGATTGAATTTATTGATTTCACCATTATTTACACATCTGCAATATAACATTTAAAAAAGACTTTCCAAAATTAATAGTGTGTATTTCAAATGTGTGTTGATCTTCTGGGGACAAGTGTTCCACAATCTGCTAATATATAAATGCATTACTGGTGTTTTCTGATCAGATTGATCGTTACCTAACACACATTGGCCCTCATTATGACCCTGCTCGACGACGGTAATATGGTAGAAACTACTGCCAACAAGCTGGCAGAACTTTACACCATATTATGACATTGGCGGTTTGGCTGAAGCCAAACCACCAATATACCACACTGTCCGCCACAGCGGTAACAGCCACCCGGATGGAGATATCAATGTCCAGCCCGGCGGCCGTCACTGTACCGCCTGCGGGATAATGACCCCCCCTACTGCCATGGTTTCCGTGGCTTTCTTAACGTCATGAAAAACATGGTGGTAGGCACTATCAGTGACATGGAGTCCTTCCCTGTCACTGATAGAGGTCTCCCCCACCCACACTCCCTCTACAGATACCCCCACCCCCTTCCTCCCCAAACCCCCCCTACATTCACGCCCCCTACACACACATGCATACACACACCCATTCCCACATGCATCCACGCATGCATACATCCATTCACACACACATCACACACACTTTCATACATACATGTAGACACGCATTCACACAATACAACATACATGCACTCACACCTCCAAACATGCACACACATTCAACATGAAACACACACCCGCATACACGCACAAACATTCACCCACATACACACAAAACCCCCCTCCCCTGTCAGAGCACCCACTTACCTGGGTTCAAGGTGTCCTCTGGCAGGAGACAGGACGGGGCGCTGCTGCCAGCAGAACACTACCAGACCATATTGTGGGTCATAATACGGCCATCATCGGTCTACTGGCATGGCGCTGCTGGTGGTAGCAGCGCCATCTTACTGCCTTCTGCCGGCATGGCCACAGGTTTGATTTCCGCCATCCTTCTGGGAGAAATCTGGCTGTGGTCATAATACGGCGGACGGCTGGTAGCAGCGGCGATGGTCCTTTGGAGACCCTTGCCGCAGCAGTAGGTGGTTTTTACCGCCAATATCATAATGATGGCCATTATCTCCTGGTAAGTCATGAGTCATTGACATCACTGAACTTAAGAGCCCCATAAGTGCACAGTTGCCCTATTAATGGAAGAGATACTAGAACAGATAAATACCTATTTTACATACCACCTTTACTTTAAATAAATTCTGACATGATATGCAGTTCTCATTTAACTGCATGAAAAAATGCTATTAAAACACAAAGCAACAATGGGATCCAAAATTATTTAACCCACAAATAGTCACATTTATTGTTTCCCATAGTGTAACCTCAACAACATATATTGAAAAATTGCAGAGAAAAGGAGACTTATAGGCAAAGGTGGCTTTTCATATAGGTCATGTTTTGAATATGAACTATGTAATTTTGTCATTGTTCTTCACCATTACACGGTTTTGAGTATAATCACTTGGTAGGTGTTATCATTCATCCACAGTGCAGATGTGAGGTTTTTTTCAAACACATCAGTTTTCATGAATTCACAGTAAAGAAACTCAGCAACAAATTATTAAATATGTTTCTTAACTTATTTCATGTTTTAATTCATTCAGAAGAGTTTGAAATATACTGCTGAAGGGTTAATCTCTATGTGGTCTTCATAGACCTCAGAGCTGCATTTGATTTGATCCCCAGGAACCTGCTGTGGTCAACATTATCAAATATGGGAGTGCCATCTGGTCTCCTGAAACTCATTGCTCAACTGCATGAAAATACTTTCGCTCAAATTAGATGTGGCCAGGGGGGCGAGTTGACTGACCCCGTAGCTATTAAAAAAGGAGTTAGACAGGGATGTGTCCTGGCACCCACTCTTTTTTTGCTATATATCAATAATTGCATCCACTACTTAGAGAACTGTATAAATGATTCACCTAAATTGGTTGGGAAAAAAATCCTGTGTCTGCTATATGCAGATGACACAATTTTGATATCCAAATCGCCAATGGGAATCCAAAACCTGATCAACCAATTCTGTGTTTTTTGTAGTGACTATGGTCTGGACGTAAACAATAAGAAAACAAAACTTATGATATATAGTACCTCCAAGAAACGATTGCGCGTTAGCATAGAAATGAACTCGATTCCATTGGAGAAAGTAGAAGAGTTCGACTATTTGTGTTTCAGACTATCGACCACAGGTAAATGGAAGGCAGCCATTGACAAAGGGGCTCTCATTATAAGCCAGTGGGGCCCTTGTCCGTAGATGGAGAAAGGCTCCGAGTCCCCCCTTGAACATACTTGCGGAGATTTACAATGTCCAAATCAGAGCAGCGGCCCTTTATGGAGCGGAACTTTGGGGGTCCCACAAAAACCTTGATACTCTGCAAACCAAGGAAAATCATTTCCTTAGACAGATTGCCCGGTTAGGTATGGGCTCACCAATGACCCCTCTAAGGCTTGACCTAGGTTTAAACAGTATTAAAACCACAGCGGCCCTAAGGCCTCTCTCCTATTGGATTCGTTTATGGAAATCTGTTGAACTCGAACCATATAGGCTGGCTATAAGAGAGCTCATAGCCGCCCCCCAGGCACTGGAGAAAATTCCATGGCGGAAGGAGATGAAATCTGCCTGGGTCAAAATAGGTTTTCCTTGCTACTGGAAATATCTGGATCAAATCCCCGATAATGAAAGGAAACTTGTCACAAAAAGATATTGGGAGAAAGTTAATGAAAACTCCTTGCACCAAAAAGGGGCGGGCAGGCTAACAATGGAATTTCTCCAATTCAAGCACGAGCCCTGGGCTGAGAACTTCTTGAACCTTCCCATGCATCCGTACGCCCGTGCTCTATATCTCCAACTAAGATATGGTACACTGCCTATTAATGGTTTTACGGCTCACTGGTCATCTAACATCGTTTCAAATGATAGATGTATTTCTTGCCAAAATTGCAAAGAAACAATAGAGCATATACTATTTTTCTGCCCTTTGGATAAGAGTCCCAGAGGGAGGTGGATCATTCCCCTCTGCAAAAATATGTCATTACAGGATAGAGCAAATGCCACCAGAATCTGTACATACGACTCATCCTCCGTGGTAGCTATTACAGTTACCAAATATTTATCGGCGGCCTGGTACATCCAGCGTAGGCTTATTGTTTCAAAGGGCATGTGAGCCATCCTGACATTAGTCGACAGAAGGAGTCTCAACTGTTATTTTCTAGCAGTATCAGTAGGAATTTTTTGTAGGAACTTGTTGCCCTCTATATGAACAATAGAGATTGTATAAGCTTATAGAGCCTTTTTTTTTAGCTGAAATCTAATAGGCTTCTTGTTAAAGTACATTGGGGCATATTTATACTCCGTTTGCGCCGAATGTGCGTCAAAAATTTTGACGCACTTTCAGCGCAAACGTTGTCCCATATTTAAACCCTGACGCCCGATCCGGCGCACCAGGAAAATGGCGCTATGTGCGCCAGTTTTTGGAAGCGGCACCCCGCCCTGCGTTAATGACATGCAGGGTAGGCGTTCCCGTCCAAAAACAGACGCACATAGCGGTGCGTGGTATTTATGCTCCAGGGCAAAAATCACTCCCGCGCGGCAGGCGGCGCAAAAAAATGGCGCAAAGCACGAATATCGTGAAATTGTAACGCCTGGGTCAGGGCAGGCGTTAAAATGGGGCAAACACACCTGTACTTAATCAGAACACACAGAACAAACAACAGAGCAGCAGAGCAGCAGAGCAGCAACAGGGAGACATGGAGGTGCTTTTTCTTCAACGTGCACGTAGACGCAGAGCCCTGCAGCAACAACAGCAGCCACAACAACAACAGCAGGGACCCCAAAGACAGCGCAGAAGGCAGGAGAGGATATTCCGCCCAAGAACAACCCTGCATGGCCTCAGGGAACGAGACATCATCCAGAGGTACCGGTTGAACTGGCAGGCCATTCAGCAGCTGCTGACAAATATTGAACAGCAATTGGCCCCCACTTTAGTGACTCCACGCACTATCCCAACCGAAACAAAGCTGCTTGCCGTACTTCACCTGCTGGCAAGTGGCTCGTTTCAGACAACTGGTGCCCTGGTTGGTGGAATCTCACAACCATCTTTCTCCGCATTCCTGCCTAAAGTACTGGATGCCATCATTGGAATGACACCCCGCCACATCTGCTTCCCTAACACAGTGCAGAAGCAGCAGGAAACAAAACAGGGGTTCTACGCCATCAGTGGCTTTCCGCACGTCCTTGGTGCAATCGACTGCACACACATACGCCTTGTGCCACCTGCTGCGAGTGAACACCTCTACCGCAACAGGAAGCACACACATTCCATCAACGTGCAGGCCATAGTCGATCACCAAGGACTGATCAGCAACATTGTGGCTAAATATCCTGGGAGTGTACATGACGCATTCATCTTCCGTCACTGCACCATCAACCAACACTTCCAGGATGGACGGTATGGCAATGGACTACTTGTTGGTAAGGACAAAAATCTACTTATATACTCACTGCACAGAAACCCTCTAGGATAAACAACACATACACCACCATAGCAACACCTAGACAGGAACACACTGAGGTACTCACATCACTAGCCATGTGTCACAAGTCACCATTGAACCTCTCACACATTTGAATTTACTCCACAGCTTAGTGTGAAGACATTCATGACTGTGGTTGCCTAAATGTCACCTTGCAAATTGGAAGTCTCACAATAACCTGTACACTAATACAATGCATAACTTTTAAGGCATGGGATGGCCTGGGTATGTTCATATGAACGTTTCTAATACCCTTTCATGTTTCAACTCTGCATGGAACTATCATCACACCCCCAGTGAGGACACACGGACACCTGTGTCACAAGTCACAATGCAAGGGAGGGCACACTGTACTTGAGAAACCAATACATCCTGCTGACAAACAGTTAGACAACAAACACTTGCTCAGCCAAGGAAAAAAAACAATGCCAAAGTTTCCACCAACAACCATAGATTGTCACATTAGTACACAAAATAGTCACAGACAACACAACACAACTACTGCCATCAAAGATACGTACAACAGTGCCTCCTACATCTAATTGATACCATTCTGTGTTTCTCTTTCAGCTGATCAGGGGTATGGCATCCAGCCTTGGCTAATGACACCATATGGGAACCCAAATACTGCTGCTGAGCGGGCATACAATGACGCCCACAAGAGGACACGGAGCATTGTGGAGAGGACCTTTGGGATCCTAAAGTCAAGGTTCCGCTGCCTTGACATCACTGGCGGAAGCCTACTATACTCCCCAGAGATGGTCTGCAAGATCATACTCACTTGTGCCATATTACACAATATTTGTGTAAAAAGGAACATTCCCCTCCTTGAATCGGACCCAGACATGCCTGAGGATGATGATGAGGAGGATGCTGGCCTGCAACAGGAGGGGGAACAACCTAACACTGCAGCAGGAGTGCGTAGGCGCCAACAGCTTGTGAACAATTTTTTTACTTAAGTTATTATAATCACTTGTATTCCACACTTGTAAATAAACACAGATAACAAACACCACATCATGCTTTGGCCTATTCATTTCTGACCACCTTTAGTTTGAAATAGCTGAAGATGAATGTCGTCTCATTGATCAAGAATGCCATTAAAATTCATCACACCAAAAATAAACATCACAACTGTATGCACAGAGGGTAGGATGTGACATGTTACATTACCATACACAGAGCCCAACAAGAGTACACATGTGACAATTACACATGACGGATCCAAACAACTGAAACAGTCTCTCATCCAGCCCAAAATTGGAGATCATTTGAAAGTCACATCACACGTGTTGAGAGACAGGGTGGGACCATCCATGTGTACGTGAACATGTCATCAATGGCTTCTCTCAAGTGTATGATGTGAGCAATACACAATTGCAACAACATCAGCTGCCACTAACTCAGGAGGAGACCTTGAAGTTACAGTGACAACATACACACAGACAGGTCATACTGGATCCACATTCCCACACACATGTACACATATGTCATACAACCAACCTAATATTTGAAAGTAGACCATCACAGTTGTGTCCCAGTTTGAACCTAGCAGGAAGATTGTAACATGACACTAAACCAGTTTATTCAGAAAGGGACACAGACAAGCAAAAGATTCTTCGCATTATCACATCGTGAACGCTGAGAGTCTTGCAAACTTAGTCATATGAAAATGGTATGCAACTTAGCTCCAAATCATCATTACTGCAAACGTCAAATGGGCTAATGAGATGAATGAATGGTCAACAGTCATTCATACCATATGGCCTTACATTCGCCCGCTGCTGCAGGTTTGCCATGATATGATAAAAACACTCCATGGATACAGTAGCTATTCTGGATGGTCAAATCCTAGGGTGCTGGGGGCCTAACTCCACCTCTACCACCCCCAAAACATACAAGAATCATGTACTTGTGAACTAAACACATGCATAAGGCACATGTGTGGCCTCCATGTCACAAGTCCTACACAAATATGAAACACAAAATCATAATGGGACATGGTCAGCCCCATAAAAACTGAAAGTGACTCTCCCACTCCCTGTTATGACTACAGATAAAAGCATCCCCATCATAAAGGTGGGCACATTTTGGAGACGGAATACATAATGGTATCAAAAACATCATTTCAAAATAGCCATCAGCAATTACACCAAATATGTTGTCAAATATGGTCAATACATTAGTTAACGTATCCCAAACATCACAGTGTGAAGGCCGTCTATACATAAAAGTACGGACATTTGTCATATACAAACACAAATGTGTCTCACATCGCACCGTTTGACCATGACAAATCACCTTTCCAAAGCTAAACACATGAAGACATTTGGATAAATTTGCTCCATATTCTACGCATACAGCATGGCCGTCATAATTTGTTCACGTACATGAGTGCACACAATGCAGAGTCAGATACAAATGTATCCAAAAGTGTCTTGATATTTTGCCTTCAAAATATTATTTACATCCACAATATTTTTGACTCTGCATCATGTGCACTACTGTACGTGTAAAAAAAAACACGCCCATGATGTATGCGTGGTGAATTTGACGCTACATGGACAATATGTTGGTCATTTCATGTACAGTATTAATTATTAATATTCATATCATATTTTTTCACTCCGCATCATGTGCACCACTGTACGTGTAAAAAAAACGACGCCCATGATGTATGCGTGGTGAAATTGACGCTACATGCACAATATGTTGGTCATTTCATGTACAGTATTAATTATTAATATTCATAACATATTTTTTCACTCCGCATCATGTGCACCACTGTACGTGTAAAAAAAACGACGCCCATGATGTATGCGTGGTGAAATTGACGCTACATGCACAATATATTGGTCATTTCATGTACAGTATTAATTATGAATATTCATATCATATTTTTTCACTCCGCATCATGTGCACCACTGTACGTGTAAAAAAAACGACGCCCATGATATATGCGTGGTGAAATTGACGCTACATGCACAATATGTTGGTCATTTCATGTACAGTATTAATTATTAATATTCATAACATATTTTTTCACTCCGCATCATGTGCACCACTGTACGTGTAAAAAAACGACGCCCATGATGTATGCGTGGTGAAATTGACGCTACATGCACAATATATTGGTAATTTCATGTACAGTATTAATTATTAATATTCATATCATATTTTTTCACTCCGCATCATGTGCACTGTAATGCGTCATAAAAAATTGACGCACAACTGTGTATGCGTGAAAATATGACGCATAACGGGAAAATAAAAACGGCGGCCATTTTATGCAGGAAGTGATGTAATAGGATATCCTGTTTACAAAATCTGTACTGGGAGGTAACTTTCACTTTCACTTTGCAGTCTCAGATTTCTCTAGACTGTGTGGTTGTGTGAAAGGTGTTGTCCTGTGTTTTACTGCTCTAGTGTCCTGTGTGCCTTGTATTTTGTCTTAGTGTCAATCTATTATTGTTGTATCACATTGTCTCAGTCTGTTTAGTGTTATTTTGTCTATACCTGTGATAGTTTGTATTGTCTGTGGGAGTCTGTTGTGGGTAGCATAGTTTGGGGGGTTAGTTGGGCTATTTTTCTACTTCTCCTTTTTCTTTCACACCTCTACCTTTCCCCATTTCCCCCTTTATATTTTATATTTTGTTGGTACATTCTTATCCCTCTCAATATGTCAGGTAGGCCTCGCCTGTCCAGGATGGGGGAAGACGAATTGGGGGGGTTCATATGGCTCGTAAGCCATTTCCTCCCACTAATGCTGGAAGCTGGGGGCCGTGTGATACAGGGGTATCACACGGAGGCCAGGAAAATCCGGTGGGAGAAGGTGCGCCATCACCTGGTCCGGGTCTATGGGAGTCTCAGGAATGTACACCAACTCAAGCACCGCTGGGCAGATCTGATCACCAGGGAACAGGACCTACTGGACCACCTGGGACTCCAGATTGGTGGCCATGTTGGTGAGTAAAAAACAATTACATGGGAATGACAGAAATCGGTGTGTGAACATGTGATGATTGTTAGCGAATCTGCAAAATAAGTAGCTGAGTGTGTGTAATGCCAGGGAAACCTAGGCCCATGGTTATACACATTAATCCCCATTCTTGCAACACATGTACACGCAATGACAGCTTTATAAATTCAACATCTATTTGTATTATGCTAAGTCGCCCCCTCTCTGCGTCCCAAAATGTTTCAAATGCTGCGCTACAAAGGTATACATATGTGTCCTAATGTGTATTTGTTGCAGAATGTGTATGAAGACCTATGCTACCAGTCCGATGGATCATTTTTGCAACACATACCAGATGCCCGTAGCTGCATGTAATGTAGTGTTACCTTTGTGTCAGAAAAGCAACACGTGAACGGCTCTATTTGTACTCCACTGGTCATGATGGCCAGTGAGTACGTCATGTAGAAACAACATACCTACATATGCAGACGCCATAGCTAGACAGAAAATTGGAAACACATGATGATGCTATACATGTGTGTTGCCGTCACGTCACATGAAGTTAGTCATGTTGTTCACACATATGTCACATGTGTGTCTGTTTGCTGTCTGTTGACCCTGTCCAAATAGCCTGTTTAATTGTGAGTGGTCATGCAGTCTTCATGGAACCAGTTTTGGAATGTCTCTCGGGGATGCACATGCTGAGATGTATGGATAACATTATTGTTGGGGCATACTAATGGAGGATTAACTTGGACGACACCTGACTGGCCTGACCACTGCATGAGTGTAGTAGGGTGTGACACTGGAGCAGGAGACTCATCCAATGTTAATGTTGAATACAAAGTGATCCATGCAGGATGAGCATGTGTGAAAGTCTATCATTACCATGTCATTTTCACACAGTGTCATTGTAACAGAAATCTTTTGTCCATTCACCCAGTCTGAGTATAATCTTTGTTTCATGCTTTACAGGTGGACCAGCCCCGTACACCGTGGGAGAGGTGGCCCATTTTGACGACCCCGATACCTACAGTGAGTGTCGCCTGAGTGCTATTTACATTGTTTGGTAATGACGCATGATGGATTACTGTGTGTTCAAGAAAATTCACGATTTGATGTGCTGGCCGTTCATTGACTTTGTTCTTTTAGTGTGATATCAAATTAGAATTATGTTTCTGCAAAGCAATACGTAGTCATCTCTCAGATTGAGGGGCTGTAGCCCATTCAATTATGGCGGCAATTGGGAATGGTATGACTCATTTCGAATAGACTGGTCAATGTTAGACTTGGTCAGGGACTTGCCATGAACTGAGTCTGCATATCAGACTGACAGTCTCCCAGATAGCTTAGGCACATGGCATTGATGACAAGTGCTTCTTCCTAGTTGAGGATGGACTGTGTACACTGTAGGTTGGATCTTCCATGGGCATGTACTTCCACAAGGTGAACTCGAAGTGTGTGTGACTTGAGTGCAATGCCCTAGGTGTTCAGTTGAATCATGTGAATGGGTGTACTACCTCCCCTGTGTGTGTTGTTAAACATGCCTCACTAATAGTATGTTATGTTGGGTAAGTCATAACATTTTGACATGTGTGGACCTGGGATGTGACAAGGTTGGGCTGACTACAACGTGTTGCTAGCCCTTCATAGGTGTTGTGTGTGAAGGCACATAATTGTTGAACTTTCTGTACACTCCTGGGTGTGCATTGAACATGGGATTGTTGGTTGTTCTTCCCACACCACCCACAAAGACTGGGATGTTACTGTGAAACAGGGTACCTAGGACTGTAGCAACCAGTATGTTACACGTACTTAACACCTTTTGTGACTTGAGTTAGTACCTTGGGCCAGAGTGAGAAAAATGTCTACACGTTGCAAATGGCATAAATATCTGTGTGGGATTTGCAAACGTCTGTTTCCTAATCCAAAATGTGTTTGGTGGTCATGTACATATGAGTAAAATGCTTTTCAAAATTGATATAATGAAGGGTTTTACCAGACCTACTTGCAAATCACAGTGGTAGGCAATCCCATTTGCAACCGAGTACGTGGTTGTAAAGTGAGTAGCTGTTATCATCCACTTGAAGTGGATGGTAACCACCTTGCTGACTGGAAGGGGTCCTCATTGTAAAGCTTCAGCCTTTGTGAGTGGACTAAAAAAATCCTGCGCAAAAAAGCCAGTGGTCTAAGGGACCAATAATTACCGTGAAAATTTCCAAGTACAATTGTTGTGATTTAAAAATAATTGCAGCTCATTTTTCTTTCCGGTAAACGGCCTACACTTGGGGAGAAATAACTTGCTTAATTTAAAAACAGTCACGTCTATGGAGTTCTGCTGGTCCCAGCAGGCCACCATCCCCGTGAGTGCCCATGTTGCTAAGGTGGGGCAACTTGGAACCCACATCATTGATGTTCATGAGGTGGGTTTTAGGGACCCCATAGCGACTCGCAGACGGTGTCAGAGACACCGTTCTGCTTTGCAATTTGCTAGTTGATTTTCCTAAATTCCTACATCTGACACCTAGTGTGGACACATGATTCTGGGCCAGGGGTTCAATCTTAGCACACAACTAATTAAAAATGCTATTGAGTGAGGAGTGTGAGTGTAATCACATAGAATGACATATGTACTGAAGTCAGTATGCGGAAGAGCTGGTGCCATAATGTCAAATGCCTTGGGTATGATTTGGATGAGTAGTTTAGGGTGATGTCATCCATCATGTAGAGACAAGGATATGCTAGGTGTGATATGACCTTAGGGATGCATGATTCACATGTACTTCCTCTGAGCATTTCCGTGAACTATGTTGTAACAATTGCTGCATACAATATATTTCTAGTAATGGACAAATGAGCCATTGTGGGATTCAACCCACTGTAAATTTAATGCTCAATATTTCCCTTTTCTCTTCACAGCTGCAAACCTGAGTGCCGCAGAGTGCAACCATTTTGAGCGCAGGGCAATGAGGTACAGGCACATCCTGCAGGTGCAATGTGGGTATCGGAGGATGACCCGCAGATACAATTCCGATCGGGCCTCCGGGGCGTGGTATGCCACACCACAGGCTCCACCAACGGGGCCACCTACAACCACCAGGTCTGCCCAAGGGGACCCAGCGACGGACCAGCCATCTTCCTCAAGACCTGGACCCAGCCGTGTGTTGGGAGCAGGGCTGTCCCGTGGCCACTCCACTCCAGCGACAATCTCCACCTCCACCGGCACGCAGACCAGCAGTGACCCTCCAATTGACCCTGCAGCCTTCCAGGCATTGTCTAGGAAACTGGACAGGTTAATTCAAAAGGTGGACAACCTGACGGAGGACATGGCAGATGTTAAAAAGAAGGTGCGCTCCATCCGGCGCACACTTCAGAGGGCAAATCTTTAGTTATTTTGCCCTCCTGAACTTTTACCCCTCCCCTCTCCCCTCTTTCCTCTTTTCATACTGTTAGTTGGGTTTGGGGGGTTAGTTATAGGATAAGTATAGGTAATTAGCTTAGTTAGTGTTAGGTAAGAGTGTGGGGGGTCCTTATACTTTCTATCTAATATTTTTGTGTGGGTGGGTGGGTGGGGGGCAATGTTGGGATTCCTGTTTAATAAAAAAAAAAAAATATATATATATATAAAACAAAAAAAATACAAAAAAATATATTTTTGTTTAGGATAGTATAGTATGTGTGTAGGTTAGTAAGTGGTGTCCTGCATGTGTCTTGTCTCTTAATGGTGGGTGGGGGGTTGATGTTTAGATCATTTCGTTACATGTGTAGAGTAAGTTTAGCTTAGGTTAGTTAGGGACAGTTGTGGGTTAGTAGTAGTCAGGTTAGATTAGTGTAGGTTTACCTATCCCTTAGTTGCCTCTTTTATAACTACTTTTAAATACAAATTTTGTTAACCCTTTACCTGATGCGTTAGGTGCTACCTTTTCATGGCCTTGACATCAGTGTAGCAGAAATGTTAAGTATGACATTTGTGTTCCATGCTCCCTATCCCCAGGTTTATGAGGTTTAACATGTCAGCTACCCGTGTGCTAACTTGGTAAGTATCCACCATGTTGGAGAGCCACCATTGGTAGTGTGCATTGATCATCAAGGTTTGGGGTTGGTATGTATCCTACTTCACAAAGAGTGCTTCCAGACTTGTTATTGTAGGTAAATAGATAGGTCAGACAGCATTGTGAAGTTCAGGGAGAGCTTTATAGATGATGATTTGTTCACACTCTTGTCTTGTTGCTATCATTGCTGACCTACATCATGTGTGTACTGATTCAGCATGACTTTCCTTCATGGAAGTATACGCCGTAAGGGTGATTGATGCAGTGTAATTTGTTTATCATTCCTTTCATTCTACAGCATAATTTCAAATTTTAGTATTGCATGGTGCCTACATTTCTCAGCCACCATTAGTTGTGTAGAATAGCTATAGATGGTGCATCATTCTGTCCAACACAGCATGATTGTGTGTGCTTAGTCCCTTCATCAGTTATTTTCCTCAGTATAGTAAAGCTATGATGCAATCCTGGCCACTGCACAGATGATTCAGTATACATGAAATCAGGACAGTAGTATAGAGAATCGACATGGTTTCCACACAGCCACTTTGGAGTTATCTACTGCACAGTTGAATTTTGAAATGACACAGAGACACAATAGGTGTGCAAGTGATATTTATTTATGAGTGGTGTTGTGCAAAATGTCCATTCACCATGTTTGCTGACTCCTTTCTGGTGCATTATTACATGGTGATCCTACAGAAGGGGTGTGGATGATGCTCCTGACATGCTGGGGTGATGTCACAGACAGTGCAGAGGAACATGAAATGCCAAATGGTAGGAGAGAAACATTCACTGGCAAGGTGGACAAGTCATACAGTGGATTGCCGAACAGTCATTGAGGTTAGTTGTAGTGAGACTGGCATGTGTCAAAACGTAGGACCTTGGTCAGAGTAGGGCATGGTGCAGGGACTAGGGCTTCCGGGTACTCTTGCGTGTGAATGTTATCTGTTCCATGTCTTCTTCTTCTGATGTGTGTGTTGCCTGGTGTGTCCTTGTTGTTGTTGGTTGTGAAGGGGCAACACACACCTCAGTGTTAGAAGACATGGAGGCAGACATCCCGGGGGCTGATCCCTGTTGAGTAAGGAAGGGCAGTACTGCAGCAAGGAGGGCCTGCTGGTTTTTCAGAATGGCAGCCACATCCCGATGGTAGGCAGCCAGGTCGGCCCTGAGGGGTTCTATGTTGCATTCGTGCACACGTTGAGTGGCTTGCAGTTTGAGTTGTTGTGTCAACTGGATGACAGCTGTGCCAATTTCCTTCAGTGTTTTTGAAATGTCCTCCAAGAGAAAATTTCTGGCTTGCATTGCAGCTGCCTGATCAGCAGTTGACAACATGCACGAACGCACCCCCTCAAGGCTGGCTGCCATATTTTGCATCCCCACCCACACCTCCTTGGTCAGCTCCCGCTGGACCCCAACGACAGTTCTTTAGAAGCTGGTGCCAGTGTCGTCAGAGTCCTCAGCTGTGTTGGAGCTGGCAGGTCTTACAATTGGGGTGGCGGGTGGTTCTACTGTGGTGGCTGCTTCTTCTGTGCTCCTCCTTGTGACTGAAGATGGGGTTTGGAGGCTTTCTAGGACCATGTCAATGGTCTCTTGTGGGAGGTTGATGGTGTCGTCATCCATGTCATCAGGGAACTCATGGACAGGCAGATCAGCAGGAGATCCGTGTTCCTCTGCAATGAAACAGGGTACAATTAGTGTGTCTGTGTTGTGACAATTTTGCAGTAAGATACAAGCCTTTGGATGCCTTAACATTGTACTCTGTGTTTGTCTAGGTATCTGCTGTCCGTCATAGGGCATTGTTGTAGGCCTATGGCCCACCTGTGTGTCACATGTTTGATATGGATCTTTCAGACATGTCTGCCAGGTCGCCTCTAGGTGTTGCTTTGTAATTATTTAGGAATAGGCGTTTTTTTCTCCTACTCCTCACTCGGTGTTTCACTATTGTTATGGAGGGACATTTTGTAGGGTGGGCTCTCATTATCCAACA
The DNA here is from genome assembly GCF_031143425.1 of Pleurodeles waltl. Lineage (NCBI taxonomy): Eukaryota > Metazoa > Chordata > Amphibia > Caudata > Salamandridae > Pleurodeles > Pleurodeles waltl. The sequence continues at coordinate 669,559,325 of NC_090439.1, read as the reverse complement.
TGTGATTCTTGGCTTTCTAGGCAGCAGGATAGCTAATGGTGTGGGGGACTAAGTTTGACCCACTTGAAAATAACTCTGTCACCCAGATATTCAATTTAGCTAAGACTAACTAGCAGTGCCTCTGGTCTCCCACATCAAAGGAATGTTTAGACATCCGAGCGCATGACATCTTTGGAACTTCTCAGGGAAGTGGTGGTCACTCAGGTCCTACACATTTGTATCTTTTCCGGTATGTTCCCATACACAAATGACATAGACAGTATTAGTTTGATATGAAGTTTCATTGTACAACTGACTTGTAGGAATTTAGGTGTGAGCCCCAATTACACAAACAATACACACTGTTAGAATTGAAATAGTCCGCAGGAGAGTAATACATTAGTACACAGCTTTCATGGTGCCTAACTGTTTCTACTCTCCCCCTGCATGTTCTATGTATAGCACAGCTTGTTAAGTTTGGAGGTTGCCTGTCAGAATCACAGGGGAGACATCATCCCTCATATCAGAGGAATGGGCTAGGATCTGGTTGTGCATCAGCAGCAAGGCAGGCAGCATCTAGTTGTTATTTTCTGTTTGGAAACTCCCCCATGCGTGTCTTGGGACAAGGGAGTGAATGTAAAAGACATATGTCATGGTGATGACAAAGTTTCCCTACGCAGGAATGCAAAACCTTGACCCCTACCACATCTATCAGCAACGTACCAGACGGTATCCTTGACTGGGGCACAGAGTGAATATGTTCTGGCAAACTCCAGTGCAGAAGTAGGCAAAACAGTGTGATTTGACTAATTGACAACACCTTAGGACTGACTATTTGCTACATTAACTGATAGGAAGGGCAATGAGAATCATTTAGTGCAAATTGCTCTGAGGCACTTAGATGTGAGCAAATGAGTATAAGTACATTCAGGGTAAGATGCACAAAGGCCTCCAGCCTGAGGCTAATGCGCAAAGTATACGTTTCACTTGCCACACTACACTTTGACTGACTGTGGGTGTTGTGACTGCCCTGCCAGCACACTTGCCTCTCAGGCCCTGCCCCATACACTTTTTATTCACATTGCATGATCTGTACATGTAACGTGGCATTACCTATGCATGTCAATGTTAGGATGTGGTATGGATGTAAACATTCTTGATGTTTTGAGATGATGTTGGGTGATGTATTTTGAATTGGATTGGCCTGTTTATCGTATGAAGGTCCTATTTGTTTGTCCGACTTTGCAGGTGTGTTTCAGTGACCAGTTGCCTGTGTCCCCTCCTCAATGTTGTTGTCTGAGCAGTATGACATTAGTGATGTAGCCTTGTTAGCCAGGCACGTGAGGGACCCTGACGTATGCAGCATGTGTGTATCGTTAGTGCTGTGTGGCTCCTATTGCTGTTTACTTAGGCTTATGTATGTGTCAGTTATGGACATTCGGCATTTGAGTGTACTGGTACCTTCGTCTTATTTCTAGGAGTAATTGCAGATGTCACCCTCACCCCCTAATTTAGGTATGTATGTTCCAGGGTGGGGTTTCTGCCATTTGGTACTATAGCTGCACAGAGATGAGAGGTGTTATTGTCAACTGTGTTTGCAGTTAAGTTACAGTTGTTGTATTTGCTACTGCATTACAGATAGGGACCTAGTTGATGTAGAATAGATTTTGCAATACAAGTGCCTGGATGTGGATTTGAGGTAGTGTCCTTCCCACCTGTCACTGCTTTCCCTTGGCTCTCTTGTTGTAATTACAGGATGTCCCCGTGGGACTGTTGTTGTTGCTGTATTTTGTCGTGCCCCAGCTTCGGTCAGTACTGGGCATGCCCCCCTGCCGTGCCCCTTTCCCCATGCCACTTCATATATGTGCTGACTTACATGCATTGTGTAGTAGGTATCCCCCCCCTGCTTACAGTCCCCATTATTGTATCATGATTCCCCATGCGACTTACCCTGCATGTGCGTAGTGTCGTGGTAGTCTGCGCTGTCCAGTCCTTGAATCCCTGTGACGATCTCCTCCGGGATGACGGCTGCGACCATCTCCTCCATGTGGTCCAGGGCCTCCTGTTGTGCTGGACTCCCCCCTCCAGTCTGCATTGCTGCCTTCCTGTTCCTGGCCATTTTCTCTTTGGTCCTACGTTTGCAGTCATGCCAGCGTTTCTTACACTCGGTGACTGTCCGGCGTTCTTCAGCCACACTGTTAATCTTGTCCACAATTTGTTTACAGATGGCCTCTCTCCTACTGAGTGGCAATTTGGAGGTGATGAAAAGTTGGTGCTGGTGTTCCGTCACCTCTTTCACCAGGATTTCCTGCTCCTCTGCACTGAAGCGACACTTTCTTTTTTTTTAAATGTCCTGGTTCCTGTATGCTTCATCCTGGCTGGTTCCTGGTCTGCTCTCATCCTCCTGGGGTCTGTTGGGGCATCTAGGATCCATTTTGGGTCTCCTCTCCTGAAAGGGCAGTTTTCGCGCAAAAATGAGACGCAATTGCGTGAAAAAAACCGGCGTTTTCACGATTGCGCTGTCGTAAATCGACCCACAGTGATGTGCGTCGCATTTACGTTGGTTTCCTTTACGACAGACCGACGCTGTCTGCGTCACGAAATAATGACTCCCACCTGTTGGTTGCGACGCCGTACGTCAAAGTATAAATTTGGCGCCCGCATGGCGCATCCAAATGGCGTTAGCCGGCGCAAATATTTTTGACGCAAAATTGCGTTAGCGCAATTTTGCGTCAAAAAGTATAAATATGGCCCATTATATCTAAATGGGAACTCTATTTGTTTTTTGGATTGACGAGGGCCAGGTCTTACGGGAAAATAACTGCACACATTGGTATGTTAGACAGAATTTTATATCCTAGCTTTTATCTTTTTTCTCTTAACATTTTTAGCCATGTCTTATTTATTGTACTTTTTTTCTACAATCAAATACTTAGTCCTGTTGATTTTATTGTTATACTGTCCTGATTATTACTGTTTTTTATATTGCTATTACGTTTTTTTTAACAAATATTATTTATCATGTATGATTGTTATCTTTGTTACTCTAAATGGTCTAGATCTCTAGACCGAATGAACTCAAATAAAAAAATACTGCTGAATTTGTTTTACAAAACTGAAATGCTAATGTCTCAGGTCCAAGTTGGAGCTGCCAAACGTAAACAGTCCTCTCAAGAGCACTGTTACTTTATGTACTTTGTGCTGCTTTTGCCACCTCAGAGGCCAGGGGCTGTAAGGTCAGTGCCAGTGGTAACAGAGGACAAGCCAGTAGCAGCAACGGTGACTCCTGGCAACTATTAAATGAATTCCATTCTTAGGAACCATAACTAATCCAAATGTCCAAATATTAAAGATGTATACCAAAAATCCCCATAGAGACCATGACTAATTCATGTCTCTAAATGTTAACCTTTGGTTAAAAATCTTCTATGGGATTCTTTACCATCACAGGTTTTGACACTTGATGTGCATTCATTGACTTTCTACTGAACACAATACTGACCATCAATGTGGTTTGAGTTTGGTGAGTTTTCAGCAAGGGTTAAATGGTAAATGTGGAGTAATGGAATATCTAGTAGGAACACTGAGCTGCCAGAATATTTTAGCCAAAATATTAAGAAGTAAAGTTTTACAAATATGTAGTACACCTTCAAAAGGTTTACTACTTAAATCACTTAACTTCACATATATGTACATTGACCTTTGACAAATCTGCACAAAACATTTAATAAAAAATGAAGTGTATCCACTTTGACTATTTCATGGAATGTCCCAAAAGTGTGATTTCCCATTTTATTTCCTATATGAATGTTTGCTCTCTGATACATAAAAAATGGGTGACTGGAATTACACAAAATTCTGCACAAAGTTAGACTTTTACTGAGTAAGCATCCTTTGTAATTTGGTGCAAATCTGTTTGGCCACTTTCCAGGCATTAGCATTTAAAGAAGGGCTTGGGATGGGTGGTGAATTCTCAGAAAACGTTTTAGATATCTGGACTGTTGGGTCCTGCAAAAGTACTTCTGTACTCCTGTGGTACCAATATTGAAAACAACTTTTAGAAATGTCACATATGGGGTCACCACTGCCCGACCCCACAGACCTACACCCACTGGTGCTAAAAAATAAAAACAAAAACGTAACCACAGACACAGTCCCACAATACTAACATGGGACCCAGCATGGGCCCTATGTGATGCCACTGTATGACTGTGGTGCTTTGATCCTACAGTGGGTATCACACATATAACAAGCATTCCTACCAAGGTGTTGCAGTAGTAAACAAATTTCATATTGAGGTACTGGGCCCACGGTATCAGTACCAAGGCACCAATAGTAAATGTATGCAAATGTAATACCAATTGGCTACCTATCTCAAGAATATTGTTGTGGTAGGTAAGTTTGCGACCTAGTAACATCCAGTATTTTGTGAACCAAACTAAGAGTACATAGGTCGGTTCCCTAAATATCCTTGGATTCACAAAGATTCACTGACCATATTTCAACCCCAAGTCCATAGTAACATACTAAGTAAGTGAGAGGCAAAACAAACAGCCAAAGATTTTGTCTATTTTAAACCATGAAAGGAGGCTCTAAAAAAGAAAATGGGGCATATTTACAAGAAAGTGGTGCATCATACATGATGTGCCACTTTTCTTGCGTCCGCCTACCGTAACCTAACACCAGCATGGTTGCACTATGTTTACAATAGGGCACACCATGGAGGTCGTTAGCACAATAGCGTCAACATTTCTGACGCTATTGTAGCGCTTTGCTACACTATCGTCATCGCACAGGGAGGCCCATTGAATTTAATGGGTGCGTCATTATAACACCAGCTCTGAGCAGGCATTGAAAATGACAGAAAAAATGACGCAGTGAAATTTTGTAAATTTAACTGCGCCATTTTTTTCGAGCCTCCCTGCACTGGAATGCCCCCCTTGCATACATTATGCCTGATGCAGGCATAATGTGGTGCAAGAGGTCGCAAAGTGGTGCAATGCAAGCATTGCACCACTTTATAAATATGTTGCGGCCGAAAAGTTGACTTAGAGCCGCCTTAGCATTAAAACAATGAAATTATGGGGATGCTGAGATGGCGCAAGGGGCTCCTAAATTTTCTTCTCAGCTGGAGGTATTGTGAAAAAATCCAAAGCAAACAACTTTGAAGGTACTCTGCTTTCCTCCTCCATATCCTCAGGCTGTTCATGTTCAGGGTGGTCACCTCCTGGTGCCATTGTGACAATCATCTCTGGTATAATCCACAAAAAAGATTATTAAAGTCCAAGAAAAAAAAAGAACAGAATCCACAAGGTGTGACATAAGTGATATTCAAATCCTTAATGAAGGAAATAATGCTTGAACTATGTAAAAATGCATGAATATAGTGTCAGGAACCAATGTAATGTGGTTTTCTGTGAGTCATTGCTACTGTAGTAACGCAAAACCTAAAAATGCAGACATTTTAAGAAAAAGTCCAAAATGTATTTCAGCCTGTCAGCTAACCTCTAAGCTAAAAAATGTAGCTCTTCATAGCAAACTGAATTTTAATTAAAACATTCAGGTCCTATGGTACTATTTTTGGTGCTGAGGGATCCATAAAAGGAAATAAAACCCTTATGCAAGTCTGGAAATACTCTACCAATGTCTTTATGGGAGTAGCAGGAGTACCACAAGACCAGTTGGAATTTAACAAAAAATTAAAGCAGTCATCTAATTGGCTACATAGAGTTCACTAAGTATGGAAAGCCTGCCTTCTTCAGAAATCAGCAGGAAGTAACTTTCTATTCACCATTTGCCTATTGTTATTTCACACAGAGAAATTGAATAAATTGTGATCCATCTCCCTCATGGCTTCAGAAGACATCAAGCACTGCATTATTAGATGAACATCTGCTCCAGAATTACAAGATGTTTGTATGAGAGTCAAAACATCAACATCCATTAGTCTAGAACTTTTTTGTTTTTCGGCTGGGCAAAAGAAAAATCAATGACCGAAATGTAACATGCACACTGCAATCAAGTGCTTCACAGTGGCCAACCTGACAGTACTCACTACACTCAAGTAGTCTATGGAAGCACCCGCAAGCTATGCACCCCAACCGGATTGCTCAGGCTGAAATGCAGAGAGAACATCAAAGAGCAGAAGAAGGAGCTGAAGCTCTCAATCTATCCTACTTCAGTTCAGGAAAATGACAAAAACATGGCTCTTTTCACATGCCTTTAGATTAGGCCTGGGTTGAGTGTGCTGCGTCACACTGCACGGAACTCAGCAAAGTGGCAAAAAGATCTGGCAAGCTATGCGTAGTTCCGCTTGTGGGGAGAGATCTCCGTTGAGCCATTGACATTGCATTTGATATCAAACACAACGCAACGTGCGTTCTTGTGTTCAAAATAGTACACAAACGGCACCATGTGGTTCACATGGGTGCAACCATCTTGTTTTTCACTCTGTTTATGGTGGGCCTTCAAATTTTCATCTGACCTCAATCTTAGTTATCCTCCACCCTTACACTTAATCTACCCCTACTTTTTATTTATTGTATTTATGTATTTTTGTGTTTGATTATTTTTACATTGTTTTAAATTTTTGGTATTTTTGGTGACTTGTGTTTTTATTTATTGTTCCCTTATTCCTTGCTTCCCTCCATCCTTTTTCCCATGTTTCTTTTCTTCTCTTCTTCACCCTACCCCACCCAGCACCATGGCAGAGCAGGGCAACAGCGGCAGCCTGCCGTGTGGGCGGTGCCCCCCTCAAGGGCTGCAACCTTGGCTAATCTTTAGCAAGGAGGGGGTGGCAGCACTGTTTTTTATGTGTAGCATCTCCTCTACTCCATGCTGGCAGCATGTGCCAGGCCTGGGTGCGGTTACCCCCTGCGGGAGCATTAGCAGTGTTGGGCTAGGGTGCGCAGGTTGGTCAAGGCCACCATCCAGGTCCAGTCCACCACCTAGCAGCTGACACACCACTGGACAAATATAATTGGCCTTGAGCATGACCTACTCATTCTGCTAGGCATCGAGATTCTAGGGCTTGAAGAGTATTATGTTTTTAAGGTGTTCTACAATGCTAACTTTTTTTCTGAATAGCATGCGGCTTCCACTCAGAGGTAAGTTACGTTTAGTTTATGGTAAGAATATTATTTATTATGTGATCCAGTTGGAGCTTAGCAGGTGCTTGACGCTACATCATCAAACTCGTAGGGAGGCACTCGCATTGGCTGATTATTTAAAAAGTCATTGCGGTGCAGACTCCTCTGTCCTCCTGTCTTCACAGTGAATTAGTGATATCAGTGAGTTAGCATTCTCTGTGACTCTGTGTCGCTCATACAGTCCCATACAATTTCACAGAGATGCAGGTATGCATGCATTGTAAGAAAGGGAGACTGAGTTGGATCATCCAGGGGCTTGAGAAATGAGAATGGAATGAAAAGCATTAGTTCCAAATCTAGGTTTTTTTGAGGTAATTTGGAATAGGAATTTTAGGAGTATAGCCAAATCAATGACAGTTGATCATACTAGTATAGTACCATGGACAATCTGATTTAAGTACAATGTTATTTCATTTGCCAGTTATATGATAATTAAGTGGAGATTGATGGTACAACTAATGTTTTTTTTTAAATCTTATTTATTTCTTACATTAGCACCCAAGTGCAAGAGGCACTGCACCGGCAGGTCTGGCAGGAGCTGCGGAGGTGCCGACCACCAGCGACAATGCTGATGGCTCTGCTTTTCTTAGTAAGTCCTATTATTTATTATTATTTCCCTAACTTTTACCTCTCTCCACTTTATACTATATTTAATTTTCCTTGTTTACCTTTTTTATACTGCCTCACTTTTTTTTCCAACCCCCGTCCAAGTTTTGTTAATCCCTGTTACCCCTGCATCATCTTTTTTTTCTGTCTTTCATTGACCGTTTTGTATTCCACCCCTTCATTGCTCTTCCATAAGTCCCAGTCATTGTCAGTCATAAACTTTAGCTCTGCCACTCTATTATGCAAAGCTTTTGGTTGGCCTGACTACCTAACTCTTCTAACATTCCAACAAAATGCCCAGAGAGACATTTTTGACCGAAGATACTGCAATGCTAACCAAACTGTAACAATGTATTGTGGTTACTTTTATTTAATTTTAAAAATCAAGAATGGGAGGTGTACCTGACATCGAAAAACTGTATACTATGTTTTTATCTGCACACCAACCAGTGGTACGGCTTAGTTTTTACTGCTGCAGGATCAGATGGAGCAGGGGGAGATGTGGCGGCAGAGACGGGCACATTGCTTGCTTATTGACAATTACTCTTACTCACTACCTACAAGGGCATAGTTGTGATCAGATTCATGAACCTCCTGCATTACAGCTACAGTGGTGGTTAAGTTACATATGGCCTCTTCTATCTGCAATTCAGCAAAAGCACACATAATGTACGGTATAAATGATGACTTGATGGAAATGTCAAAGAACGAAAGGTTAAAAGAATGGATGGGTGAAAAGAGTGTAAGGAAAAGATGCCTGGGTTGATGAAAAAGGATGCATGGGTGAGTATTGGTATTGCATAAATGGTGGAAGGGTGAATGAATGATTGAAAGAAAGGGTGGATAGGCTGAAACAGCTGTCTTAGACCTAGCAGAGCAGCACGCCAGCCTCCAGCCTCCCAGCCAGTACTTTGACAACACCACTGCCAGCAGTGAGGGTCCCGGACTGTACTTGCTGCTGACCCTCCCACTCCAACAGGACATTGCTCCAACAGGACATCCTGCAGCAGATGGACTGGATGGAGAGCTGGCTTGCCAGCATTGAGCAGAGTCTGGACCAGTTCCAGACCCAAATTGATGGTGCCGTTTTTTAAGCCCCTTTTTTTGTTTTGGTGGGAGGCAGTTGTTGTGGGTGGAGATAGTGTGGGAGGATAAGGAGGGAACTTTATACTTTTTGTTGGACTTTTTAGGAGACAGGGTTATTTGTTCCAGGAGAGGGGTGGGACTATTGTGGGTGGAGAGGGAGGGTTTTCTATTTGTAAATAATAAAGGAAATATTTTATTTTACTTCAATTGCATCTCAAATCTTTATTTTGGTGTTTTAGGCTTTTAGTTTGCACTGCTGTCTTTTAGTGTAGTTTAGTGTTGTTTCAATCTGCTAAAAAAAGTGTATGTCATGTACTTACACCCTTGCTCTATTGCCCTCTGCAACTATGATCCCTAGGGGATGATTGCCCTAGGCTATTTTGCCTGCAAAAAACCTAGCGCACACAGACAACATCTTGTTCAGTACGAGTTAAATACTAACTAAACTCACTTAAAGCCATAGTTCTTCTCTTACCTGAATAGATTGAGCGAGGGAGTATTTACTGCAGGGTTTCTCCTAGGTAGCATCTTAAGGGGTGGTAGGGGAAGTAGTAGCAGGCTAGCACATTAATGGGGAAGATAGAAGTTACCACTCCAACCTAAGCAGATTCCAATTGCAGGATTTATTAAAGGGTTATTCATCACTGCCAAATAAATTGAAGGAAAACAGCAAGTTTGTGGGTCACATATCATAACTTTAGAAAGACTGAGACCAGACTACTACAATCTCAGCATTAGATACGCAACAAAGAACACCATATGATAATACAATTTAGCAATACCAGTTTTCTTCTGAGCAATGGTGGGGAGCTATAAAACTAAATTTAGGAAATGAGATAATGGAGTCAGGAGAATTGGACTCAAGAGTGTTTGGAACAGGTTGAGCGTTTACAGAACACACACACAAGGCATGAATGAAGATGTTGATGGGGCCAGTGTGGAATATTGCTCAGGTAATAAAAAGTAGAAAGTCATGAAGTGAGTTGGTGTTGCTTTCACCACACCCACCCCAGCAAGTGTTTGATTCATCAATGGTGTAAAGTAAGGTCACACCTCAATTAGTCACACAGCCCGGGGGAAGATGGTTAGGAGCTCAATGAATGGATGGGAAAGGGGATTTTGGGAAAGGTGTGACAAAGACAAACACTATACAAAAGAAACCATGACAATATTCACTGGGGTGCTGAGCAGCATACCATCATCAATCTGTTGTGGAAGGAAATGAAGGGATAAGTAAGTATGACACTGTTCAGTAAATTCACTGGAAAAAGTCATTCTGCCCCAGAGAGACCCCAGATAGTATAGCCTAAGTGTTATGTCTTCTGCTTTTGAAATATGGCAGATTGAATGTAACCCACCAAGTTACAAAAAAATATGATTGCTAAAAGGAAAATTATATTGTATTGCCAAATTTGGTTATACATTTCCTTTCTTCTTGGAATGTCTATCACTCTGGTGCCTGTCTGAACCTGTCTGGTGGGTAAGCTGGAGTCTTTAGCTTTCCAAGATTTGTTTGTGCAGGAGAAGACATGTAGAAGGCCTGTATATCGAAAAAAACAGTAGCTGTATTACTAGTAAAAGAAACGGGAAAAAGAAAGCAAGGTAAGCTTTATCAGGAGTGTACCAAGAAGACTCAGAGGTAGAGCAAAAACATAAGAGGAGTTTCACGTTTGAACTAGCAATGCAGCAAACACATGCAACATTTCCAAATTACAACACCTCTCTCTAGTTCACAGAGCTGAGTGCGTCCTAGACCTCAGAGGCTTTACCATCATCGTGGGTTCTCTTTGAAGTCAATAACTTTCTCCTTTCTCAGTGTTGATGTAGTCCCGCCATGAGTCCCTCCATCTTCTTCCTCCAGATTCAGAGTAACTGCTGTTGAAGAACAAACAGAACTGCAGTATTTTCATGTAGATTTGTGGTTGGTATCTAAAGTGTCTGGTTTGTTATGATGAACCTGAAAAAATGTCACTACTTTTGAAAGGGCAATCACTTTCAGAGAAAATGTTTAACTATCAGTCCCAAAACATTGCAAATCGCTGGAAAATTTTTTACAAATTTGTTGAACTCCGCCCCTCACTGTCAGCCACTATATACATCAGTCATCACTCGCAAATTCACAATCAATTAAAATATCACCACTCATTGGTGCAATAGTTACTTAGCAGCTACCTCTTCCACGACAAGCATGGTGTTTGAGCAAAGTATCGCCTCTTTGATGGTATCCACACATTGAAATTAGGCATTGGCACTGGCACAACGTCCAGACAGGTATGTGGGGGCTTCTTCACTGCACAAGTGTCCAACTCTAATCCAGGCTTGTATATGACTAGATAATCAATGGTGGGGCAGCAAAAATTCGACAAAAACGTAATGTTACAATAGCATTGTTTTTGCAAAGAAAGAAACAGAAAAATGAGCTGAATGAGAAATAACTAAACAGTTATATGGTGGCACTGGCATACTCAATCTGGGAAGTAGAGTTTGTCCACAAACTCTGGTGGTTCTCCCAGAAGCTGAGCAGCTAATACGCTTGATTCCGACCAATCATCCTGTTCCTCCATCTGTGGTTTTTTGGGAATGGTGTAATCAGGTGCTTTAAAATGCTGGTTCATTTTTATCATGGTCAATCTCTCCATGTTTTGAGGCAAGAGACTGGTCCTTCTCACTGCAGCAACTGCACAACCTGCACTGAACACACGTGCATCAGTTACACTGGCCACAGGACAAGCCAGAAAATGCATTGCTAACCTTCTGAGCTCTGGCCATTGATATATCTTCTAATACCAATACACCAATGGGTTTTGATCCACACACATCTCTTTCTGGTCATCCAGATAGTCCTGGAATATCCTCTGAATGGTCATTGGTACTTCAACCTGCTCAACTGCTTTTTTCTTTGCCTCTGTACTGGACTTAAGACCTGCCACTTGAAACCAAGAAAATGCAAAGGTTGGGTCCCATTCTTCTGTTGCTGTTTTTGCTGGTTTTCTTGTTGTTGGGGTTGGCGGATGTGAGACAAGACTGCCCTCTCTGGCAGTTGAAAGTGGCTCTCCAGAACTGCGGAGTGGGACTCTAAGTTCCAGCCATTATTCTTCCAGATCTCCAGCTTTCTGACCAATCCACCTCTTATATTGTGAAACATCCCGTTCGGAAAAAGGAATGATAGTGGAAAGATTTTTTTTATAGCGTGGATCAAGTAGGCTGGCACAGATGTTCTCTTTGGACAAGATTATGTCATTTTGCAGCCTTGAATTACCAGTCAAGTGATAGCTTAGGCTGTTAACCAAGGCATGCGCTTCTGGGTTTTCATTCATACCCCGGAATGCGAAACTTTCAGACACCTTCTTTAGCTGGTCCTGTAGCAGATGCAATAACGGGATAGCTTGGCCCATTGTACTGTCCTACTAGCTTCCCACGTGAAAACCTCAGAAGGGAGCATCATCTGTGTGGACCATTGACTAGGCTCCATTTATCATGTCCACGTTCATAGCTTTCCCAATTGCCTCGGCTCCTTTTTGAATGACGTAGTCAACATATAATAGGGTGAGTTCCAATGTGCTGGCATCTCCTGTATCAAGGCTTTAACTGGTACTCTGTTATCACACAGAATAATCTTCAGCTGTTTTGGGGCTTTAAAAGAACGGCTGAAATGAGTGCAGATGCATCTGCAGGTGGTCAGTATGTTGCTGACTATGTCTTCTTTTTTTAAGAACAACCAGGATGATGTAGTGCACCAAACACAGGACTCTGAAATAGAAACCATCTGCCATGGCCTTGATTATGTTACTGCCATTGCCAACATCCAACTCAAGGACCCCTGGGTCACAACCATTCAGACACCTTGCTATTAAATTCCTCCAAGATGTTTGTAGCTGTGTGTGATTTCTCCATGACCAACATGGTTACTGGTGCATGCCGCCAAACACTTAAAACAATTTCTTCAGGCCAATACTGTAGATAGATTTGGCTTTGCCCCCAAAAGAGAGATCCTGGGGACAGTGATGCACATGTAATCAGTCGCTTGACAACTGGTCCACATGTCTGTCGTCAGGTGGATAGTATGGACTATGCTTTGCTGGAAAGCTTGTCCAACCAATTGCAGAACATTGTGATGCAGCGCTTGAACAGCAACTCTGGCAAAATAGGTCTGCTTGGAACTGCCACTTGGAACTGCCACAGGAATTGCCACAGGAACTGCCACAGGGCTGACACAAATTTAAAGAATCCCACGCCTTCCACAAAAGAAAAGTGGAGGAGGTCCAGTGCTAACATTTTTGCCAGCTACTCATTGTACAAATGTGCCCTTGGGTGGTTGCGGTCATATGGCCCCTCCTACCTAAACATGCCCGTAATTATAGCCTGGATTTTCTTCTTTTGTGTGGTCACTGACACAGGTGACTTTTGAGATGTAAGTGGTGGTAGACACAATGCGCATCGTGGTGCAGTCACCGTATGCTGTGGTGTGCCCATCTGACTATTATTCTTCCTGTGTAATTGTGAGGTCGCTGAGTTGGATGATTCTGGTGCACTGATGGGGACAGGGCTGCTTTACATGATGATGTCACCCTCTTCCTATTCACCTTCTACAATGATTTGCCCAGTTGTAGCTGATGATTCCTGGCTCTCCTCACCTTCACCAAGGCGACCACATTGAGACTTTTTTTAAGGTGCTCCTCCCACTAGATTGCGTGATGTTTATTCATATGGGTTGTGTAGCCTTCAGTACCATAAAGTGAACCTGGTTTACCTCGATGAACACTCGCATGGCAAATGGAGCATATGGCAAAGTTCTCCTCCTGTTTGCTAATTGTAAAAAGTCCCAAACTGGGGAGGAGTACGTTGTTATTGAGCTACTGTCAATTTCTGTATATGAACTGTATTTAGGTGGGTGTGTCAATTGCCTCTCTGCAGTGCATACTTATACTGAGATACAGGTTGGTGCAGGTCTCTGTTGGGGCCTTACAAATATGGGAGGTGGTGGTGCTGCCTAGCCACATCCCTCGGAGCAGGTTAGATAGTAATGTCAGACTCCTCTGTGCCACCTTCCGCAAAGACTCGCTCATCATCAGCATCTTCCTCATCACTATCCCCTTCCATGATTCTAAAGCTTTTTGGAACTTTTCTTTTCCCTTACCTCTCCTGGCATCTCCTGGTCTCTGCCGGGGTCCACACCATGTCCCTATCATCATCATCATCAGAAGTGGTGCTTGGAGAAGATGGTGGAGTAGTGCCCTTCCTTTTCCTTTCTGGAGATCTGGGAGCCTTTGATTCTAAAAGAAGAGGTTCTTGGCCAGCAGGAAGCTCAACCACCAGTTCTGCTTCAACTTTGGGAAGATCTGGCTGCTGCTGATGTCCACTTTGCTCCGTTTCCTGAAAGGATTGGATACTACTTTGGAAAGGGAGAAATCCAATTCAACATCATGGTTCCTCTGTATCACCATAATTGCAGTGGATGTCTCACTGACAGACATGGTCTTGGGCTTGGGTTGGAGTGGTGCTGATAATGCGAGAGTACTGCTCCCAGATTCCTACCCGGAGGCCGGTGTGGCAGGCACATGTCTCACTAAAAGGGCGCGCTTGGAATGCCAATGGTGGAAAGCTGCTTCTTCCCACTGGTCCCTTTCTTGGGAGCAACTTTCTTTGGAGCCATCTTAAGCTCTAGATTGGCAGTGGCACTAAGATGCACAAGTGAAAGAGTTTGGTGCCTGTGGACCGAAGTAACTGTAAGGCCTTCTCTTTGGCAGTACTGCGGGTGATGTGGGGTCTCTTCTCTTGTGCACCTAAAAACAACCAAGCAAGCAAAAACATATAGTTAGTGAAACGTGGCATTGTTGCAGGGGGAAATAGTACAGACAAATGCAATCTTAGTGGGTTGGTTACTTATGTAATATACCTATTTAATCAAACATTGTAAAGGCAAACCACACCAGAAAAAATTCCATTTCAAATCAGATAGCACAACTAGTTCTGTGCTTTATCTTCATCTGTTTTAAAGGAGGCACCTGGGGTAGTCAGAGAGAGGTGCATAAGTAAATGGAATAATCCTTTAAATAACCTATGGCGGCAAGGTAGTCCAGGAGAAATTAAATAATCATTAACAAAATGAATTCTTCTGTTGATTTGTCTGTCGTGCTCTGCAGCCACAGTGTCCTGGAGGAAACAGAATTACACCTAAAGAAACTTAACGCTGCAGTGCAGCTGTGCGTCTGGTGGATGGATGGATCAATGGATGGCTGGAGAAATAGATCAGATGGATTTGGATCTATGGATCAAGGCAAAATGCAGAACTAAATAGAAATTTTAATAAAAATAAACAAATGTGAAAATATATACAAATTTAAATAAAAAAAGAAATGAAACAATTACAAGTAAACATCTAAATAAAAAATTAGAAAAGTAAAAATTAAAAAATATTACAAAAATTTAAATATGAATGTGAAAATGAAAAAGAAATTGAAATAAATGAAATACAAAATGGCATAAAATTTAAAATTAAAATGTAAAAATTAAATATACAAAAATAAAATAGAAACTTAAAAAACAACTGATCAATAATCAACAATGTTTGTATCTAAGCCTATGTCAAAGATGCACTGGCTGCATGCACAAAATGTCTGCCAATCAGCCACGTGGTCAAACAACAACAAGGAACAAGGAGGAGACATGGAGAACAAAGAACACATGCAAGCCAATGATAAAGGGACACTGGCTGGATGGGCAAAATGGCTGCCAGTCAGCCACATGTTCAAACAACAAGGATCAAGGAGACATGGTAAACAAGGAACACATTCAAGCCTATGTCAAGGGACACTGGCTGGCTGGACAAAATGGTTGACAGCCCGCCACATGGTCAGACAACAACAAGGAGCAAGGAGTAATTGCAACAAATAACACATGCAAGCGTGTGGCAAGGAACACTGGTTGGTTGGACAAAATGGCTGCCAGCCATTTGGTCAAGCAATAACCATGAGGAGCAAGGAGGCATCACAAACAATGAACACATGCAAGTATATGGCAAAGGGACACTGGCTCCATGCACAAATTGGCTGACAGCCACAGGGTCAAACAACATCCTCCTATGCCATCATATATTATTACCTCAAAATATATACACTTTTTGCAAAAAAATGAAATGCAAACAATAGTCAGCATTTTAAATGTAGTCAAATGCCATCCCTGACATAAATGAATTTTTTAAAACACTTACCAATGAAACAATTTATTTCATGCACTTATAGTACTGGGTCTACTGGCTAAAATGGCCCTTTGGTAATCCAGGCCACATACTAAATAATATTGCAAATGTTGCAAACATGTAGAAATGGTACTGAGCTGTGCAACGATTTTCCTTTACAGAAGGGGAATAATCAATGAAATGCAAAATAAACAATAACTAGTCCCATACTGAAGTTCCAGCCTACCCAACACTATAAATTTTTAAAATCAAATATCAAATTAAAGTACAAAGAAATACTGGTGCATGCCCAAGCAAACAAACAATACCCTTATATAATAGTCTTTGGCCTTACCTGTGTGACTCAACAAGAACAAAGTCCTTATTCAAAAGTTTTTCCAGGAGACAAAGAGAGTTATTCTTCTGTCTTGAATCCAGGTGAAAAGTGACCAGGAGATTGACAAATCACCAGGAGTAGCCTGCTGGACAGGAACAGGAAGTTGGAGTCTCTGACACACTTCCTTCCTGTTTGAAGAAAAAAAAAGCTTCTCAATCTGAAAAAAAATTACAGGGTCCATTGGAGAAAAAAATCCAGTCAAAATCCCTTTTGCTAGAGGCTCAGGAGTAGAAAATCAACTTCAGAAGTGAGTTTGCACCCAGGAGCAGCCCTGTTTTGGCCTCTGGCATGGCTAGAAGCAATGCAAGTGAACGCAAAGTCTCGCAAGCACTCACTAGTGGCCGAGGAGTATCGTCACGCTCGTAAGAGAGTGCCAAATCCCAACCTCATGAGCAGGAACAAAATCAGCTCCACGCCGGAGTACGGAATTCGGTAACTGCAAGCTACTCCGAGTAGCTCGAAGTGATGGAATCCCGTAAACTCTGCTTGTGGAGCACAGTTCTATGCCCAGACATACTTTAGGTAATGTTTGCTTTTAGGTAGTTTCTTTTTTGGAACACTAGCAACAAGTCGCCCCTGGGTGTTCATATGCTTTATAAGCTCTTTATTGACTTACTTACTAAGCTGCACCAGCTGAAGTATTGCAACAGCTGCACGAGTAAGGGGATGAACAAGAAGGTTTTCACAAAAGCTGTGCAGGATAATTTAAAACACCATCACAAAGATTTGTGCAAAAAAACATAACAAATAAAAACATTTCATTACAAAGAAATTCAACAAGAAAACTAATGGAAACTTTAAGAAATAGCTCATAGATGTTAGAAAAGTAAAACAAAAGTTTGAAACCAACCAAAAGATAAAAACAAGTACAAAAATCTTTATGAACAATAAAAAAAACATTTAGATGTCAAATTGGTCGGAGACGACTTCCTACATCTATCTCCTCACAGCTAGAAGTTGTGTGTGGGGAGGGGGAGTTGAGATTGGATGCCTGTAGGGGGTATGACACAGGCCTTGGGAGGCTGTGTCTTTTTTCCAAAACCCGACAGTGCAGTGGGATTGCCAGCCTGAAGAAGCTTTAACTCATGATAAATTTAAAACATGCAAAAAAAATCCCAGAAAATAGGTGAGAAAAACAAAGGTTAGAGTAACATTATAGTTAGAGATTATAAAAAGATTTTGATGTACATTTCAAAAAAATTAAACTATGAGTTGTGGCTGTTTACTTGGAGAACTTCTGTGAAGAGTTTGGGACAGACATGGCACATACTTGAAGGATGACAATTATATCACCAAAGCATGGTGTGATAGCAAACAGTAATTTACAAATAGCAAATGTTCCATTGACATGTAGTTTTACCAATTAAACATTAATGCATACAAAAGATAATGACCCTCATTACAACCCTGGCAGTCGGTGGTAAAGCGGCGGTAAAACCGCCAACAGGCTGGCGGTAAAAACAAATGGAATTATGACCATGGCGGAAACCGCCAACATAGACAGCCACTTTAACACTCTGACCGCCACGGCGGTACAAACAAACAGCATGGCGGTCACCGCCAACAGACAGGCGGAAGACAATGTACCGCCAACACTATTATGACAGGCCAATCCACCACCTTTTCCGGGGCGGATTCAACGTGAACAAAAGCAGGGCGGAAACAGGACTTGGAAGGGAATCCACTCACCTCTACACACCCCACGAGGAACCAGGACGCCATGGAGCCTGAACTCCAAATACTCCCTGTGATGGTATTCCTGCTCCTCTACCAAGAACACGACCGATGACCACAGTGAGTACAGCACCTACGACACAGGGGAGGGGGAGGGAAAAGAGAGTGACACACACAAGCAACACGCAACATCCCCACCCCCACCCTCACCCACAAAAACACACACACCAATACATGCTGAAACATTACATTTACACCCCCCAATCCCTCAGGAAGAACTAAAGGACAAAAGGAAATGATTGTAACCATTGTAAGCAATAAACATCCATTAGTCAAAAATGTATATACACTATAAACAAATATGTACACCAAGAATTCAAGTCCAGGTACTGCACCTATATAGTCCGTGGACCACTGGGCCCAAAATGCATGGGCGAGGCCCACACAAGATACCCGATCGAAACAGAGAGAACACTGTAGGGGCATCAGATCGAAATAAAACAGGCACCTCGGGGGGAAGGGAAGGGGGGGGCACCTCAGCCGGATGAGTGCATGACGCCAGCTCCACGAGGGGGCTCCATGCCCATTGATGTATCCAGGGGAGTGCAAAGCCACAGTCTCTCAAGTCTCTCCAGTGGGTGGTTTGCCCACTGCTTTATCCTGGGGAGTGCAAAGCCACAGTTTCTCAAGTCTCTCCAGTGGGTGGTTTGCCCACTGCTTAATCCTGGGGAGTGCAAAGCCACAGTCTCTCAAGTCTCTCAGTGGGTGGGTTGCCCACTGCTTTATCCTGGGTAGTGCAAAGCCACAGTCTCTCAAGTGGATAACAGTCTCCACTGGTTCTGGAGGGGGCTTTGTGCCCAGAGTGCTTCATCCTGCTAAGGAATGAGGTAGGGGATACCTTTCTCCACTGGTTCTGGAGGGGGCTATGTGCCCAGAGTGCTTCATCCTGCCAAGGACTGAGTTAGTGGATGCCTTTCTCCACTGGTTCTGGAGGGGGCTTGGTGCCCAGAGTGCTTCATCCTGCCAAGGACTGAGGTAGTGGATGTGATACTCCACTGACGGTGGGGCAACATGGAAGCTGCCCAGGCCCCTGGAATTGACCACCAGCCATGTACGGATGACCACTGGGGATGGCAGCCATGTCTGCGGTGGCGCCACTGGCTCAGGTTGCCGCGGGACCACTGGCGGGGCTGGCGGCGGTGTCATTAGTGGCGGTGCTTGCAGCGGTCATTGTGGCAGCGGTGCTTGCGGCGGTCATTGTGGCGGTGGTGCTGTTGGCGGCCTCACTGACTGCGGTGCTGGTGGCTGGCTCACTGACTGCCGTGCTGGTGGCTGGTAGCTGGCTCACTGACTGCGGTGGTGGTGGCGGTGTCAGTAATGGCGGTGCTGGTGGCGGGCTCACTGACTGCGGTTCTGGCGGCGGTGTCAGTAATGGCAGAGCTGGTGGTGGGCTCACTGACCACGGTGCTGGCGGCGGTGTCAGTAGCGGCAGTGCAGTGGCGGGCTCACTGACTGCGATGCTGCTGAAGGGCTCTGTGTCTGGGCTGCTGGCGGGGGTGTCCTTGGCAGTCGGTGCATGTGGCGGTGCCGGTGGCGGTCTTGTCCGTACAGGTTGGGGGCGACGTTGACTTGCCTTTCTGCTTCAGGCCCTTCCCCTCCTTGGATGCTGGCACAGCTGTCTTGCCACTCCCCACACTTGTCTTGGCTGAGCCCTTGGTGGCAGGTGTTTTGGCCTTCTCCCTCCGGGATGTGGGCAAAATTTTCTGTTTTGGAGGTGGGGGAATGTCCTTGGCCTCGCTCCCTGGGACACTGGCAGCCCTGTTGCTTGGCGCACTCCAAAAACCGGGTATTGCTGGCACAACTGTGCCCGGTGATGTGGTGACTGAGGTGCTGGGTTGGGCCCTAGGGGACAGACGGGGGGAGGTGTAGGGAAGAGGTCAACATTTGAGAGGAAAAGTTTTTTTGACACACTGGTACGGGTAGATGGAGGGGGTTTGGGAGTGGAGGAAGAGGTAGTGGTTGTAGGAGGTGTTCGTTTGCTGACTTTGGGTGAAGATGCATGGGCTGGAGGCTGTCGTGAGGTGGATGGCTGTTGGGTGGGTGTGTGACTGCGTTTGTGTAGTTTGGGAGGAGGGCTCACAGACACACTGGGAGAGGACACTGGGGATGTGTGAATGGTAGTGGGGGTGGTGAGTGCATGGGAGCAGGGTGTGGTGGTGGGTGTGCTGGTGATGGACGTAGTGGCTGAAGATGTAGTGCATGCAGGTGTGAGTGGAGACGAGACTGGGAGGGAGGAGGAAGATGAGGAGGAGGGGGACACAGTGGAGGAAGTGGATGTTGGTATGTCTGCATGGGTATGATGCTTGCATGAGTGCCTGTGGGATGTGTGGTGCTTATGTTTGCCATGTCCACTCTTGTGTGTTGATGAGTGTGCATGCTGGTCTGATGGTGTGCTTGGGATAGGCTGAGGTACTGGGGATTGGGTCTGGGTGGAGGAAGTTGGAGGGGGGAGGCTGGACACAGGGACAATGGCTCCATCAGTGCAGAGGCCAGAGCCTGAAATGCTGGCTGTTGGGCTGCCTGACCAGAATTAATGTCCTTCAGGTATGCATTTGTCTGTTGCAACTGCCTCTCTACACCCTGGATGGCATTCAGAATGGTAGGCTGCCCAACAGTGAGGGATCTCAGGAGGTCAATAGCCTCCTCACGGAGGGCAGCAGGGCTGACTGGGGCAGGGCCTGAGGTGCCTGGGACGAAGGAGATGCCCACCTTCCTGGGTGAGTGGCCACGGGACACACGCTTAGGGGCTGCTGGGAGGGCGGTGCTGGTAGGGGGGTGGCGGCTATACCTGTAGATGCGGTGGGCACAGAGGGTCCCGCCACCGCAAGGGAACTCCCATCAGAGGAAGAGTCGGTGTCGCTGATCTCTGCTCCTGTCCCCGCCATGGAGCTCCCCTCGTCCTCAGTCCCACTGGTGAATTCAGACTTCGTTGTCTGGCCCTCTAGGGCCATGTGGGATACAGCTCCCTCCTGCTCCAGTGGCACAGCTCCTCCGCCTGATGATGCTAATGCACACAAGAACAGGGAGACCACAAAAAGGGGGGGAGAAAGAAGAAAGGCATGTTCAGTGCATACAATACCGCTACTGTCGGCGGACACCTCAGACACAGCAGCCCTCACCACTACGCCATGCACTTGGAGTTCCCTAATTAATCACAGGGACAAGGGGTACATGGCCTATGCCCGATTGCTGCACACATGGAAGTCACAGGAGCCTGACTAGGTGTAGATGGCTCTTACCACTGGTGGGGATGGGGTGCCACTTAGCCTGCCTCACAAAGGGTCCTTGCCTACAATGCTCGCCCTAGCCTAGGGGAACCCACTGCCCACCTCCCCTACCCAGACACCTCCAATGAGCGCAGAGTGAGCTGAATGTGAGTGTACTCACCCCCTTGTGGCTGCTGTGATGCCCTCAAGCGCCCATCCAACTCCGGATGCGCCACCACCAGGATCTGGAACATCAGGGGGGTCATGGTGCGACGGGCACCCCTCCCACGTTGGGAGGCCATCCCCAGCTGGGCCTCCACCATCTTCTTACTCCAGCGGTGAAGGTCCCCCCATCTTTTACGGCAGTGGTTGCTCTGCCTGTGGTGGACCCCCAGGGTCCAGACGTCCTTGGCGATGGCACGCCAAATATCCTTCTTCTGGTGGGCGCTGAACTAGAGGAATAGTACAGGGGAAAATGTAACACTTTTACCATCTGGACCGTTACAGTCATTGTCCCACATTCCCACCCTTGCCCTGACACACATACACTCACCTTCCGATCATGCAGGCCTCATCTCCCCCCCGTATCTTCCATCCACACCACTCCAAACAGGCATTGCCCATACAGCATGCTCACAGTGTACTCACCTGTTTGTCTGGAGGACTGTAGAGTAGCGTGTACTGGGGGAGGACCCCATCCACTAGTTTATCCAACCCCTCTGATGTGAAGGCAGGGGCCCTTTCCCCAGACACATGAGCCATTGTCGCTTCCAGACTGAGGTCACAGCAGCATTTGCAGTGTAGGTCCTCTCCTGTCGGAGATCAGGTATCAAGTGAGTGAACAGAGAGAAAATGGCGGTCACGTCCACAGCGGTGCGTACCGTCACCGCCGACGTACATCGCCATTGGCTCATGGGACCCATAGGGCCCAATGTTAACCAATGCAGGATTGTGCCGCGGTCTTCGACCGACTACCGCGATGGTGTAAAACGCCAGCGCAGTTACCTCATATCCCCTTGTCCCACATTACAGGTCAGGCAGCCGCCATTTCAGATGGCCACATGGCATTATTTTTTAATGCGTCACACATATATAGGCCTTGCATATACACAGAGACAGGCACATAGCATATTGAGAAATGTGTGCAATACAATTGTTTTTTTCCTACCTCATTGTTGGCTGACTCTGCTCGCTGTTCTCATCCATAGGGCACGTCCGCTGGGGCAGGTGAGGAGATGGCAGCATCCTCCGGTGTACAGACCGCTGGTGGACCTGTCTACAATGGAAGAGCGACATGTAATAGTCACCTACAGTCTAGATTGTTCCACAATCCAGGAACTGTGTGCCCAGTTGGAGCCAGACCTGATGTCAGCTATCTGCCATCCCACAGGAATCCCCCCTTTATTGCAGGTCCTGTCAGTACTCCATTTCCTGGCAAGTGGGTCTTTTCAAACAACAGTGGCCAGTGCATCAGGATGTCCCAGCCTATGTTCTCCAACGTGTTGTCCAGAGTGTTTGTCTGCCCTGCTGAAACACATGTGCAGCTACATCGTGTTCCCTCAGGTGCCTACAGTTAAAGGTGACTTCTATGCCCTGGGACATATCCCCAACATCATAGGTGCCATTGATGGTACACATGTGGCCTTGGTACTCCCCTGCAGGAGTGAACAGGTGTACAGAAACTGGAAGAGCTACCATTCAATGAATGTGCAGATGGTGTGTTTGACTGATCAGTACATCTCCCATGTGACTGCAAAGTTTCCTGGCTCAGTGCATGACGCTTACATTCTGCGGAATAGCAGCATCCCTTATGTGATGGGGCAACTCCAGAGGCACCGTGTGTGGCTATTAGGTCAGGACAAGGACCGTATACCATGTGAATAGTTGTCTGGTCTGGGGTTGTCCCTAAGGGTTAGTGTGTGTCTAACAGTTGTCCCTCGACATTTGCAGGTGACTCTGGGTACCCCAACCTGTCATGGCTACTGACCCCAAGTGAGAAATCCCAGGACAAGGGCAGAGGAATGCTACAATGAGGCACATGGGCGAACTAGGAGGATTATTGAAAGAACCTTCGGCCTCCTGAAGGTCAGGTTCAGGTGCATCCAGGTGGTTTCCTATACTACTCAGCAAAGAAGGTGTGCCAGATCATCGTGGCCTGCTGTATGCTGCACAACTTGGCTTTGCGACGATAGGTGCCTTTTCTGCAGGAGGATGGTCCAGAAGGGTGTCTTGTGGCAGCTGTGGAGCCTGTGGACAGTGAAGAAGAGGAGGCAGAATAAGAGGACATAGACAACAGAAACACTGTGATCCAGCAATACTTCCAGTGAGACACAGGTAAGAAGACATCACTGCCTCCTAAATCTGATAAAATTGTTCGACCTATCATCTGTCTGTCACTTTCACCCAGTGTATGGACCCTGATTTGTCACTTTGCCTTTCAATTTCACAGATGTGGGTCCCACTGTGTGACCTCTGCTATGTTACCCCATGGACTAGAGCTGTGTGACATAGGTATGTAGACATTAGAATGGACATTGGGTTTTTCCTCAGTTATTGCAAATACACAACTGTGAAAGCACAGACTGACTCCCGATTGTTTTGTGATTCAAGGGTGTTTATTTAAGTGCAAAATAGTGGAGGGGGTTGTAAAATGGGCAGGGGTGATGGTGGAGGAATGTCCATGGCAGAGTCCAGTCTATTTGTCTCAAAGTGCATTATACAAAGAGGCATTGGAAGTGGAGCTAGGGCAGTTTAAGGATAGACAGGGTGACAAAGTGGGACAGAGGATGACATTCAGGGTGGTCTCATTTCTTGGCGGGGGTCTTGGCATTGTTCTCTGTCTTTGTTCTGGATCTCATGGACCACTTGGGGTGGTTCTCCATCTGCAGGGGGTGGGGTGCTGGTGTCGTGGTCCTGTAGCGGTGCCTCCTGTCCACTAGTGCCGGCGGAGGTGGTGGGCAGTTCATTGTCCAGGCTAGTGTCAGGGGCCCCTGGTTGTGCCACAGTGTCCCTCCTGGTGTTCACAAGGTCCTTCACCACCCCTACAATGGTGCCCAGGGTGGTGTTGATGGACTTGGGTTCCTCCATGAACCCCAAATACTGTTCCTCCTGCAGCCGTTGGGTCTCCTGAAACTTGGCCAGTACCGTTGCCATAGTCTCCTGGGAATGATGGTACGCTCCCATGATGTTGGAGAGGGCCTCGTGGAGAGTGGGTTCCCTGGGCCTGTCCTCCCCCTGTCGCACAGCAGTCCTCCCAGTTCCCCGGTTTTCCTGGGCCTCTGTCCCCTGAACCGTGTGCCCACTGCCACTGCCCCCAGGTCCCTGCTGTTCTTGGGGTGGTGGGTTTGCCTGGGGTCCCTGTAGTGGTGGACAAACTGCTGCTTGATGTGTCCTGGGGTCAGAGATATGGGCCCGCTAGGTGGGTGCTGTGGTGGAGTTTCCTGAGGGGGGAGGCTCTGTGGTGGCCTATGACTGTGTCAGGGGAACCGACTATCCCGAGGTCCCAGATGGGCCGGGCTGGTCATCTAGATCCAGTTGGACAGAGCTGCTGTCATTACTGTGGGCCTCTTCAGTGAGGGGAGTGGACATGTCTGGAACCTCCTGTCCGGTGACATTGGGTAGGAGTCCTGCAGGGGTGTAAAGGCATGATTATTGCATATGTGTGTGCCATGGTGTGCAAATGGTGGGTGACCCTGTACCCCAGTGCTTACATTCTTGTGTAGGACCTTGTGTGATAATTGTTTTGGGGTATGTGTGGGTATCTGTAGTGGACATTCATTGGTAATGGGTGTCCATGCTCTGTTATTTCATGCAGGGCTTGGTGTAAGGATGTGTGGTTTGTGATAGTGGGACATATGTGAGGAGTTGGAGTGATGGGGGTGAGGGTGGGGGTACGTGACAGCATGCAGGTAGGGTGGGTATATGGAATTTAAAGATTTGATGTACCAGAGTCCATTCCTCCAGTTACTCCTGCGAGGCACTCAGGAAGCAGTATAGCCAAGACCTGCTCCTCCCATGTTGTTAGTTGTGGGGGAGGAGGTGGGGTCCGCCGCCAGTCCTCTAAACCGCAATGTGGTGTCTTGAGACCACGGAACCCACCTTCCTCGTAGGTCGTTCCACCTCTTCCTGATGTCATCCTGTGTTCTTGTGTGCTGTCCCACTGCGTTGACCCTGTCCACGATTCTGCGCCATAGCTCCATCTTCTTAGCTATGGAGGTGTGCTGCACCTGTGATCTGAATAGCTGTGGCTCTACCCGGATGATTTCCTCCACCATGACCCTGAGCTCCTCCTCGGAAAACCTGGGGTGTCTTTGCGGTGCCAAGGGGTGGTGTGGGTGATGTGTGAGGTGGTGTATGTTGTGATGTTTGGGGTGATGTTTAGGGGTGTGTGTTGTTTTATGCGTGGATGTGTATGAGTGATGGTTTTGTGTGCCTCTGTATGCTGGTGTGGTCTTTGCTTTTCTGTCTCTCTGCTTCTTCCAAATGTTTCATTGTAAGGGTTTGTGGGTAATGTGGGTGTGTGTTTTATATTGTATTGGGTGTGTGGGAGTGGTGTGTGTATGTGTATCAGGTGTGTGCATTTCGATTTGCCCAATGTGGTAGTGTTTTGTAAATGTGTGTGTATTTTGAGCGAGGCGGTGTGTACCGCCAATGGAATACCGCATTGAAAGACCGCCGCGTGGATTCGTGGGTCATGATAGTGTGGGCGTATTCCTGTTGGCGTGACGGTGGAGGTTTTGTTATCGCCAGTTTATCACTGACCTTTGGTGTGGTGGACTTGTGTGGGTTGTCTAGATTTGGCGGATCCCGAGCTGTGGGACATAATAGCTGTGGCGGAATTCTGCAGCCGCGGCAGTGTGTTGGCAGTCTTCTGCACGGCGGTGAGTGGGATTTAGCGCCAATGTTGTAATGAGGGTCAATGTGTGGAAATCAGCTTTCAGTAAATATTTATCATTTACACATCAAAATGTAAAATGTCTTGATTTATTGTGATCCTATTAAAATCTTTGTTTCCATCACACTTTAGAATTACAAAACATGAGTTTTATTTGTGCTTTCCTAACTGTTGGTATATTTTTAAATATTTGTAGAGTTCGTTTACACACATTTACATTTTGGGCATTACAACAATCTGACATCTTCCAGCCTTTCCTTACACTCTCAGTACCCCAGCAAGATTGTCAAATAGTTCAGTTTAAAAAATGCTCAAACTTTGCAGTCAAAGAAAGAAAAGTAAATACCAATCGTCTGGTTAAAAGAATGAGCAGCAATTTGTCAAAAGACACAGCCTGACATTTGACTTTACTGTCTTTGAAAGCACAACAAATATGACAGGATGAAAACAAAATCTTAGGGCATCCTTACTGCTCATCCACTTTCTGAGTTCAATCATGGTGAAATATGGGTGCACCCTCACACCTCCACTTCCAGCACCTATGTTTATTGCAATATCTTATCTTGTGGCAGGGGAACCATGTCATGGACAGGTCCTGGGAGCCTGCCTCCTTTGTGCATTGTCCAAGGTCAGTGAAAGCTTTTCAGGGTGTTTCCCAAATAAACTGGCACCTGGAGGGAAGGGAGAGGTTGATAGAGGGGTAGTACTGGAACTGTCAGGAACTTGAAACTAGGGGTGGCAAGAGGAGGGGTAAGGTAGAGTCAGTTAGAGGGAAGAATCTAGTTCATTATGGGGCTCCCCGTTGCCAGACAATTTGTTTACTGTTAGCATCCCCTTTCATGTTTGAAATCCATTCCCTGTTTGCTGTGCTGTTCGAGTTACTTTCACATTACGAATTACCTGTTTATTTCTACAGGTCTGTTGGCATGTGTCAACCACTGGTGCTTCTGAGTCTGGGATGCTTCTTGGAACTCTCTGGGGCTCAGCGAATGCCCCTTTATTGGAGCAAACCTGAAGATTTGTGACAAAATCTTAATATATTTTGCTATGCTTTAATTAAGTGTCCCTCTCCTGAGAAAGCATAGTACATTCCTGTGGGAGGAGATTGGATATGCACCAATATAAAACCAGCCAGTTGAACCAATTCTAATATTTTTTTCCTCTCTCCTCCTCAACCATATTTTTCCCTGGGGGAGAGTGAATGTGGTTGTTACCTCTCTCTGTGAGCACTTTTCCTTCTATCAAGAGCATGGTATTGTTGGCTTGTAACACTGTTACATGAACTAAACAAGTGTGGGACCTATATAGACAAAAGATAATATGCAACAGTACCCCAGCTCACCTCCATTCTACAGCTGATACCAAGCTTGAAGTTGGTGATGATGCCACATAATAAGCTATGTTTAGGAATCATTTGCTTGTGCCCAAGGGTAATGGCCACCTGAGCAGCTCGCTCCGTGCTTCACCTAACCGAATCCTGCACCCTGCTGGCCAAAATTTGCTTGATGATGTAATGAGCTTACCGATTACATTACTCTGACCCCTCTTTGTGCAGTAACAATCAGCCAAGCAACACCAGATCTCTCCAAGAGCCCAGATGCTGCAGACGGTCTGCTAATAACCCTGCATCCTAAGATGTCGACCACACACTGGGAGATCTCCATATCATCTCTGCCATCCACTTGCTCTACCTGAAGATCGGACCTCTCCCTGCCTAATAGACTCAAGCATGACATTAACACACTGACTTTTCCAGACAGCTACTGGCACCTGCTGATGCGACTGTCAATCCAATGACAATAAGGGTACTGACATAGGCAGTGTTGCAAGCAAGCGCCACCTCTGCACACCGCAACAAGGCTTAATCTCCATACTACACACTAATGAGGCTCAATTGGGACACCTATGCCCCCCCCTTACCTCTCTAACCACAGCGTCTTGTATCTCCTTCCAGGCTCACTACCAAGTATGCAGTGATTGGCCCGCGTGCCTTCCCTGACCTACCATCAGCTTTCTTTCCCACTAGTTGAATTAATGGCACCGAGATGCCCCCGAGATCATCGAGTGCTTACCTCAGCCTGTCTGCTCTGTTCTAACGTGCAGCCTAAAATATACATAAGACCATGGGCCAACAAATAAATGAAACATGATTGTTGCCTGTCATTGATGTCTGACCTTAAGATGGTGACCACCTCTGTTCCACCATTCGTTGCCATAACGAAACCCACTTCCAAAAGGATCCTGCACCTCCTGACTATTGATGCTTAACAAACTCATCAGGGGCCACACATTTCAGGAAACATCCCAATCTCAAAATCCCGGGCACTAGGGGATAGGAAACTACTGAACCTCCAAATCACTGCAGCACTGAATCATGAAATCACTACAAAAAAGGGGATCCATTGAATCACCAAACCATCAAACTTTTAAAGACCTCCCACAACAATCAGTGAATACTTCCCATAACAAGTTGCTCATAGCCACCTGCAGAGTACACAGAATTCTTGGCACCTAAGCATGAGTTACTGCTTGAAATATAACAGAGAGCCCCCCCAAGTTAAACTTCACTGACGATGAAGCTGGCAACCTAGCAGCGTTATCTAAGCTGAAGCATAACTCAAGCACAATCTCAAAGAATATTAAAAAAAACTAAGGAAGTGCATGCCTCCCTGGTCTGATACCTGCTCCCAGGTTCCACCCTTGCGGCACTGTGTGACAAGCATTCCCCCTTGCACCACCACTCCAAGGGCTATAGCTCATCATGCTTTAGTGAACTTGCACCCTTGATCTCCCAGTGTTCGAACTTAACCCGGCCACATTTACATTCACCTAGGCCATGCAACAATGCCAAAGCAGTGGTTACTGATCACCCGTTTTTTTGTAGTACTCATCTCGTTCTGTACCACCCATTTTTAGTGGTACTCAACCACCCGCAATTCACCATGGCTGACCACATAGGTACCAAAGAACAAAGAGACCAGAAGGACAGCAAGTCCACACACAAACACCCAGAACCAGGGTCCCCAGTGCCAGCTTCTCCAATCAAATCCAAAGGCGACATCTCAGTCAGCATTGAAATCATTATACAATGTATCAATGTACTTTAAGACCTAGCTCAAGACACCAAAGCTAATACTTTGGCTATGAATCATGACATTCAAGTCATATGGGAAGACCTGAAAGGCCTCTCTGCTAGACTCAGAGAAGCAAAGTCAAGGATCAGCTCACTAGAAGACTCTAATACATCAACACAGAAACACCTGACCACTCATACCAATCAACAACGCAAATGATGAGAGAGACCACAACCTCAGGGGGAACCTATGCATATTTGGTCTTCCGCATAATGCTGAAAACAACGCTAACTCCTGTGTTGAGTTTCTGGAAACATTGATCCCTAACACCAGGGCCAACCTCAACAAACCGAAGGTACTCTCCGCACACAAAGATACCAACAGCCTCCACAACTCCATCAACTGCCTACTCCTGAACATCCACTCCCTCCACAAACACGCCACCGAACTCTGGGACCTGATCAATACAACCTGACCGGACATCGCCTTCCTCACCGAGACCTGGACCAACCCCACCTCGGGTCCAGACATCGCCATTCCCGACGGTTACAGCATCCTAAGGAGGGACCGGCCCTCCAACCTAGGTGGAGGACTCGTCATCATACACAAGTCCTTAGTACGTGTCAAGGCCATCCAAGAAGATCACTGCACCACCATGGAACACCTTGATTTCCTGGTCCACTCCAACCACAACTCCTCCATCCACGGCACCATAATGTACAGGCCACTCGGCCCCGCCCAGCTTTCATAGACAACGTTGTGGATATCGCTATCACCCAGGACCTGGTGTCAGTCGACTACCTCCTCCTCCGCAACCTGAACTCCCACCTCGAGGACCGCACTGAGCCAAACACTGCCGATCTACTTGACAACCTCGTCACCCTCGGCCTCAGACAGCTGGTCTCCACATCCACACACATAGCAGGACACACACTGGACCCCATCTTCACCTCAAGCAACCGGATCACCATCAAGATCATCTCCATCCCAGACTGGACAGACCACCAATGCATACATCTCACAATCACCTTGCCCAGCAGCCGCAGCCGCACCCTCACCTCCAGGACCCCCCACAGGAAATGGAATGAAATCACCAAGAGCAACTCACCTCATCACTTGACAAAATCCCTCCCCCTCTGACGACGCAAACACAGCCTTGGACAGCAGCACGCAACCTCAACACATGGATCACCGAATGTGCTAACCTCATCTCATTGAGACCCGTAACTGTTACCCACTGACAAAAAATCAAGAACACAAGGAAGGACACATTCCGGAAGTGCATCAACTCCTTCGCACACAACTCAAAGGAACTCTTCTAAGTCATCAACTAATTCACAGCTCCCCCATCTGAAGCCACCATCATCCCCCCGTCACAGGACCTCTGTGACAAACTCACTCCCTTTTTCCACCACAAGATGCAAGACATCTAGGACAGCTCTCTGTCACCTGGCACCGGAACCTGCAACTGAAAAAAAAAACACCCAGACCATCTAAGACTGGTCCACTCTCACCACAGAGGAAACAGTCAACATCATGAACAGCATCCACTCTGGAGGCCCCTCAGACCTCTGCCCGCACCACACACACACATCAGAGCCAGCAAATTCATCACCCTGAGCTTTTTAGCACAATCAACTGCCCCAATGGCACAGGCACCTTCCCTGAAGACTGGAAACACACCAAAATACACCCACTCTTGAAGAAACCTTCGGCCGACCCCTTATAACTAAAGAATTTCCAGCCCATCTTGCTGCTGCCCTACCCCGCCAAAGTACTATAGAAAGCAATCAACGCACAACTACGGAATATCACCACGGCCAACAACTCACTGTACAGCTCCCAGTCCGGCTTCCACAGCAGTCACAGCATGGAGACAGACCTCCTGGCAGCCACAAACAACATCCGATTACTCCTAGACTGTGGTCACACCACAGCACTCATACTCCTTGACCTCTCAGCAACTTTCAACACGGTCTCCAACACCACTCTGCCCACCAGACTCCACAACATAGCAATCCGTGGAAACCTGGAATGGATGCACTCCTTCCTCTCCAGGAGGACGCAGAGGGTCAGACTCCCACCCTACACCCCCAGACCCACAGGAGTCAACTGCAGAGTCCCCCAAGGATCCTCACTGAGTCCCACACTGTTCAGCGTATACATGGCTCTCTTGCTGCCATCGTCAGAAGCCACGGTGTGAAGATCGTGGCATATGCCGATGACGCAAAACTCATCATTTCCATCACCGAAGACCTGGACATGGCCAAAAGGAATTTTCACACAGGAATGGAAACTGCCACCACCTGCATGAGAGAAAGCTGCCTCAAGCTCAACTCCCAAAAGACGGAGCTCATCATCTTCGGAAATCCCACCTCAGCTTGGGGCGAATCACTCATGGTGGCCTACATCCCTCAGCACCCCCCTGCGCCAATCGAGCACGTCCTAAACTTAGGAATCATCTTCAACTCCTCCCTATCCATGACCTGCCGTAAACTCTTTCTCCTCCTCATGCTGGCACACACTCCGCAAACTCCGGAAGATCTTCAGATGGATCCCAGCAGACTGCTGCAGGACAGTCACCCACGCCTTAGTCAAGAGCAAGCTCGACTACCGCAACGCCCTCTACGCCGGCGCCTCAACTAGGAACATCCAAAAACTTCAACTCATCCAGAACACCACCGCCAGACTCATTCTGGACCTCTCTCGCTGAGAACACATCTCCCAACACCTGAAGACCCTCCATTGCCTACCGGTCAAGAAGAGAATCACCTTCAAACTTTTCACCCACATGTACAAGGTCATACACAACGCAGGACCAGCCTACTTGAACCACCGAGTTTCCTTTCACACCCCCGCCAGATCCCTCCACCCCAACCAGATTGCCCTGGCCACTATCCGTTGCATCTGCAAAACCACTGCTGGAGGACGATCTTTTACCTACACTGCAGCGAAGAGCTGGAACAACCTCCCCCTACACCTCAGACATAGCCCATTGCTCACCATCTTCAGGAAGAACCTCAAGATGTGGCTCTTCGGATGAGGCACCTCCCCACCCCCCCATTGCCTTGAGACCCTCACAAGTGAGTAGCGCACTTTACAAATATTGATTGATTGGGCCATACTTTCAAGAAAGACTTTGAAATTGAACAAGCCTACAGAATCCCATCTTGCAAACCCCAAGCTCGCAGAATGACAACACTACCCACCCACACACAATCATCATTCGACCATTGCGGTATCACCACAACGAAACTGTACTTATTAACATACGGAAAGTGTAACAAATCCACTGGAACAGATCACATATCTCTATATCCCAAGATTACTGCAAAGAACCCATCTCAAGAAGGAAAGGCTTCTTGGCCTGCTGCCAAGCTCTGAGAGATCAAAATATCCCATTCTCCTTTGCTGGTCCGGCAAAGCTTCACATCTTTTACAGGGGCAAAACAATGTTCTTCAATTCCCCAGCGGATCTCCAAGCATTTCTCCAAGCATTTATGGACACCTCCACTCAAACGGGAATGGAAGATTAGAACCTCTACTGAAATGGGAACTGAAGTCTACAGCCCCCTAAATAGCTGTCTTGGTCTTCTACTAATTGCCAACATGCACTCTCACCGTAGGTCCTTAGCCCTCAAAGACTGACCCAATTGGACACTTAAGTTCTCTTCAGTGACATCACTTCAGTGGCCTTTGTCTTCAGTAGCCGTTGTCTGTTTAAGTTATCCTGATTTCTGATTACTGCACTGCATTGCACATCATCCACTCAGCGTTCTACACCAATCTTCAATGTTTGGGACTTCAATACCATAAGATGGCATTGTGATATGTGCTGCTGAGGCCTGGCCTCTCATGGCCTTCCTCTCTCTCATCTTAAATTTGGTCTTCCCACATAACAGGTTTACCTTTTTTGCTTTTATATTTTCCTATGCCTCTCTGCCCTTGCCTCCCCTTTACCTCTGCTCTCCCTGAGCAATCAAGGCAGCTCTGCTTCTTATATTTCAGCTATCTTAGCTTCTTCACATAGGCAACCTAAATGACTCATCATTAGGCATCTTTTTGCTGTATATATCCCGAGGGGGTTCAATGACAAGGCCCAACACTGTGTAAATAAATAGTCCTCGGCATGTATGTTACCCATTAGAACACAATATGCCACCACACCACATCTTAGTCACACAACGATTACGCAATATCCTACTCACTTACAACACCACAAAGACCCACAAAAAGCACTCCTAACATATGGCTGACCTTAAAATTATCTCTTAAAACGCAAAGGGTCTATCATGCACAGTCAAGTGGAAAAGAATCACTGATTATTGTAAAAAACTAAAGGGAGACATGATCATGCTCCAAGATTCTCATTTAGAGTCTATCAAAGATGTCAGCTTCTACTCCTCATGAGTAGCTGATACATTACTCTCTCTAGCGCTAGATAAAAAGAACAGAGTCAATACACTATTCTGCAGAAGCTCTGAATCAAAAATTCTATCACACACACACGACCATCAGGGATGCTGTTTTTTTAGCAGAATCTCAAGGAAAAACAACAAACTGGCCATTGTAAATATCTATGCACCAAATGGTCATTTGGTGAACTTTCTGGAAGGAATTAGACAAACATATCTCCGAAATTTCAGAGAATATTACCATTATAATTTTGGGCAACTTTAACCTCTCAATGGATGGGAATCTCAACAAGATTTCTTCCCACAAAATCTGCGGTAGTAGATCCCGTACTCAATTGAACTTATTCTGCAGAAACAACAATGTAGTTGATATCTGGAGGTTATTCCACCCCTCAGGCAGTGACTTCACATTTTTCTCAGCTTCACACTGCACTTGTACAAGAATTGACTACATATTAGTTGACAAAATGCGTGTTCCCTTCTCACAAAACCCCAAAATTGAACCCTTTACAATCAGTGATCATGCATGGATCATCTTAGAGTTCAATCTTACCACAACCCAAGCCCCACCAAAGCTATGTCAGCTCAACAATGCTTTTCTGGAAGATGAGTCCTCCAGGTCCAAAATCATTATGGCAATATGACAATTGATATGTCTGATTTGATCAGATGGGACTCTATAAAAGCTTGTCTTAGAGGCACCCTACTGAACCTTGCAACAGTCAGAAATAAAACCCTAAACAAATGTCTCAACTCATTAGAACTAGACATTAAGGGGCTGATTATGAGTTTGGTGGTCCGAGGACCCCATGTTGATGGTGACACCCTGAATGCCAACAGGCTGGCAAAGTGGACCACCATAATATGAGTTTGACATTGCAGGCAACACAAGATTCCCAGCAGTCCGTCACCACCGCCAGGCAGTACAGAATGTTGCGGTTTGTCTGAGCCACAAACAGGCTGCCAGAGACCATGTTTCCGCCGGATCTATTAGGAGGTTGCACACCACAAATGTGACCACGGCTGTCCAACCACCATGTTTCAAGAGGCGGGTACGAACAGCATAAATGGAGACACTCACCTGCAGACAGCCACACATGTCTGGAGGCGCCATGCAGCCATTCCTCAATGTCATGCACTGCTTCTGCTCGCAGAAAGACAACTAAATCAACGCCGACATGGATGACATCAACCGTATCTACACACACCTACCTGTAACATTAATCCTTTAAAAATATCACACTGCACCGGTAAACACATCATGGGGGGGCGACGGGCAGCAGCTACACCTATAATTCTAGACACACACACTCACATACTGCAACAAGGGTACCCACACATTCACAACACGAACACTTCAGCCACCCCACACACAAACTGCAATGCAATACTACACATATACACATGGCTACACAGCACAGACTCAGGGACACTGAAGGCCACACAAAATACACACACTCAGCAACCACAACACAAACACTGCACACTTACAAATACATTTCACATAGTCACACTCAACACTGGCCAGGGACAGCCCACATATACAGCCATGTGCTTTGGAACATGCAACACCACCATCAAACAACCCTGCAATCGACACACCCATCACACATACACTTTGAACAATGGAGGGGCAATGGCATGCACAATATACACAGAGACACATATACAAATAACACAAAGAGCACTATCACAACAAGACCTGCACAGCTGTGATGGGAGCAGCAGGACCATACATGGATGGAGTCTGCACTGGACACACATCATGTTGAACAAGGCCCCACAAAACATGAGCACAGTAATTGCCCACAATTGGATCCCAGGACAAGCAACACCAACATAATTTGTCATGCACAGTCACTCAATGTGTGAAAGGCAAGGCAACAAAGCACACATAACTCACACTCCATTTGACATACCCCTACACCAACCAATTCAGAGGGACACACACCTAAATAGACACATTCGCACACAAATGCAAAGCAAACTTCCACAACTCAACACACTCCATGTCTGCACTGACAAAACCTGAGAACACACACACCACATGTAGACAATAACCATATCAGGGGACAAGTCAGACACCATGGCCCTTATTATGAGGGCCGCAGTGGCTGTTTCACCGCAGACGGGCCAACGGTGAAGACCGCCACATTACGAGTGTGGCGGTTTGGCATCTGCCAAATTGCCACATCTCCGCTGGTACCGCCAGGGCAGTAGAACTGCCGGGCTGGAGGACAGCACCTCCAAGCTGGCGGTCCTCTGAAGACCGCTGGCTGTAGTATGAGTCGCCTTTTCACCAGGGTTTCCGCAGAGGTACACCACCACGAAAACCCTGGTGGAAAGGCTGCCAGGAAATTCCTTTCCAGCCGCCGGCATACACTCCACCAACCCCCCTTCATTTACATGACCCCTCTTCCATAACAGCACCCCCCACCCCACCTTCCCCCATACACTCATTCACCAACACTTGCATGCATGCATTCACCCAAACTCATACATACTCTCATTCACTTGCACCAACAGACACACATTCACCCACACGCATACATACACTCATTCACTTGCAACAACAGACACACATTCACCCACATGCATACATATACTCATTCACTTGCACCAACAGATACGTATTCACACAAACATACCAACACTCACTCATTTCAACAATCACACATGCATAAACACATGCATACACACTTACATTCACACACGTAGACATACACCCACTCACACATGCACACACAACATCATCCACCCTCCCACCCCCTCCCCTGTCTGACGAACCACTTGCCTTGTCCGGAGAGGAGGTTGTCCGCTAGGGAACGGGACCTGCCACTTTCACCACCACCAGTGCCCCCCCCTCAGGACACCGCCACACTGTATTACTGCTTGTAATACAGCAGGTGGAGTCCTTTTTGCATGGCGGTGATGGCTGTGCAACTGCCTCTGCACCACCGACCACCAACACGACTGCTGACAGATTTACACCCAAATTGTGGTGGAAATCCTTCAGTAGTAGTAATCTGTCGGTTGGAAGACCACCAGCACTGGTGATTTTACGGCACCCGTGGCTTTGGTGGTCTTTTCAAAAGACCGCCGAAGTCGTAATGAGGGCCTATATCTGCCCACATCGCACACCACAAAAAGAAACACATACAACTACAAACACAACACAATGCCATGACACCCACATTCCAGCTACATACACATATCCAACACACAATACACACCCTAACCTTGGGGGACAACAGAACTGCATACAAACTCACAAACTGCAAAACAGATATAACAAGGAGCAGCAAGCAGCACAAACACACACAACTACAGACATACAAGCAATGTAAGCCTAGAACAATAGAAACCTAGGGATGGAAATAAAGGATAAAGGTGTATCCAAAAAAAAAACAACTGGTTAGCTTTAATAATAAATAAGTCCATTAAAAGAGATTTTGTCCAAGGCCATTGGCCAGTCCAAAGTCTGTAGACCAAAAAGCGCACTATTGTGCCCCAACTCAAAACCTGACTGCCATGTAACCCCCACAGGTATGGGCATCAGTGGAGCAGGCGAGCACCTCAGGGATATCTGGGAGGAGAGGGAGAAGGGGGAGTTTTGATTTGGGCTTGGGAGGGGTGGGTTTGGTTTTTGGCTTGTGGGAGGACCTTCTTAGGAGGAGTAGGCTTCTTCTTGGTGGGGGAGAGGCATGGGTGTTTGCAGGTGGGGCGGGGTAAGCCATGGAGATGGAAGGGATGGCCTTTGGGATGGTAACGTTCATTTTGGGGGTGTCACAGGGGTGTGGCAAACAGGGGTAAGGTCAAGCTCACAAAGGAAAGCTTTTTTAGACACACAGGGACCGTCATTAGAAGGGGATTGGGATTTGGAGGTTGAGGAAGTGGTTGTCTGACGTGTAGGTGTGGATGTCTTGGGTGCATGTTTGTGGGAGGCGTGCATGTATATGGTGAGTGTCTTTTGGGTGAGTGAGTGAGGGCGTTTATGTGTCTTGGGCTGAGGGGGTGGAGGAGCTGGGGTTTGCCATGGTGGGTAGGCCTCTGTCTCTTGGGGTGGTGACTGAAGGTATGGTGGGTTTGCTGCATGTAGGTGTAGGTATGTCTATCACTGTGCTGTCTGTGGGTGTGGTGGCTGGGGTGGATGTCTGAGGGTCTGCTGGTGTCATCTCTGTGGGTAGGATGGGTGTGGTGGCTATGTCAGTGGCTGTTGATGTGATGTCTGTAGGTGTGCCAGATGTCGTATGTGTTAAGCTAGGGGTGGGGGGTGTCACAGTAAGTCGTGACTGTTGCAGTGTCTGCAGGTTGATGTTGTCTGTATGCATGCTGGTGATGTGTCTTGTGGTGCTTGTGTCTATCTGTACTTCCTTTGTCTGTTGAGGTGGATGCATGCAAGTCTGTCTGTGTGCTTTGGCTGGGTCAGGGAAAGGGGGGTTTGGACTGGGAAGAGGAAGGTGGAGGGGGGCGGTAGACAAGGGGTGACTGACTGCTCTCAGTGTGGAGGCCAGAGGCTGAAAAGATATCTGTAGGAGAGCCACTGCACTGTGAATGCCCTCCAGGAAAGTGTTCATCTGCTGAAATTGCATTGCCAGTCACTGGATAGCATTCATTACGGCAGACTGGCCCACAGAGATCGATCTCAGGAGGTCAACAGCCTACTCACTGATGGCAGCAGGGGTAACTGGGGCTGGGGCACAGGTGCCTGTGGCAAAGGAGACACCCACCCTCATGGCTGAGCGGGCACGGCCAACTGGGTGGGGAGCAACAGGGAGGACGAGGAAAGAGTGGGGGGTTGTGGACAAAGATGGTACTGGGGTTGTCCCTGATGGGTCCACCACCACTACAGCGTGTCCACTGGAGGAGGAATCCGATGATGTTGATGAATGTTTGTTCTACCCCGTGACACTCCCCAAGCCGCCCAGGCCACTGGGTCCCTCTGTGTTGGTGGTGTCACGACCAGAGGTCCCGTGGCCAGATGCTTCCCCTCTCTGCGGGGCCCCCTCTCTTTTGCCTGCCAACGCTGATTCTGCCAAAAGAAAGTGATCAGGGGTCATGATATGTACATGATAACACATCAATCACAACTCTGAGAGTCAAACCATATCATTGTGTCCAGTGGCCCACCGCATGAATTGACAGCAAAGTGGCACCATCAGGTGCCAACACAAAACCACACATGCCTCCTTGAATTACAAAGGTAACACATGAGCAGATCTTGAGCACAGATGACTACAATAGCAGGGGAAAAGTCTAGCTACCACACCAGGTGACCGTTCCACCCCAAACCTATGCCACATGCAGTGCAACACAGTGAACCAGTAGCCAACAATTGGAAACCATTGTAAGGTACCCTATCTATTACACAGACACAGTCCTATGCACACATCTCCCTTGAATCAATATCATGTATCAACAAAAACAGATGCTGCTAGGGAAAGGCAGACAACACTGGTGCCAACATGCTATTCCCACATTAGGTGACATGGAAACATGTAGGTCACAATGGACACATCCCAAAAAATTACAGCTCTACAAGTAACACCTGTTCTAATTAAGTCAAGGAGTTAGTAGCAAGGTCACACGGGCATGCCCCACATGGGATGTTGCAAGGAAGATTCATAAAGTCAGGTCCAAAAGATCATGGAGAAATGTCTCCAGATTACACACAAGAATGCCCCTGTGAGCCCCAGAATAGCCTCCACAAATGTCTCACATCCATTTCTATGTCAACTTCTGACTGTACTGTGCTAGTAGGAGGGAGACATACCTTGCAATTACTAAAAGGAGGACACCAGATTGTTGTACAATGGGAACCACTATCACTACCCACAAATCAGACTTGACAAGCATAGCACCTGCCTGTAGAAGAATCCCTGACCCCAAACACAAGCAATGCAAACATCACTGCAAGTCATGCCATGATACATCACAACATTCAGGACACATTTTCCAAACAATACACAGGTGTTGTGCACCTACAACAACATACCCCTTCAAGGTTACAATAGATCATGAAGTGGATCAACACCATGGCCCTACCTGTCGTGTCCATAATAGCTAATGCAGTTACACATGACACAACATGCCATGAGGCATGGATGCACCTTTATGACTACAGGTGATTGTGACACAGTCTTGTCTGGGGCATCACCGTGAAGAGACATCCATTGCAGAAGTATCATACTGACAACAGGACCCCATGGGCATACATGTGAGAGATTTCAGACATCATGGCCCTCATTCTGACCTTGGCGGGCGACGGAGGCCGCCCGCCAAAGTCCCGCCGTCAGGTTACCGTTCCGCGGTCGAAAGACCGCGGCGGTAATTCTGACTTTCCCGCTGGGCTGGCGGGCGGTCGCCTTCAGACCGCCAGCCAGCCCAGCGGGAAAGAGGCTTCCACGATGAAGCCGGCTCGGAATCGAGCCGGCGGAGTGGAAGCTGTGCGACGGGTGCAGTTGCACCCATCCCGTATTTCACTGTCTGCGCAGCAGACAGTGAAATACATGTAGGGGCCCTCTTACGGGGGCCCCTGCAATGCCCATGCCAGTGGCATGGGCACTGCAGGGGCCCCCAGGGGCCCCGCGACCCCCCCTACCGCCATCCGGATCTCGGCGGTCCGACCGCCGGGATCTGGATGGCGGT
The DNA here is from genome assembly GCF_031143425.1 of Pleurodeles waltl. Taxonomy (NCBI): domain Eukaryota; kingdom Metazoa; phylum Chordata; class Amphibia; order Caudata; family Salamandridae; genus Pleurodeles; species Pleurodeles waltl. The sequence continues at coordinate 669,518,961 of NC_090439.1, read as the reverse complement.
AGGGGGGGTCGGAATCCCCGCGGCGGTGCAGCAAGCTGCGCCGCCGCGGAGGATTCAATGGGGCCGCGGTACACTGGCGGGACCCCGCCAGTGGTGCCGGTCCGACCGCGGCTTTACCGCCGCGGTCGGAATCCCCATTGGAGCACCGCCGGCCTGTCGGCGGTGCTCCCGCGGTCCTCCGCCCTGGCGGTCAAAGACCGCCAGGGTCAGAATGACCACCCATGTCTTCTGAATGGCTAGCACAAGCTTGCATCTAATGCATACATATGTGTCCTAGTGCACACTGGTCTGCAAAAGGTATGCTGACCACACCTATGAGACATCATCCATGACATATCACATTCCCCACTTACCAAGGGAAAGTACCTTCCTGCAGCTGTCATGATTATGCCATGTAAATCATGTTTCATGTATGATGTACACCCAAACATCACAGACCTCAATGAGACATTAACACCTAACATAAAATGGAGAAAATGTGGTCCTGGATTAAAGAATTCACCCTAGACATATCCCCAGATTCATGGCAGAGGACATTGAGCCACCTTTGTACTGTGATATTTGGGAGGAGTGAGCAATAGGTAGAAACTAGCACCCACCAGGGTAGTTAAAGCAGAGTAATTGAACACTAAACACAGTCATATATGCTCCCTGCTGTGCAATTAGACTGAGGAGTCTCCACAGTTCATTCCCAGGTCCCAGACCCAAAATGATGAGCACACCAGCTGATACCACATGGTCCGTCTACACTAACATGATCACAGATGATCTGTGACACATGAGACATCCCACAGTGACAGGGGGGCATTCTGTCCCTTACTAAATCACCTGGTAAAGGGTCAATAATGTAATTGCATTGTACTCACCCTCTTGTGGCTGCTGTTCTGCCCTCAAATGGCCATCCAAGGCCGGGTAGGCCACAGCCAAAATGCAGGCCATGCCCGTTCTCTACAGGCTGAGCAGACAGACTTACACAATACACCACGTCCAACAAATCACATGCACCACAGAACGTTATGTAGCCCACAGCCAATTACCAATGGGTGTCTATGTGCAGAGCTGAGGGGCATAGTGAGTCATTACCAGGCTTCAGAACAACATTCTGACAAGGCCAGATATGGCCAGCGATCAATTTACAAACACAGTAAGGCCTCAAATAGTGAGCAACGACCAATACAACATGCATTCACCCCTCCTGCTGTCATGCAACCAGATGTGTTCACACATTTTCTACACCGTCTGGCAAGATTTGCCTGGGGATGGCTGTCATGATACCTCACCTAGCTATGAGCATCAAACGCAAGCTGGGTCAGGGAACATTGACTCTATCATTGATCCAAACTGACAGCACCTACAGGGCATTGAGGACACAATCTGACAAACTGGGCCTAATCCTAGCCTAACTAAAGCTACGATAAGAAGAGGTACAGAGAAAAGTGTGAATATGGTGCATGTACCTGCTCCTTTGGTGCACTACTGAGCTGTTCATACAGGGGTAGGACCTCCTCCACAAGCTTCTCCAGCTCGTCTGGTGAGAAAGAAGGGCCCTATCACCTGTAGGACGCGATATGATGCTCCCAGAGGCAGTACACAGCAGCTCAGGTGTTGGAGGTCTTGCTGGCAGCAGTGTCAGGAGTCGAGTGAGAGATTCAGTAGAGGATGGCATTCACGTCTGCCACGTATGTGACCGTCACTGCCAGTGGGCACTGCCTTTGGCCCAAGACCACCACAGGCAGCTATGTTACCCAATGGCAGTGTCTACCGCAGTAGCATACGCCTACTGCCATGATGACTTCTGCCAGCATTCGCAGGAGGTTCCTAATGTCTAGTGGAGCAGGTCAGGCAGTTGTCATTTTAGAGGCATACATTGCTATTAGATGCTAATTTTGGATGTGTCACAAGTGTGAAAATATTGTCTGGCCAATTCTTGGGTGCTGGTCTTGTCCTCTCATGTAGGTCGATTGTTTCAGTGATCTTGTTGTTTTGTTGTTCAGCATACATTATAATATATTTGGGGGTACAGTCACCACCCTCTCATCCATGGGCAATCCATGATCTTGGGCATTGACTCACAAGCAGAGTTGGAAGTTAGTTGCACATAATGTTGCAGTTAAGAAACATGATTTGTACACATTTTCAAAAAAGCACGGGGGTAACGTCATACAAATGTGCTCTTGTTGGTCTTGATGTGTGCTGTGTATCATTTTTTTACTGACTCATATGACGTGTCACAGTTCGTAAATTACATGTATTATGTAAATTGAAAGGGACACTATGGGTGACAGCCATATCTTCCTTTTATCCCACATTGTTGCCCTGGGAGGAGAAGGTCAGACAACCTCCTATGTATCGTCCACTAGCAGACTTGCAGGCCATTGAAAACAGACGTGATTCAGATCTACTGCCTGGATCAGGAGACAATCATGGATATCTGTCATCGGTTGGAGCCAGATCTGATGCCGGTCATCAATTATTCAAATAGCATACCACAAGTCATGCCAGTGTTGCACTTCCTAGCCACAGGGTCCTTCCAAAATAAAGCAGCCCTAACTTCTGGGATGTCCCAGCCTATGTTCAGTCTGGTCTTGTAGGATGTTTTCTCAGTAATGTTGAAACACCTGAACAGCTACATAGGTTTGCCTTAACATGAGGTTTCTGCCCAGGTGAAGGCAGAGTACTATGGTTTGGCACACATCCCACATGTTGTGAGAGCCATTGATGGTACCCAGGAAGCCTTGGTTCCAACACATGGTAAAAAACAGGTCTATCGAAACAGGAAGAACTTCCATTCCATCAATGTCCAAGTAGTTTGTTTGGCAGACCTTTACATTTCCCAAGTGTGTGCCCGGTACCCAGGTTCAGTCCATGATGACTTTGTCATAAGGAACAGTGCTATTCCCCACCTAATGAAATGACTGTATCCAGAGGAGGCCTGGCTGGTTGGTAAGTAACATATGTCTTGTGTGTTTGTATGCTATTTCTGCTGCCAGTGAGATGATGCTCTGGACTCATGGTTGCACACATGTCGCATTCCCTTACGGCGGACTCTGCATATCCAAATTGTCCCTGGTTGTTGATGCTAGTGAGGAACCCAGTGATGCCAGGGGAAGTCCACTTCAACGAGGCACATGGAAGGACAGGGCGTGTTGTGGAGCTGGCTTTTGGGCTGCTGAAGGCAAGATTCTGGAGCATAGACAAACCAGGTAGAGCCCTCCTCTGCTCACCAGCAATAGTGTGTAAGATCATTGTGGCCTGCTGCATGCTCCACAACATTGCCCTGAGGTGAAACATCCTAAATATCCCAGATAAGGGGGAGCTGGCAGTGCTACCTTGTGAGAATCCTGAAATGCCAAGTGAGGGTGAAAGGGATGAGGATGAAGGTAGAGATATGCAGGCCGATCTCATCAATCAATCTGTAGTTCATTTGAGTTTAAGTATGTGGGCCGTATTTATACTCTGGTTGCGCCGAATTTGCGTCGTTTTTTTCGACGCAAATTCGACGCTAAACTAACGCCAACTAACGCCATATTTATACTATGGCGTTAGACGCTTCGGGCGCCAAAGTGCCCGGAGTGAGCGTCATTTTTTAGCGTGAACCCCTTCCTTGCGTTAATGAGATGCAAGGGAGGCGTTCCCGTCTAAAAAAATGACTCCCAGGCCTTTACGTGGTATTTATACTCCCGGGCAAAAATGACGCCCGGGAGTGGGCGTGGCCAAAAACGGCGCATTTGCGCCGCTTTTTAACGCCTGGGTCAGGGATGGCGTTAAGGGACAAGTGGGCTCAAAATGAGCCCACAGTGCCCTCCCCTGCCCCCATGGACCCCCCCTGCCACCCCTGCCCACCCCAGGAGGACACCCAAGGATGGAGGGACCCATCCCAGTGAAGTACAGGTAAGTTCAGGTAAGTATAATTTTTGTTATTTTTCAATTTTTTTTTGTGGCATAGGGGGGCCTTATTTGTGCCCCCCTACATGCCACTATGCCCAATGACCATGCCCAGGGGACATAAGTCCCCTGGGCATGGCCATTGGGCAAGGGGGCATGACTCCTATCTTTACAATGATAGGAGTCATGTTGATGGGGGATGGGCGTCGAAAAAAAATGGCGCAAGTCGAGTTACGACGATTTTTTCGACGTAACCTGACTTGCCCCATTTTAAGACGCCCATACGCCATTTTCCCCCTACGCCGGCGCTGTCTGGTGTACGTGGTTTTTTTCCACGCAAACCAGGCAGCGCCGGTCTGCTTGCGCCGGCTAACGCCATTCCATAAATACGGCGCCCGCATGGCGCTTCAGAATGGCGTTAGACGGCGCAAAATTTTTTGACGCTAAACTGCGTTAGCGCAGTTTAGCGTCAAAAAGTATAAATATGGCCCGTGATGTTTTATGATTTTTGTGACTGCATGGCATACTCTAGGGGTCAGGATTTGTGGAGAAGAGTATCTCTGATGCTATGTGTCATACAGCCAGGGTTTGCTGGCTACATCAGACTAGAAGATGTGACTCTCCTGAGGATCTCCTTTGTTTGAGGCAGTCACATTGTATTGTCAGAGATACAACAGTATCTTGAGGAGAGTTTACTGTATCATGTTTGCCTAAAGTCCTTGTTTATCATTTTTCCTTACAGGTCTCTTCACCATGCCATCCTCATGTGGGCATTTCAGAGTAGTGTCATTGGCAGGGGACTGTTGCTTGTCTGACATGTGATGTGACATACATTAGATTGATCCCAGTACTGTTGTTTGCAGATTTGGGGTGTATGAGTCCCATGCTCAGGCTGCCTGGATAGTGGGAGGGCAGATATCTGAGCTATACAATAGACCTGGTGGCCCTAGTATGTGGATCCAATGGTCTGTATATTATTATGTGTCATTTTCACATGTCATCCTGTGCAAACCATTTCCTCTACCTTCACATTGTGTTGACAAGACTCCTGCGTGACCTCTATATAGCTGTCAATGTGTTACCTCATTGCAGGCCACCATGCCTATGCCACAACACTGACATAGGTGTGTAACATGCAAACAGATGGCTGATCATTGTCAGAGGATAGACCTCTGAGTAGGAAATGTTGTTCTGTCCTCTGTCTGCGACATAGGGTATTTTAAGTTGGTAGACATGGTTTTGGTATGTGGTAAGGGTCAAGCTGATGACAAAATATGGCAATCTGTTAGCCTATTCTACAAGACAGGGTCTGACAAGCCCTTTCTCCTGTGGGCAGGTGGACGGTACTTTGAGATATCTAGCCAGAAGCAACAATGTTTTGTCATTCTTGGCTATGACAGTCCAGAACTTTTGGTAGCCTATGTGCTGCACAGTGTAAATACAAAGTTTTGTGTGAGTGTCACTTGTGTCATTGTGTTGGTAGTGAGCCTCAGCATGACACTACCTGTGACATATGCCTCCTTACATTACCATCTTATGTGTACCTCATTTGCATGACATGCAGTTCACTTTGAACATCTCACAATGATCAAAAATGACCAGTATACATTGATTGTGCATTTGGTGTGTTTATTTACATGTGCACAGGACATGAGAGTAAAAATGTGAAAAAGGAAATGTCAAACAGTGAAGGGGTCAGTCATGGTGGATGTAATCATTAGAGTAGCTGCCACAACATTTGAAGTCTAAAGTCCAGTTTCCTAGTGTCATGGAAAATGGAAAGTGGTTAAAGAACAGTCAACAGAGTGACTCTGTGGCACACAAAGGGGTTCCATCAATAAGAGCTCACTTCCTGGAAATGGGTGTCATCTTGCCATCTGTACCTCCTGGATGTTTGGGTAGTGGTCTCGTTTGCGGGGGGATCTTCAACTACAGAGGCAGGGGTGTCTAAGACAAGTCCTTCCCCTGGCAGGGCCTTCTTCCAATGGCTACCACGGATATAGAAGGGGCAGGTGTTAGTTGGCTAATGGAAGGGATCTGGTGTAACTGGCAATTCCTGCTAAGGGTGGTGGTGTTGTCTCTCAGCACCCCAGTTAGGGAGGCCATGTGGGCATTGTGGGTCTCCTACTGTTGCATAATATTCTGGTGATTGTCCCTCTGCAGCTTCTGGATCTCCCCGAGTATGGTGAGTACCTGGCCCAGCACACCTTAGGATTGTTGGTAAGCTCCCAAAACATGGGTGATGGTGTTCTGGCCAGAACTATCTCCAGCAACCTCATGCCGCTGGCCCACAGCATCCCTCCCACACAACCTACCCCCACATGCTGCGCCCTTAGCACAGCTTGCCCCCTATCACTGGTTCCAGGTCCTTCATTGTCAGGGGTGTCTTGTTGTAACTCCGATACCTGGACTTTGGGGTGTGATATGACTGTAATTGTCCTCAGGACCCAGGTTTGGGTGTGACTGGTTGCCTGCAATGTTGATGCAACAGGGCTGGGAGAAGTCGATGTGGGCAGGGTGTGGCTAACAGGTGTCGTCTGACCAGGTTCCCCAGATGGGCAAGAGCTGTCCTCAATGTGCGCACATCCAGGGGTGCTATAATCACACAGTACTTCATCTGGGGGACAGTGGCAGTCTCTGGAGTGATTGCAATTGTCCCAGAGGCCGGTAGAGCTGTTAAAGTGAGAAACAGAATGTTACAGGTTGTATTGTGACATGTAGATCCAACAGTTTGCAGTGACAATTGGGGCATGTACACATTGGCTTTGTAGTTTTCCCTTATGTGACAGGCAGACCTGCTAGCAACAGTTTAAACCTAACATTTGGTGAACAGACCATTTCCATTTAAAGTCAACTTGCTACAGGATATCTGTGTATCTTGGCACACGGAGGTCTGTCCATAGACTCATATCTTTCTAGCAGCGCAGTCAAAACAGTGGCTGGGCATGATGTGGCTTAGGTTATCTCATGTCCTAGATGGGTGTTATGCAGGCAGACCAATAACCTTGTTGTTGTATCATTAAGTTGTTATCATGTAGTCAGTTCGGTGTGGATATGTGTTCTGCCACAAGCATTTAGATGTTGCGTCTTGTGACCTTTGATTTGTATTTCATTGATTTGGGATACCGGTTGGGTTGTCCTTCCTGTCCACATTATTTTCCTCTTGGCTTAGCTACTCAAGATTATCTTTTTCTAGGTACCTCTCAGGTATGTAAACTTAATTTGTGAGTTTACAGACAGCCGCTCAATGTCATGTGGATACTGTCCTGGTCATTGGAGTTAGAGGGACTTGTCCTCCTGGGATTAACAGTCATGTTACAGCAAGTACTACACACAGCATACATAAGTCATCCTCTCAGGTGAATACAGTTCCATTGCGGGTTAAAGTACAAGGATGTTAAGACAGATGCACAGTGGACTGGTGTTTTGCATTGGGTAGACAGTGCCTGCTGGCTTTAACATTCCTGTCTTTGTCTGTCACTATACAGTTGAGATCCTCTCAGGTGAGTACAGTTCAATAGCTGGGTAGTGGGAGAAGGGTCATAGTAGCAGAGGACAGTGTTGTTGCTGAGTAGAGTGTGAGTCCCAGTGCTTGCTGGCCTTAGCATTCCTCTATACCCACTCACTGTACAGTTGAGATCCCCTCAGGTCAGTGCAGTTCAAGAGCTGAGTACTGGGAGAAGGGTCATAGTATCAGAAAACAGTGTTGTTACTTAGTAAAGCATGAGTCCCAGTGCCTGCTGCCTTTAGCATCCCTGTCATTGCCTGTCCTACCCACACACTATGCACATGGGACCCGCTCATGTGAGTACAGTTCACAAGTGATTTGCACAACAAAGTGATTTTAGGTGTGGTACACTTTTGTGGTTATTGTAATGGTAGAACAATGCCTGCTGGGAGTTGTAGTCAGTCCCTGTACTACACACACCATACACATATGTTGTACCCTCAGGTGAGTCGACTTCACATGTGAGATGCCAGACAAGGTATTTTGACAGCTGGACACAGGGGTGGTGATTGAAGTGACAGTTACAGTGGCAAAATGTGATCAGTGAGCATACACATCAATACATGTTTGTGCCATTTGTATTGTTGTGACTTACCAACTCAACTTCCCCAGGTATTGCTGTCAAACCCTCAGAATGCAGGATGGCCAAGACCTCCTCCCATGATGAGAGCTGTAGGGGTGGAGGTGGGGAACTTGTGCCAGTCTTGTGGACATCCAGCTGGTGCCTGGTGGCCATGGAATGTACCTTCCCCCTGAGGTCATTCCACCTCTTCCTGTTGTCTTCCCTTGTGCGCGGGTAACTGCCTACAGAATTCACTCTGTTGACTATTCTTTGCCACATTTCAATTGTCCTCACAAATGTGGTCTGCTGGACTTGGGCTCCAAATAAATGTGGCTGTACTCTAATGATTTCATCCTAATGACTCTTAACTCATCATCTGTGAAACAGTGATATTTCTTTGATGACATAGTGGTCGGAAACAATGAATAATATAAGTAATGAAATTTGGGTGCTATGTAATGAGAGAGTGACAGGGAGCAAATTTGGTGTAGAGGTGCTATTATGTGTGGTGGGGGTGTTGTAAGTGTATGGGATGTGTGCCCAGTGAATGATGGAGGGTGCCTATTCTATGGTTTTGCATTTTTAAATGATGCTCTGTCTTCTGTGTGGGCTGTTGTAGATGCAAAGTGTTGTGGTGTGTGTAGGGGTGTGTTTTATAGTGCATATTGTAGGTGTGTCGAGTGTGTGAATGTGTGTCAGCTGTGTGGTTTTCAAAGCTCACCAATGTGTTGTAGTGCATTATTGTGGCGACCACCGCGGTTCGCACGCCTTTTGAAGACCGCCATGGCATGACCTCCATGATGATTTAAGACTTGTAATAGGTTCTGTCGTAGGTAACAGGCTAGTGGTGTTCAGACCACTTATATCCCGCCCTCCTTAGTCCAGGTGGTGTAGGGTTTTTGGCTGTCTTTTGTTGGGCCTGGCTGTGTGACTCATAATACAGCGGTCTGTGAGACTGCCAACATAGTGATCTTTTGGCAGCTGTGACCATGGCAGTCTGGTGGTCCGACTGCCAAACTCTGTGAAATTTTATAAAGCTTTCACAGACCTCCTTGCAGACCCCCTCCTTGTCCTATTTCAAACATATATCTCTACAGGTTGTGTCACCAGCACAGGCTCCGAAGCCACCATAGTCTCCATACTGAAAGAGGACAAGGATACCATGGATGTGAAAAACTATCAGCCGTTCCCACTAATTCACACAGACTAAGATATATGCAAAGGTTCTGGCGCAAAGACTTGAAAAGGCGATTCCAAAACTCATCGCCCCTCACCAACCTGGCTTTATGAAAAGCCGACTAGTACTGGACAATATCCGAGTCTTCTGTCACGCACTGGATAAAGCCCAGTCATCAAAAACCCCAACTGAAGCAATTGCACTCAAAGCAGAGAAGGCCTTCAACAGGGTCTCCTGGCCTTTTCTACATAACGTTCTGCTTATGCGAGCTCTTAACTCACATAGCTATGGCCTTATATGTGAAGCCAACAGCTAAGGTCAGAATCAATGGATACGTTTCTGAATCATTCCCACTGAAACAAGGCAACGTACAGGGATGCCCATTTCCCCCATCTTATTCTGTCTTGTAATTGAACCTTTTCTCTCCTCACTGGCTCAAAAAGATAACATCAAAGGCTTTCAATTCCAATCTGGCAAACAAATAGTTACAGCTTAGACCAATGAAGTGTTAATTTTTACAGAAGATGCTGACTTTGCAATTCCCCACATCATGGCTGAGATTGGGACACTCCCAGGTCTCTGGCTACACACCAAATTGATCCAAAACAGAGGTCTTTCCATTGAATATACTATGTACACATGCGATCCTGGGCACCTCGGGCTTAAAATGGCAGCACGTGGCCTTTAAATACTGTTAGAAATGGGGACTCTGGTTGGCAGTCAATTTGGACTCTTTTCAAGCAAGAACCCTCACTCTAGTCAGAGCAATGGAGATGCACACTTAAGATAACCCCTGCTCACCCCCTTGATAGCTTGGCACAAGCAGTCAGGCTTATCTCAAAGGCAATGTGTATGTAAAGTATTTGTACCAACACACACAGTAATACGGTGAAGACACTACAAAATGGACACCACACCAGCTTAGAAAAATAGGCAATATTTATGTAAATCAAACAAGACCAAAACAAAAAAAATAGATTATGATATACAAGTAAAGTTATGAATTTTTAAAATAATAGATTCTTACTCCATAGAAAACAATGCAATTGTTTTTGTTACACAAAGTACCTGGTTTGCGTCAACAATAAAGCCGCCCGGGCGAGCGTGCATCGAAAAGGTCAACGATGATTCATTTTCTCACTTGCAAGTGAGGCCGTGTGTTGTTTTCTGAGCAGAGCACCTCGGGTCTGCATGAGAAATTCGGCTGCACGGTGATGGAAAACCACGATACGCACAGCCTCCTGTGAGTGGATTATAGTCCTTGTTCTACCAGCTTCACCTTTCAGGGGCCCAGGGACTGGTTAGGGCACCACTTGGAAGGGTAAGAATCTCAGCAGAGAGTCCAGGTGCTGGCAGAGGAAGCCTTTGATGGCCCTGCAACTTCAGAAAAGGAGGCAAGCTCAGTCCAAGCCATTGGAGTCATTTCACAAGTAGTAATATACGACAAACTCCTGTCTTTATCCTCTTTCAGGCGGAAGCAGCAACTGCAGGCCAACACAGCAGAGCACAGTCACAGGCAAAGGGGCAGTGCCCCTCCTCCAAATCTTCAGCTCTTCTCCTTGGCAGAGGTTCCTCTTAGTTCCACAAGTAAACTGAAAATCTAGGTATTTGGGTCCACTATGTATGCCCCTTTCTGCCTTTGATATAAGAAAACTTCAAATGAAAGTCTCTGTTGTTCACAAGATCCTGCCTTTACCAGGCCTGGCCCCAGAGATTCACCAGGAGGTTGGAGACTGCATTGTGTGAGGGCAGGCACAGACCATTCAGGTGTAAATGACTGCTTCTCCAGCCACTCTACCCCAGATGTCCCATCAGGATATGCACGCTACATCCCAGCTCCCTTTGTGTCACTGTCTAGAGGAGATCCACAAACAGTCCAACTGTCAGTCTGCCCAGACGGTGAATACATGAGCAGGCAGAGTCACAGAATGGTTTAAGCAAGAAAATGCACACTTTCTAAAATCAGCATTTTTAAACTGACCATTTAAAATCCAACTTTACCAAAAGATGTATTTTTAAATTCAGTTCAGAGACCCCAACCTCCACATTTCTATCTGTTCCCTAAGGAAACACCACTTAAAACGTCAAAGTTATTTAAAGGCAGCCCCAATGTTATCCTACGAGAGAGATAGTCCTTGCAACAGTGAAAACCGAATTTGGCAGTATTTTACTGTTAGGGCATGTAAAACACATCCGTGCACGCTCCACCTTTAACATATACTGCTCCCTGCCAATATGGCTACCTATGGCCCACCTTAGGGGTGCTTCACAGTAAAAGGGAAGGTTTGGGCCTGGCAAGTGGGTACACTTGCCAGGTCATATTGGTAGTTGAAAACTGCAAACACAGACACTGAAATGGCAGGTCTACAGGTTTACAGGGCTACTCAGGTGTGCACTTTACTAGGGACTTACTAGCAAATATCCCAATCATGGAAAAGCCAATTACACATGCAATTTACACAGAGAGCACTTGCACTTTAGCAGTGGTCAGCAGTGGTAAAGTGCCCAAAGTACCAAAAACAGAGTCCAGCACACAGTCAAACATGGAAAGCTGAGGCAAAAAAGTCAGGGGAGACCACGCCAAGGATGCCAGGTCTAACAAATACCTTGGTATCTGGTTTGGAAAGGACATTCAAAACTCCCTAACAATTAACAAAACCAAAATACTAACAAAAATCAAAGTCCTCCTTAATTCATGGCCCCCAAATATATAACTTGGAGGGTGTAGGAAAGTACTATCTTCCTTGGCATGTTACCCCCATTTTTACCTGTCTGTCAGTATGTTTTTGCCTGTCTCACTGGGATCATGCTGGTCAGGACCCCTGTGCTCAGAATTTATGGCCTAATGTGTATGCCTGTGTAGTGCCTAACTGTGCCACTGAGCCACTGAGGCTCTGCTAATCAGAACCTCAGTGCTTATGCTGTCTCAGCTCTTAAATTCGTCACTGTAGGCCAGTGACTTCATTTACCAATTTCAATTGCCACGCTGGACCCCCCTTATAAGTCCCTACTATATGGTACCTAGGTACCTAGGGCATTGGGGTTCCAGGAGATCCATATGGGCTGCAGCATTTCTTTTTCCACCCATAGGGAGCTCAGATAAACCCTTACATGGACTGCCATGGCAGCCTGCGTGAAATAAAGCACACATTATTTCACAGCCATTTTTACTGCACTTAAGTAACTTATGTCACCTATATGTCTAACCTTCACTTGCTGAAGGTTAGGTGCAAAGTTACTAAGTGTGAGTGCACCCTTGCACTAGCAAAGGTGCCCCCACATAGTTCTGGGCCATTTCCCCATAAGTGTGGGACACCATTACACGCGTGCACTACATATAGGTCAATACCTATATGTAGCTTCACAATGGTAACTCTGAATATGGCCATGTAACATGTCTAAGATCATGGAATTGTCCTCCCATTCCAAATCTTGTATTGGGGAGCCAATTCCATTCATCCTAGGGGCTCCACCATGGACCCCCAATACTGCCAAACCAGCTCTCTGAGGCTTGCACTGCAGCTACAGCTGCTGCCACCTCACAGACAGGGTTCTGCCCTCCTGGGATCTGGGCAGCCCAGTCCCAGGAAGACAGAACAAACATTTCCTCTGAGAGCAGGGTGTTATACCCTCTCCCTTTGGAAATAAGTGTTACAGGCTGGGAGGGGTAGCCTCCCCCAACCTCTGGAAATGCTTTGAAGGGCACAGATGGTGCCCTCCTTGCATAAACCAGTCTACACCAGTTCAGGGACTCCTTATCCCCTGCTCTGGCTGGAAACTGGACAAAGGAAAGGGGAGTGACCACTCCCCTGTCCATCGCCACCCCAGGGGTGGTGCCCAAAGCTCCTCCAGTGTGTCCCAGACTTCAGCCATTGTGCTTTGCAAGGCATGGAGGCACTCTGGAGGCCTCTGAGTGGCCAGTGCCAGCAGGTGACGTCAGAGACCCCTCCTGATAGGTCCTTAGCTGATAAGGTAGCCAATCTATTTAGGATCTCTCCTGTGGGTTCTCTTCAGATTCTGCTTGCAAGTTTCCTTCAGGAATCCTCTGCAACAACTTCAGACTCTTCTGACCTCGGATCAACCGCAGCCTGCTCCAAGAAACACTGTAACTGCAACAACAAGTGTTACAAGAGACACTTTTCTTCAGCAACCTCAGCTCCAAGTCAGCAACTGCAACAGTTTCCATGGTGTTCACGCTCTGGGGACTCCCTGTCTTCATCCTGCACCAGAAGGACCAAAGAAATCTCCTGTGGAGTAATGGAGTCACTCCCCTGCTCCAAGCAGACACCTTCCATGACGACGACTGGTGCCCTGGGACTCCTCTCACAGTGACGAGCATGCACATAAGGACACAGAGGGTGGACATCATCGACATAGACTGTCCTGAGGTCATGCTGACGCAATTTGGAGGTAGGTAATACTTTCCCTTCCCTGAGAGTGATAGTACCCCTGTGTGCTGCGTAGTCTTTGCCTCCTGAGGCCTCTGTGCACTCTTTGCAAATTTCCTTCATGCACAGCCTGGCCCAGGTCCCCAGTACTCCATCCTGCAATGCTCAACTCGCTGAGTGGTACAAAAAAAGATTAAACCTTGCCATTGATTTAGGCCACTCCGTACCCTCTACCTTTGCCAAACTAAGTTCCTGTTTTGATCTCCCTCCAATTGAATTCTACAACCTCCTGAAACTAAAAAAGCCACCAGACTATTACCCAAGCCACACACCCCGGACCTACCCGCCCTCCTAGGGAACCACAAAAATCAGTCACACTGCATCATACATATATAAACTGATCAATCCTCCTAAAATACATCTCATACCTAATCTGAAAAAGAAATGTTCCCCATTTATACCAGATTATCTTTCTCCACACTTCATGGATGCTACCTGGAACAGAGTCTGGCATTCACCCATTTGGGCTAAAATCACACCTGCAATTGCGCAGTCTAGATTCTGGACGAAACACAAAACCCATTGGACTCCCACCAGATAGCACAAACTAGGGATAATACAATCTGATACCTGCTGGTGCTGTGATGAACTTCCAGGAACACCCAAACACATGTATCACACATGCAAAATGGTAACCCCGTTATGGAAAAAAATCCTCCAAATGATATATGATATTTTCAAAATTAGGATCACACTATACCTCCTAATTGCATGCTTTGAAGCACACCCAGCTAGTAAAGATCTTCTGCTACATGGACTTCTATCAGACCTAATGCTTGCTCTGGGCTCAAAAACGGTCTAATCAGAATGGAAATCGACTTCTGTCACCCCCTTTAACAAATGGTGTAACTCTCTGTGCTCCCCCAGAAGTGCAGATAACATCATGTACCCGAAACTGCACAACACATCACACACACGCGCTGCTTATGAAACAAACTCGACCTATACTTACAAAACATAGACCCACCATAAACCCAACAAACCTCCTGCCTAGCCAAACCTCCCGCCCATCTCACCAAGTACATCTCACCAAGCTCATAACACATACATTATCAATCGACCAGCGGACCTTCCTTCGCTGTAACCACTACTGATCATCCCCTACCTAGTGCCCTACCACCCTTTCTCCCCTCCTCCTCTCTCCCTCCCTCTCTGTTTCCTCTTTGTACTCCTCGACCTGCTTCTCCCATCATGAGTACATTCAGGAACTGCACCAATCACTCTCACAATGACCTCAACAATCTTAACCTGAGTAGACATGTAGCTCATCAACTCACCCTACACAGTAAAGAGATAAATAGGAATTCTAACATCCTGCTGTATCTACCTATCTTAGTTACTTACATTACCTATGTGTCATGTACTTATCTCATGTACCTACATTTTTATAAATGAGTTCTGATATGCTTTACAATTTAACCTGTAATGTGCCCTCCCTACCGGCTTTGTAGCTGTTCAGTTTTTCAATAAAAATGGTTCGAACAAAAATAGGTATCACTTTAGTTCTTTACATCTGCCACAACAGTCTGCTCTTTGTCCTTTCAGATGGAGGATGACCTCCACTGGTGCATCTTGCCTCCAATGGACATCATGAAATCAAGGAGGAAGTTATTCAATCTTCTACGTGCGAGACTGGCATAATATGTAAAACTTTTATGGTGAAAGGCTTACGAAGAATAAACTTCTATTTTCAGTTCTTCATATTAACTTAATCGAGAACTCAATGACGTGTCAAGTGCACATTTATTTTCCAAATTATTAACTGAAAGACCAGAAGTGGACAAAGAGCAGGATATTATTATTCAAAAAGGTAAGTGCAGAATCCACTATGAATCGGGCCTACCCTTCTGGATTTGTCTGTGTCTCTCTAATATTAAACATAATATGCAACTTACACATCTAAATCACTGTTTGATATATTGGTAACTGTGTACTTATACCAGTAATATGAAAAGAAAAGCCCTGCCGTTTATACAGTATAATGCCGACGACTTCAGTTACAATGTTTTCATGATTCCAAAGAATTCCCACCTAACTCTAGAAAAGTAAAAGATTTGAATGAGTAAACTGATGTCACCTTATGCCACACTTCATGTCACGCTAGGTCACGTTTACATCATTTTAAAGTGTGTGCACTTTGAATCAGATAATATTGTAACAATATTGTATCAACATTGTTTCTATAGTCATTAGTATCTAATACATTGTACTGAATAACGCTGATGACGTTCCATATTCAGATAATCTAAAGGGAGTTAGGGAGCAAGGAAATAACTGGACTACGAACTCAAAGAAAGCACTACAGTTACGAATTGTATGGCTATCTTTATAGAGCATGGTTACTCTCGAAAGTGCTCACCTGGCAGTTGCTGCCGAAAGGAAGAAAGGACTGTAGGAAAGTACCATCTTGCCTGGCATGTTACCCCCATATTTCACTGTATATATGTTGTTTTAGTTGTATGTGTCACTGGGACCCTGCCAGCCAGGGCCCCAGTGCTCATAAGTGTGCCCTGTATGTGTTACCTGTGTTATGACTAACTGTCTCACTGAGGCTTTGCTATCCAGAACCTCAGTGGTTATGCTCTCTCATTTTCTTTCCAAATTGTCACTAACAGGCTAGTGACCAATTTCACCAATTTACATTGGCATACTGGAACACCCTTATAATTCCCTAGTATATGGTACTGAGGTACCCAGGGTATTGGGGTTCCAGGAGATCCCTATGGGCTGCAGCATTTCTTGTGCCACCCATAGGGAGATCTGACAATTCTTACACAGGCCTGCCAGTGCAGCCTGAGTGAAATAACATCCACGTTATTTCACAGCCATTTACCACTGCACTTAAGTAACTTATAAGTCACCTATATGTCTAACCTTTACCTGGTAAAGGTTGGGTGCTAAGTTACTTAGTGTGTGGACACCCTGGCACTAGCCAAGGTGCTCCCACATTGTTCAGGGCAAATTCCCCAGACTTTGTGAGTGCGGGGACACCATTACACGCGTGCACTATACATATGTCACGACATATGTATAGCGTCACAATGGTAACTCCGAACATGGCCAGTTAACATGTCTAAGATCATGGAATTGTCACCCCAATGCCATTCTGGCATTGGGGAGACAATTCCATGATCCCCCGAGTCTCTAGCACAGACCCGGGTACTGCCAAACTACCTTTCCCGGGGTTTCACTGCAGCTGTTGCTGCTGCCAACCCCTCAGACAGGTTTCTGCCCTCTTGGGGTCCAGCCAGGCTTGGCCCAGGAAGGCAGAACAAAGGACTTCCTCAGAGAGAGGGTGTTACACCTTCTCCCTTTGGAAAAAGGTGTCAGGGCTGGGGAAGAGTAGCCTCCCCCAGCCTCTGGAAATGCTTTGATGGGCACAGATGGTGCCCATCTCTGCATAAGCCAGTCTACACCGGTTCAGGGATCCCCCAGCCCTGCTCTGGCGCGAAACTGGACAAAGGAAAGGGGAGTGACCACTCCCCTGACCTGCACCTCCCCTGGGGGGTGCCCAGAGCTCCTCCAGTGTGCTCCAGACCTCTGCCATCTTGGAAACAGAGGTGCTGCTGGCACACTGGACTGCTCTGAGTGGCCAGTGCCAGCAGGTGACGTCAGAGACTCCTTCTGATAGGCTCCTTCAGGTGTTGCTAGCCTATCCTCTCTCCTAAGTAGCCAAACCTCCTTTTCTGGCTATTTAGGGTCTCTGCTTTGGGGAATTCTTTAGATAACGAATGCAAGAGCTCATCAGAGTTCCTCTGGATCTCTCTCTTCACCTTCTGCCAAGGAAACGACTGCTGACCGCGCTGGAAGCCTGCAAAACTGCAACAAAGTAGCAAAGACGACTACTGCGACCTTGTAACGCTGATCCTGCCGCCTTCTCGACTGTTTTCCTGGTGGTGCATGCTGTGGGGGTAGTCTGCCTCCTCTCTGCACTGGAAGCTCCGAAGAAATCTCCCGTGGGTCGACAGAATCTTCCCCCTGCAACCGCAGGCACCAAAGAACTGCATCACTGGTCCTCTGGGTCTCCTCTCAGCATGACGAGCGAGGTCCCTTGAACTCAGCAACTCTGTCCAAGTGACTCCCACAGTCCAGTGACTCTTCAGTCCAAGTTTGGTGGAGGTAAGTCCTTGCCTCCCCACGCTAGACTGCATTGCTGGGAACCGCATGTTTTGCAGCTACTCCGGCTCCTGTGCACTCTTCCAGGATTTCCTTTGTGCACAGCCAAGCTTGGGTCCCCGGCACTCTAACCTGCAGTGCACGACCTCCTGAGTTGTCCTCCGGCATCGTGGGACCCTCCTTTGTGACTTCGTGTGAGCTCCAGTTCACTCCACTTCATAGTGCCTGTTCTGGCACTTCTGCGGGTGCTGCTTGCTTCTGAGTGAACTCTTTGTCTTGCTGGATGCCCCCTCTGTCCCCTCACGCAATTGGCGACATCCTGGTCCCTCCTGGGCCACAGCAGCATCCAAAAACCCTAACCGTGACCCTTGCAGCTAGCAAGGCTTGTTTGCGGTCTTTCTGCATGGAAACACCTCTGAACGACTATTCACAACGTGGGACATCCATGCTCCAAAGGGGAAGTTTCTAGCCCTTGCCGTTCTTGCAGAATACACAGCTTCTACCATCCGGTGGCAGCTTTATTGCACCCATAGCTGGCATTTCCTGGGCATCTGCCCACTCCCGACTTGATTGTGACTTTTGGACTTGGTCCCCTTGTTCCACAGGTACTCTCCTCAGGAAATCCATTGTTGTTGCATTGCTGGTGTTGGTCTTCCTTGCAGAATTCCTCTATCACGACTTCTGTGCTCTTTGGGGAACTTAGGTGCACTTTGCACCCACTTTTCAGGGTCTTGGGGTGGACTATTTTTCTAACCCTCACTGTTTTCTTACAGTCCCAGCGACCTTCTACAAGGTCACATAGGTTTGGGGTCCATTCGTGGTTCGCACTCCACTTCTAGAGTATATGGTTTGTGTTGCCCCTATCCCTATGTGCCCCCATTTCATTCTATTGTGACTATACATTGTTTGCACTGTTTTCTATTGCTATTACTACATATTTTGGTATTGTGTACATATATCTTGTGTATAGTTGCTATCCTCATACTGAGGGTACTCACTGAGATACTTTGGCATATTGTCATAAAAATAAAGTACCTTTATTTTTAGTATATCTGTTTATTGTGTTTTCTTATGATATTGTGCATATGACACTAGTGGTACTGTAGGAGCTTCACTCGTCTCCTAGTTCAGCCTAAGCTGCTCTGCTAAGCTACCTTTTCTATCAGCGTAAGCTGCTAGACACCCCTCTACACTAATAAGGGATACCTGGGCCTGGTGCAAGGTGTAAGTACCCCTTGGTACCCACTACAAGCCAGTCCAGCCTCCTACATTGGTTGTGCAGCGGTGGGATATGTACTTGCAACTACTTACCACTTTGTCATATTGTACTTTTCATAAGAGAAAAATATACAAAACAAGTCCAATGTATGTACACCTAACTAAAACGTTTTGCTTTTCTTCCCTTACTCTTCTTGCTAAGTGCTGAAAAGTACCTCTAAGCTTTCAAAAAGTTCTTAAAAAGTTTAAAAAGTTTTTTTCTGTTATTTAAAAAGTTCTGAAACTTTTTCTTTCTTTTTCTGTCCCTTAAACTCTTGTCTATCATGTCTGGTACAGGCCAAACTCTTGATCTGGCCAGCATAGCTTATGACAACCTTAGCTGGAAGGAAGCAAGGAGTCTCTGCATAGATAGAGGTTTAGGGGTAGGGAAGAATCCCTCAAGACAACTGTTAGTTAATATGCTCATTGAACAAGATAAGACCTTTGTTGGCACTTCTGGTGAGAGATTAGCGGATGGTTCCCACTCTGATTCTGGGGCACCCCTAGTAAAGGAGTTAGAAGGGAACCTTCTTAACCTGCCCATTAGCAGACCACCTAGCAGGGTTGGTACTGATGTGAGTTCTCATCATAGTATAGAGATAACTCCTTTAGGCCAGGTTGTTAGAGTGCCATCTGTTAGGGACAGGTCTCCCTCTGTTCATTCTCATCATTCTTCTGTGTCAAAGCATGCCCAACCCACCCTCCCTGAAGACGGAATGTTAGAAAGGGAGCTCAATAGATTGAGAGTGGAAGAATCCAGGCTGAAGCTCAAGAAGCAACAGCTGGATTTAGATAGACAAGCATTTGACTTAGAAAGAGAAAGACAGAGGTTGGGGTTTGGACCCCATGGTGGCAGCAGCAGCAGTATTACAGATAGTAATCCTGTTAAAGAGCATGATTCTAGGAATCTGCACAAGATAGTTCCCCCTTACAAAGAGGGGGATGACATTAACAAGTGGTTTGCTGCACTTGAGAAGGCCTGTAATGTACAGGGGGTCCCTCAAAGGCAGTGGGCTGCTATCCTATGGCTATCTTTCAGTGGAAAGGGTAGGGATAGACTCCTTACTGTGAAGGAAAGTGATGCCAATGATTTTACAGTTCTTAAGAATGCACTTCCTGATGGTTATGGCTTAACCACTGAACAGTACAGGATCAAGTTCAGAGAAACCAAAAAGGAGTCTTCACAAGACTGGGTAGACTTTGGTGACCATTCAGTGAAGGCCTCGGAGGGGTGGTTACATGGCAGTAAAGTTTCTGACTATGAAAGCCTGTATAACTTAATCCTGAGAGAGCATATTCTTAATAATTGTGTGTCTGATTTGTTACACCAGTACCTGGTAGACTCAGATCTGACCTCTCCCCAAGAATTGGGAAAGAAGGCAGACAAATGGGTCAGAACAAGGGTGAACAGAAAAGTTCATACAGGGGGTGACAAGGATGGCAAGAAGAAGGATGGTAAGTCTTCTGACAAGGGTGGGGACAAATCTAAAAATGAGTCTTCATCAGGCCCACAAAAACACTCTGGTGGGGGTGGTGGGCCCAAATCCTCTTCAAATCAAAACAAAGAAAAGAAACCATGGTGCTATTTATGTAAAATAAAAGGCCATTGGACAACAGATCCCAGTTGTCCAAAGAAAAGCACCAAGCCTCCTACCACTACAACCCATGCTGCTACACCTAGTGCCCCTAGTAATAGCTGTGGTGGTGGGAGCAAACCTACTAATAGCCAATCCAAGGGAGTAGCTGGGCTCACTTTTGGTAATTTAGTTGGGGTTGGTCTTGTAAGGGAGACCACAGAGGCTGTGTTAGTCTCTGAGGGGGCTATTGATTTAGCCAACTTGGTTGCTTGTCCCCTTAATATGGATAAGTACAAGCAACTGCCCCTAATAAATGGTGTTGAGGTTCAGGCCTACAGGGACACAGGTGCCAGTGTTACAATGGTAATAGAGAAACTGGTCCACCCTGAACAACACCTACTTGGTCACCAGTACCAAGTAACTGATGCTCATAACAACACTCTTAGCCACCCCATGGCTGTTGTGAATCTCAACTAGGGGGGGGGGGTTACTGGTCCAAAGAAAGTTGTGGTTGCCTCAGATTTACCTGTAGACTGTCTACTAGGGAACAATTTAGAGACATCAGCTTGGGCAGAAGTGGAGTTGGAGGCTCATGCAGCAATGCTGGGCATTCCAGGGCATATTTTTGCTTTAACCAGGGCTCAGGCCAAAAAGCAAAAAGGAAAGGGTGACTTGGATCCTGGAAGAATGGACCAAGTGCTCCCTAAAGCTAGGGTTAGTAAAGGTAAAACACTACCTACTATCCCTCCCTCTACAGTGGATTCAACTTCTGAGGAAGAAGAATTTCCACCCTGTGCAGAACCTACACCAGAGGAGCTGGAAGCAGACACTGCTGAGCTTTTGGGTGAAGGGGGGCCTGCCAGGGAGGAGCTGAGTGTGGCACAGCATACCTGTCTCACACTAGAGGTTCTAAGGCAGCAAGCTGTCAAACAAGCAAATGGGGATGTCAGTGACTCTCACAGAGTTTACTGGGAGGACAACCTTTTGTATACTGAAGCAAGGGATCCAAAACCTGGAGCTGCCAGGAGATTGGTGATTCCTCAGGAATCCAGAAAGTTCCTCCTAACTCTAGCCCACGACATTCCCTTAGCTGGACATTTGGGGCAAATGAAAACTTGGGACAGGCTTGTCCCCTTGTTTCATTGGCCTAGAATGTCAGAGGACACAAAGGAATTTTGTAAGTCCTGTGAAACCTGTCAAGCCAGTGGCAAGACAGGTGGCACTCCAAAGGCACCCGTTATTCCACTGCCTGTGGTTGGGGTTCCCTTTGAAAGGGTAGGGGTTGACATAGTTGGCCCCCTTGACCCTCCTACTGCTTCAGGCAATAGGTTTATCTTGGTGGTAGTGGACCATGCCACCAGATATCCTGAAGCAATTCCTCTAAGGACAACTACAGCTCCTGCAGTGGCAAAGGCCCTCCTGGGAATCTTTTCCAGGGTGGGCTTCCCAAAAGAGGTGGTATCAGACAGGGGAAGCAATTTCATGTCTGTTTACTTAAAGGCCATGTGGAAGGAATGTGGTGTGACATACAAGTTCACCACACCCTATCATCCACAAGCAAATGGACTGGTTGAGAGGTTTAATAAAACTCTCAAAGGAATGATAATGGGACTCCCTGAAAAACTCCTCAGGAAATGGGATATCCTGTTACCTTGCCTCCTTTTTGCTTACAGGGAGGTACCCCAAAAAGGAGTGGGCTTCAGCCCCTTTGAACTCCTATTTGGACACCCTGTGAGAGGTCCCCTAACACTTGTGAAGGAGGGTTGGGAACAACCTTTAAAAGCTCCTAAGCAAGACATAGTGGACTATGTACTTGGCCTAAAATCTAGGATGGCTGAGTACATGAAAAAGGCCAGTAAAAACGTTCAGGCAGCCAAGAGCTCCAAAAGCAATGGCATGACCAGAAGGCTGTTCTGGTTCAGTACCAATCAGGGCAGAAAGTGTGGGTCTTGGAACCTGTGGCCCAAAGAGCACTCCAAGACAAATGGAGTGGACCCCACATTATTGTTAAGAAAAAGGGAGAAGTCACCTACGTGGTTGACTTAGGCACTGCCAGGAGTCCCCTTAGGGTGCTCCATGTCAATCGCCTGAAACCCTACTATGACAGGGCTGATCTCACCCTTCTCATGGCAACAGATGAGGGACAGGAAGAAGAGAGTGACCCTCTCCCTGACCTCTTCTCTTCCACAGAACAAGATGCTCTAGTGGAAGGTGTAGTTCTAGCAGATTGTCTTACTGCTGAGCAGAAAGACCACTGCATAAATCTCCTGGGCCAGTTTTCTGAACTCTTTTCTACTGTGCCAGGCACCACTTCTTGGTGTGAGCACACTTTAGATACTGGAGACAGCTTGCCTGTCAAAAGTAAGATCTATAGGCAGCCTGACCATGTCAGGGACTGCATAAAACAAGAGGTTCAGAAAATGCTTGAACTGGGAGTGGTTGAGCACTCTGAAAGTCCATGGGCCTCTCCTGTGGTACTGGTACCAAAACCTCATTCCAAAGATGGAAAGAAGGAAATGAGATTTTGTGTAGACTATAGAGGTCTCAACCAAGTAACTAAAACTGATGCTCACCCTACTGTATACCCAGGGCAGATGAGCTAATAGATACACTGGCATCTGCCAAGTATCTAAGCACCTTTGATTTGACTGCAGGGTATTGGCAGATCAAGTTATCAGAGGATGCAAAAGCAAAAAGTGCATTTTCAACCATTGGAGGGCACTACCAATTCACAGTAATGCCTTTTGGGTTGAAAAATGCACCTGCCACTTTTCAGAGGTTGGTGAATACAGTCCTGCAAGGGTTGGATGCTTTTAGTGCAGCATATCTAGATGATATAGCTGTCTTTAGCTCCAGCTGGGATGATCACCTGGTCCACCTATGGAAAGTTTTGGAGGCCCTGCAAAAGGCAGGCCTCACTAGCAAGGCTTCAAAGTGCCAGATAGGGCAGGGGAAAGTGGTTTATCTGGGACACCTTGTAGGTGGAGAACAGATTGCACCACTTCAGGGGAAAATCCAAACTATTATAGATTGGGTTCCCCCTACAACTCAGACTCAGGTGAGAGCCTTTTTTGGCCTCATTGGGTACTACAGGAGGTTCATAAAGAACTATGGCTCCATTGCAGCCCCTCTTAATGACCTCACATCTAAGAAAATGCCTAAAAAGGTATTATGGACAGAAAACTGTCAGAAAGCTTTTGAGGAGCTGAAGCAGGCCATGTGCTCTGCACCTGTCCTGAAAAGCCCCTGTTACTCCAAAAAATTCATTGCCCAAACTGATGCATCTGAATTAGGGGTAGGGGTAGGGGCAGTCTTATCACAACTTAATTCTGAGGGCCAGGATCAACCTGTTGCTTTTATCAGCAGGAGGTTGACCCCTAGAGAAAAGCGTTGGTCTGCCATAGAGAGGGAGACCTTTGCTGTGGTCTGGGCACTGAAGAAGTTGAGGCCATACCTGTTTGGCACTCACTTCATTGTTCAGACAGACCACAAACCTCTACTTTGGCTAAAACAAATGAAAGGTAAAAACCCTAAATTGTTGAGGTGGTCCATATCCCTACAGGGTGGACTATACAGTGGAACATAGACCTGGGAGTACCCACTCCAATGCAGATGGACTCTCCAGATATTTCCACTTAGACAATGAAGACTCATCAGGTCATGGCTAGTCTTATTGTCCTTCATTTGGGGGGGGGAGGGTTGTGTAGGAAAGTACCATCTTGCCTGGCATGTTACCCCCATATTTCACTGTATATATGTTGTTTTAGTTGTATGTGTCACTGGGACCCTGCCAGACAGGGCCCCAGTGCTCATAAGTGTGCCCTGTATGTGTTACCTGTGTTATGACTAACTGTCTCACTGAGGCTCTGCTATCCAGAACCTCAGTGGTTATGCTCTCTCATTTTCTTTCCAAATTGTCACTAACAGGCTAGTGACCAATTTTACCAATTTACATTGGCATACTGGAACACCCTTATAATTCCCTAGTATATGGTACTGAGGTACCCAGGGTATTGGGGTTCCAGGAGATCCCTATGGGCTGCAGCATTTCTTGTGCCACCCATAGGGAGATCTGACAATTCTTACACAGGCCTGCCAGTGCAGCCTGAGTGAAATAACGTCCACGTTATTTCACAGCCATTTACCACTGCACTTAAGTAACTTATAAGTCACCTATATGTCTAACCTTTACCTGGTAAAGGTTGGGTGCTAAGTTACTTAGTGTGTGGGCACCCTGGCACTAGCCAAGGTGCTCCCACATTGTTCAGGGCAAATTCCCCGGACTTTGTGAGTGCGGGGACACCATTACACGCGTGCACTATACATATGTCACGACATATGTATAGCGTCACAATGGTAACTCCGAACATGGCCATGTAACATGTCTAAGATCGTGCAAATTGTCACCCCAATGCCATTCTGGCATTGGGGAGAGAATTCCACGATCCCCGAGTCTCTAGCACAGACCCGGGTACTGCCAAACTACCTTTCCCAGGGTTTCACTGCAGCTGCTGCCAACCCCTCAGACAGGTTTCTGCCCTCCTGGGGTCCAGCCAGGCTTGGCCCAGGAAGGCAGAACAAAGGACTTCCTCAGAGAGAGGGTGTTACACCCTCTCCCTTTGGAAAAAGGTGTCAGGGCTGGGGAGGAGTAGCCTCCCCCAGCCTCTGGAAATGCTTTGATGGGCACAGATGGTGCCCATCTCTGCATAAGCCAGTCTACACCGGTTCAGGGATCCCCCAGCCCTGCTCTGGCGCAAAACTGGACAAAGGAAAGGAGAGTGACCACTCCCCTGACCTGCACCTCCCTTGGAAGGTGCCCAGAGCTCCTCCAGTGTGCTCCAGACCTCTGCCATCTTGGAAACAGAGGTGCTGCTGGCACACTGGACTGCTCTGAGTGGCCAGTGCCAGCTGGTGACGTCAGAGACTCCTTCTGATAGGCTCCTTCAGGTGTTGCTAGCCTATCCTCTCTCCTAAGTAGCCAAACCTCCTTTTCTGGCTATTTAGGGTCTCTGCTTTGGGGAATTCTTTAGATAACGAATGCAAGAGCTCATCAGAGTTCCTCTGCATCTCTCTCTTCACCTTCTGCCAAGGAAACGACTGCTGACCGCGCTGGAAGCCTGCAAAACTGCAACAAAGTAGCAAAGACGACTACTGTGACCTTGTAACGCTGATCCTGCCGCCTTCTCGACTGTTTTCCTGATGGTGCATGCTGTGGGGGTAGTCTGCCTCCTCTCTGCACTGGAAGCTCCGAAGAAATCTCCCGTGGGTCGACGGAATCTTCCCCCTGCAACCGCAAGCACCAAAGAACTGCATCATTGGTCCTCTGGGTCTCCTCTCAGCATGACGAGCGAGGTCCCTTGAACTCAGCAATTCTGTCCAAGTGACTCCCACAGTCCAGTGACTCTTCAGTCCAAGTTTGGTGGAGGTAAGTCCTTGCCTCCCCACGCTAGACTGCATTGCTGGGAACCGCATGTTTTGCATCTAATCCGGCTCCTGTGCACTCTTCCAGGATTTCCTTTGTGCACAGCCAAGCTTGGGTCCCAGCACTCTAACCTGCAGTGCACGACCTCCTGAGTTGTCCTCCGGCGTCGTGGGACCCTCCTTTGTGACTTCGGGTGAGCTCCGGTTCACTCCACTTCATAGTGCCTGTTCTGGCACTTCTGTGGGTGCTGCTTGCTTCTGAGTGGACTCTTTGTCTTGCCGGACACCCCCTCTGTCCGCTCACGCAATTGGCGACATCCTGGTCCCTCCTGGGCCACAGCAGCATCCAAAAACCCTAACCGCGACTCTTGCAGCTAGCAAGGCTTGTTTGCAGTCTTTCTGCACAGAAACACCTCTGCACGTCTCTTCACGACGTGGGACATCCATCCTCCAAAGGGGAAGTTTCTAGCCCTTGCCGTTCTTGCAGAATCCACAGCTTCTACCATCTGGTGGCAGCTTCTTTGCATCCACAGCTGGCATTTCCTGGGCATCTGCCCACTCCCGACTTGATCGTGACTTTTGGACTTGGTCCCCTTGTTCCACAGGTACTCTCGTCAGGAAATCCATCGTTGTTGAATTGCTGGTGTTGGTCTTCCTTGCAGAATTCCTCTATCACGACTTCTGTGCTCTTTGGGGAACTTAGGTGCACTTTGCACCCACTTTTCAGGGTCTTGGGGTGGGCTATTTTTCTAACCCTCACTGTTTTCTTACAGTCCCAGCGACCCTCTACAAGGTCACATAGGTTTGGGGTCCATTCGTGGTTCGCATTCCACTTCTAGAGTATATGGTTTGTGTTGCCCCTATCCCTATGTGCCCCTATTGCATTCTATTGTGACTATACATTGTTTGCACTGTTTTCTATTGCTATTACTGCATATTTTGGTATTGTGTACATATATCTTGTGTATAGTTGCTATCCTCATACTGAGGGTACTCACTGAGATACTTTGGCATTGTCATAAAAATAAAGTACCTTTATTTTTAGTATATCTGTGTATTGTGTTTTCTTATGATATTGTGCATATGACACTAGTGGTACTGTAGGAGCTTCACTCGTCTCCTAGTTCAGCCTAAGCTGCTCTGCTTAGCTACCTTTTCTATCAGCCTAAGCTGCTAGACACCCCTCTACACTAATAAGGGAAACCTGGGCCTGGTGGAAGGTGTAAGTACCCCTTGGTACCCACTACAAGCCAGTCCAGCCTCCTACATTGGTTGTGCAGCGGTGGGATAAGTACTTGCAACTACTTACCACTTTGTCATATTGTACTTTTCATAATAGAAAAATATACAAAACAAGTCCAATGTATGTACACCTAACCAAAAAGTTTTGCTTTTCTTCCCTTACTCTTCTTGCTAAGTGCTGAAAAATACCTCTAAACTTTCAAAAAGTTCTTTAAAAGTTTTTAACGTTTTTTTTTCTGTTATTTAAAAAGTTCTGAAACTTTTTCTTTCTTTTTCTGTCCCTTAAACTCTTGTCTATCATGTCTGGTACAGGCCAAACTCTTGATCTGGCCAGCATAGCTTATGACAACCTTAGCTGGAAGGAAGCAAGGAGTCTCTGCATAGAAAGAGGTTTAGGGGTAGGGAAGAATCCCTCAAGACAACTGTTAGTTAATATGCTCATTGAACAAGATAAGACCTTAGTTGGCACTTCTGGTGAGAGATTAGCTGATGGTTCCCACTCTGATTCTGGGGCACCCCTAGTAAAGGAGTTAGAAGGGAACCTTCCCAACCTGCCCATTAGCAGACCACCTAGCAGGGTTGGTACTGATGTGAGTTCTCATCATAGTATAGAGATAACTCCTTTAGGCCAGGTTGTTAGAGTGCCATCTGTTAGGGACAGGTCTCCCTCTGTTCATTCTCATCATTCTTCTGTGTCAAAGCATGCCCAACCCACCCTCCCTGAAGACGGAATGTTAGAAAGGGAGCTCAATAGATTGAGAGTGGAAGAATCCAGGCTGAAGCTCAAGAAGCAACAGCTGGATTTAGATAGACAAGCATTTGACTTAGAAAAAGAAAGACAGAGGTTGGGGTTTGGACCCCATGGTGGCAGCAGCAGTATTACAGATAGTAATCCTGTTAAAGAGCATGATTCTAGGAATCTGCACAAGATAGTTCCCCCTTACAAAGAGGGGGATGACATTAACAAGTGGTTTGCTGCACTTGAGAGGGCCTGTAATGTACAGGGGGTCCCTCAAAGGCAGTGGGCTGCTATCCTATGGCTATCTTTCAGTGGAAAGGGTAGGGATAGACTCCTTACTGTGAAGGAAAGTGATGCCAATGATTTTACAGTTCTTAAGAATGTACTCCTTGATGGTTATGGCTTAACCACTGAACAGTACAGGATCAAGTTCAGAGAAACCAAAAAGGAGTCTTCACAAGACTGGGTAGACTTTGTTGACCATTCAGTGAAGGCCTTGGAGGGGTGGTTACATGGCAGTAAAGTTTCTGACTATGAAAGCCTGTATAACTTAATCCTGAGAGAGCATATTCTTAATAATTGTGTGTCTGATTTGTTACACCAGTACCTGGTAGACTCAGATCTGACCTCTCCCCAAGAATTGGGAAAGAAGGCAGACAAATGGGTCAGAACAAGGGTGAACAGAAAAGTTCATACAGGGGGTGACAAGGATGGCAAGAAGAAGGATGGTAAGTCTTCTGACAAGGGTGGGGACAAATCTAAAAATGAGTCTTCATCAGGCCCACAAAAACACTCTGGTGGGGGTGGTGGGCCCAAATCCTCTTCAAATCAAAACAAAGAAAAGAAACCATGGTGCTATTTATGTAAAATAAAAGGCCATTGGACAACAGATCCCAGTTGTCCAAAGAAAAGCACCAAGCCTCCTACCACTACAACCCCTGCTGCTACACCTAGTGCCCCTAGTAATAGCAGTGGTGGTGGGAGCAAACCTACTAATAGCCAATCCAAAGGAGTAGCTGGGCTCACTTTTGGTAATTTAGTTGGGGTTGGTCTTGTAAGGGAGACCACAGAGGCTGTGTTAGTCTCTGAGGGGGCTATTGATTTAGCCAACTTGGTTGCTTGTCCCCTTAATATGGATAAGTACAAGCAACTGCCCCTAATAAATGGTGTTGAGGTTCAGGCCTACAGGGACACATGTGCCAGTGTTACAATGGTAATAGAGAAACTTCCCCCTGCAACTGCAGGCACCAAAGAACTGCATCACCGGTCCTCTGGGTCTCCTCTCAGCACGACGAGCGAGGTCCCTTGAACTCAGCAACTTTGTCCAAGTGACTCCCACAGTCCAGTGACTCTTTAGTCCAAGTTTGGTGGAGGTAAGTCCTTGCCTCCCCACGCTAGACTGCATTGCTGGGAACTGCGTTTTTTGCAGCTACTCCAGCTCCTGTGCACTCTTCCAGGATTTCCTATGTGCACAGCCAAGCTTGGGTCCCCAGCTCTCTAACCTGCAGTGCACGACCTCCTGAGTTGTCCTCCGGCGTCGTGGGACCCTCCTTTGTGACTTCGGGTGAGCTCCGGTTCACTCCACGTCGTAGTGCCTGTTCCGACACTTCTGCGGGTGCTGTTTGCTTCTGAGTGGGCTCTTTGTCTTGCTGGACGCTCCCTCTGTCCCCTCACGCAATTGGCGACATCCTGGTCCCTCCTGGGCCACAGCAGCATCCAAAAACCCTAACCGCGACCCTTGCAGCTAGCAAGGCTTGTTTTCGGTCTTTCTGCACGGAAACACCTCTGCACGACTCTTCACGACGTGGGACATCCATCCTCCAAAGGGGAAGTTTCTAGCCCTTGTCGTTCTTGCAGAATCCACAGCTTCTACCATCCGGTGGCAGCTTCTTTGCATCCACAGCTGGCAGTTCCTGGGCATCTGCCCACTCCCGACTTGATCGTGACTTTTGGACTTGGTCCCCTTGTTCCACAGGTACTCTCGTCAGGAAATCCATTGTTGTTGCATTGCTGGTGTTGGTCTTCCTTGCAGAATTCCTCTATCACGACTTCTGTGCTCTTTGGGGAACTTAGGTGCACTTTGCACCCACTTTTCAGGGTCTTGGGGTGGGCTATTTTTCTAACTCTCACTGTTTTCTTACAGTCCCAGCGACCCTCTACAAGGTCACATAGGTTTGGGGTCCATTCGTGGTTCGCATTCCACTTCTAGAGTATATGGTTTGTGTTGCCCCTATCCCTATGTGCCCCCATTGCATTCTATTGTGACTATACATTGTTTGCACTGTTTTCTATTGCTATTACTGCATATTTTGGTATTGTGTTCATATATCTTGTGTATAGTTGCTATCCTCATACTGAGGGTACTCACTGAGATACTTTGGCATATTGTCATAAAAATAAAGTACCTTTATTTTTAGTATATCTGTGTATTGTGTTTTCTTATGATATTGTGCATATGACACTAGTGGTACTGTAGGAGCTTCACTCGTCTCCTAGTTCAGCCTAAGCTGCTCTGCTAAGCTACCTTTTCTATCAGCCTAAGCTGCTAGACACCCCTCTACACTAATAAGGGATACCTGGGCCTGGTGCAAGGTGTAAGTACCCCTTGGTACCCACTACAAACCAGTCCAGCCTCCTACAAGGACCCACTGGACTTTCCATGGAATCCACTTATCTAGTTGCATATTTATACTCTGCTTGCGCCGTTTTAGTGTAAAAAATATTGACGCTAAAACGGCACTGAGCTAACTCCATATTTACATTTTGACGCTAGACCCGTCTAGCGTCAAAATATTGGCGTTAGCGCCATGTTGTGGATGCTGCAAACTACCTTGAGCTAATTAGATGCAAGGTATGTGCTCTCGTCCACATTATGACGTTAACCCACTACCGCCATATACTAATACTCCAGCATTGAAATGACGCGCACGGAGTAGGTGGATCCAAATAATGGCGCTTAGCCTGCTTAGCACCATGATTTAACACCTGGGTCAGACCAGGCGTTCGGGTACCTGTGGACACATTTTCATAGCCAAACACAATTGAATGGGCCCACAGATGCCAACCCCAAGCCCCAGGAGCACACTCACCCACGCCAGAGGGACACCACAGGATGGGGGACCCCATCCTGTGTAAGTATTGGTTAGTATATTTTCTTTTTTTTCAGTGTGCCATTGGGGGCCCCTGACATGGGGTCCTATGGCCTTGCCCGGGGGACTCTGGTATTTTGGGCTCGCCATTGGGGTGGTGGGTATGACTCCTGTCCGTACTAAGACAGGAGTCATATTTGGGTGCTAGTTCGTCAGTAAATTACGCTAAACTGGTTAACGGCATATATATTGCAGCTAACCAGCCTAGCGTAATTTCTGTCCCACTATCGCCTTTTTCCTTACCTCTACCCCCTGGATAGCGCCTTTTTCTTAGACACTAGCCATTCCTTAGCGCCTGTGTAAGCTATCACATAGATATGGCATCCAGCTGCCGCTATGAAATGGTGCTATCAGGCGCTAAGCATCTTGATGGAAAACTGTGTTAGTGCAGTTTTGCATCAAAAACCATAAATATGCACCATAGCATGGCTACCTCGTCATCTAATTACCGTCCCAAGCATTTTATATTAGGACCTCCATTTCACAATGTAATTGTTTTTGCTATCTGGTACTGTAAGTTTGAAGCTTTTGTCTCACATTGATAACTGAGTTATGGATCCTGAAATATGCATAGTGAGATCTGTTCTGCTTTTGGCTGCATTCGAGGTTGATCCCAATAATGGTCGATAAATGTCTTTATTTTGTCGAAAACCTCAAAGGCATTCAACTGATTGGCCTAAGCATCTGGAGCTAAGCAGAGGCAGTGCGAATTTGTGAATCAGCACAGTAAATAATATTTGGTTCCGGAGTTATGCATATAGGTTAAACAACTGAGGAAATAGGCAGGACTCCTAAGGAACCGCCTGTTTTACCTGAACTTTATTGTCAGGTTTTTTTGCTTGACTGAGTGGTGCAAAGCAGCTTTTGGACATTAGTAAGGTGTTGGCCAAGACCATCATTCTACTTTGAGTACTGGTTGGACTCGTCTGCACATTTTCAGCTTCTTCGTCCTGACCCAGTGAAGACAATTACTCCAAGAGTGTGAACATCGGAAACGGAATTCGTTTATTTATAAAACCTGAGCCTATTTAGTTTGCTGTAGAAACATTTACGTATTGCATATCAAAGGTTATTTAAGATAAGCTACTTTGCAAATTTAATCAGGTATTACATAAGCAAGTGCAACTAACCTTAAAAATATGTGGACAAAGTATGTATGCAAATGATAGCTTTCTTAATTTGAACCATTGGGTAGTCACAAGTCAGTGTAACAGGGCTATTTAGAAAATTAAAATGAAAAAAGTGAAAATGCCCAGTCATAGGACTTTTTTATCCACAAACTTTGCGATGCATTATATATATTTTGCTACACAACGCACATGCATATATAAAGCTTCCTGTATAACCGCTGTAGAAAGTCTTTGAAAGAGCCATAAAATTAGCCAGTTTAATAGTCTACTATCACAAGGAAAAGCAAAATGTGCAGAGTAACTCGTATGCATCTATTTTCATGATCAAAAGTACCCTAACAAAATCAATGGAACCAGTGTATTTTCACTGTCTCACAGCCTGTGCTGCACAAAGTCACAAACTAAAGGACGAAAAGCCAAATTGCAATGTTTTAAAAATACACTGCTAGCCACACAAGCCAAAATCTCAGATTTATGATGATTCCTTGTAAGTTATAAGAAAACCGAAGTGGCTAATAGTTGCTGCCCTTCCATAGATATTCGTGTGAAAATGTATTAATGCTGCTATATTCACAAAGGTCTACATATTTGGTGACTGCCATCATCAGCCAGTGATCGTTCCCAAAGAAGAAGCTAGCTGTAATCCAGCCAATTATGCAACTGGCCCTATGATGATATTTTTTTCACTCTTGCAAAATGACATAGAGAACATGTACTGTATACGTGGATAATTTAATTCAGAAACTAAGTTACTAAAAAACAACCATTCCTCTTGCATAATGTAATTCTAAGTACATAGACAACAGTACCCTAAAGGAGGAAGACAAACAAATCTCCGACAAGACCAACAACATTTCCAGAAGAGTCCCAGTTTGTGACAGTTCCACAAATACTATTTTGATGTTATGTTGTTTTTCTATATCACAGTGCTGACTTTTTCCAATGAATCGGTCTATGATGTTAATAGTATCATGTTTGGTGGACCCACAGAGAAAGTGAAGTGCTCCTACAGAGCATCATATCATCTGATTCTCTGTTTCAAACTGTTACCGTGTCCCTGTAGGCTCTAAATGTTTATTTTTTGTTGATATATCTGCAAAAATGGGGTACTGCATGGGGCCATTTTACATTGGCCCACCAGCCTCGGCGAAATTATTGGCTTTCTGCAGCATGGGCAGATCAGACAGATCATGCATTTCAAGATAGAAATCTGCTTCTTTCTCTAGTTCACCTTCAGAGTGAATGCCTCTGTGTGTGTGTGGGTGTGTCTGTGTGTTAGCAGACTTTCACCCCACTGAGAGACTAGAAATAAGTTGTATTTCACCTAGTTCATTTTTCAGCCAATTATTTCACTCAAAGCTCGTTATGTTATACTGTTTTTAGGATATTGGAATGTTGAAAGCTTCATTAATGACAATGGAAAGGATCCAGGCTTAAAATGGCTGGTACATGCCTTCTGCTCCAACTTCCAAAGTTTGTTATTCTGTTTCTCTCTTTTATATTTAGAACATTCTACCCTAAGTGAGTGGAATGTTCTAATAGCTTTATAGCCCTTCTGCCTCGGGCTACAGCTGTTATTAAAGGCCCTTAAGCAAGGGCATATAACTCAGTTTCATGGACTTTACCAACCAGTATATCCCTCTACAGCAGGCTATAGGGTTATAACAGAGTGTACATTCACCTATTACTTGGCTTCTTAGCTCCTGTTGATGCAGTGCATGGCCAATTGGTGTGGTTTTCAGTTCGGTATGAAGATGAGACAGCTATGGTGTAAGTGAGTGAGAATATTGTTAGGTGAGAATATGATAGTTAGTTCCATGTTTGAGCTTTCTGTCAAAATAGAATATTTGATCTCACCTTTTGCCAGCCAAAGATGTGTGGGATAATGTCAAGTATGAATTCTCAGAATTGCTCTACAGACAAGGTTTGGGTCTTACAATCCTCTACAAAAAACAGACCCTTCCTTCTCTCAACATTGTTTCCCAAATTGGTGGATACTTTTCCATCTAAATGTGATTATTGTTGGGTTTACCAACATACATCCTTATCTGAGGGAAATACCAAATACAGATTGCCAGTCGCCCCCACCATTAAAAGTTGCTACATTCCTGAAAACCACCTAAAATATTTTATACCAAAGTGATTAGCATTTTCTTGAAATAGGATGTTTTTCATTAGTTTCACATGTTTCTTCAAATTAATCAGTCATCCATCTGTGACACAATGTTCAATCAAAATTAAACCCACTTCAAAAGAAGGAATAATTCAACGATATCGCATATGCCTTTAAAAACAGAGGCCCTTCATGATGATGTTTATATCTTTCCATGAATTCAAGTAGGTGTTTACAAAAGAGAAACACTGAATATATTAATTGTTCAATAAAGTTAGTTATATAATTTAATACCAGTAGTAAAACCTCTCTGTGGCGCTCCCAGTTTAGGTTTAACAAGGACAGTGAATATAGTGATTTTTTCCAATTCTGCATTTTACAGTTCTATCCCAGATATACTTCTCAGTCTTGAAGACATCCGCAGAGACACTAGATACAGGCACTAGACTAAACTGCTCACATAAAAGTTTCTAAATTAGTTAGTCTTCTTTGAATGAGAGTATCCAGCAGGTTTATCCAGTATGTACCCTTTTTTTTTAAAGCAACAATTTCTGAACTCATCTTCTAGGCAGTGATTTCACTTGATCAACTACCTAAAACTCCAGCTGTGCCAGTGTATTTTGTGAGCGTGAAGGATATAGTAAAAGAGATTTTGGCCATCCGGTCATATGTTTGATTTTTTCTCATGCAATCTAGTTTCAGCTTTAATTAATGTTTTGCCCACATATTATAGTCCAGGTTGACATCAGATGGCTCATTGACATGTCAGTTGTGGCAGCGTTGTCTCTCATTTTGGGTCTTGGGGTTTCTTATTATGAGTGGTGTTACTGTTACCCTTTCCCAGGATCGTAATGGATTTGTGTTGAAGTACAAAAGCTGATTGGGAGCGGAACTCCTCCAGTGCAGTTTGTCTAAATTGATGTTGTGTCTAGATCATTAATCATGCTCTTCAGTGTTGATATGGCTGTTTCAGTCTGAGTACAGGCACCTCTCCTCATGTTTGCAGTTCTTGTTACATCCTAGTCGAATATTTCTATTTACTGCTTGCCTCAAACACTTTAGTTCACTGCCTTCTAGTTTACAGGCAATGTGGACTAGTGTTAATATTTCATGTCCCACTGTCTCTTAATTCTTAAGATCCATCTCCTCGGTGATCTGTGCAATTTAATGATGGTACCTTATTTTATTCAACTACAGATGTCTATTATATTTTGGAATAGTGTGGAGTTGTTAGATCATGGGAATCTGAAGCTCTCTTGTCAAATGGGTAATCTTTCTAATGCGCTTCAGGGCCTATGGATTTGCTGTCCATTAATATTGTTGTATGTGCCTGTTAAATTTTGGGTGTGCCCCACTAAAATGCATTGATGTTTGCACAGAAGTGACTGCAGTACCCTGTATACTAATAGCAAAATAAGTTCTAAAACATTTCAGGTACTTTGTTAGGTTTCATTATGTAGCATGCACCTGACAACATCCTTTGGTGACGGGCACTGATTTCTAAGACTGTGTTATGTTATAGTTTATGTATTTTGTTAAGTGTTTACTTCATACTGAGACCCTTGTTGAATACTTCTGTTTCATTTTGGGATACTCTGGCAGCCTCCAGTCTACCCTTGTGGTAGTTTTATCATGTTTTAATATCTTTCATAAACATGTTGGATTATTCCTTAGGGTGGTATTCAGAATAACTTACATCATATTGATGGTACATGTTTATGTGTGCAAGTGCCCAAACATGCATCAGTCTCAATGTTAACATAAATTCTATGTTATTTACATATCTCAATTTAGACTGTCATAGCTCTATGCTGTTGTGTTATTTGAATGACCATTAAGATAGGTGGTCAGATGGGAAATACATGGAACAGCATTCTGTCCTAAGTCTGCCTGTCTCTAAATGAGGCAGGTAGACCAAGGGTTCGGTGGGCTTGGTACTCCATCACAGAGTACAAGGTCCACCAATCACCAGATTCTGAATCAGGCCCCATGTCATTTATCTCCTCACCTAGGCAGCTGTTAAGTAAAGTAGCACACAAAACCAGCAAAATAAAGGCACAATTGGAAAAGCAGCAGAGTTTTATATAGAAGAAATAGTGTTATATACTAATTTCCTTACACTAAAACAGAGAACGTTGGCATCTTAGAGTGGGCTGTGACAGGACCAACTGTTAACATCCTTGTGCCAAAGAGGTATGCTTAGAGACAAAAGTACTCTCCTGAAACAAGGAATATATACCCTTCCCCGAGATGAGTGACAAATTCAAGCTGGGTGGCAAACAGAGGTAAGGCTCCAATTAAAAGATTTCACACTGGTTGTATATCAGAATGTTGTTGTCAGAACTAAAATCTAAATTAAAAATTGACCTATTTCACAATGTAGGTAAATACCATACAGATGCGTTACCACAAATGTTTGTACCACACATACCATGCTTGCCTTTACCACAAATGGTAGGTATACGTAAGGTAAGAATATTCAATTTATATTTTTAAATACCTTAATTAATTTGTCTACCTCATATATATATATTTTCTTTTGGGAGTGGAACCCCTAAACTCTCCAAGTTTTCAATTTACTGATTACACCTGTTTACTACTAACCACCCATTAACCCTAAAATTACCCTTACCAACCTTTACCCCTATCCAGCCCCAAACCTTCAAATTACCCTTACTTCCCTTTACCGCTACCCACCACTAAGCCCTAAATTTGCACTTACCTCCCTTTACCACAAGCCACCAAAAAGCACTAAATTTACCCTTACCTCCCCTTACTACTACCAACACCTAAACCCTTTTTTAGTAACATAATAATTATGTTTTTTTTTTTTTAAAACCTTCCTTTGTAGTAAAGGCAGGAATGGTACAGTTAAAATACTTACCTATGTGGTACTTATCTGGGTGGTAAATGATTCATGGTAAGGCATTGCATGGTAAAGAATGCTTTCTAAAGGCTGATTCTTTTCAAAATTGTATCTTAAATATGATTATATGATTGTTTTATTATTGACTGTAATAGGGCAATAGTTTTGCTAAATATACCTAGGACACACTATGTAAGATTGTATTTTGACAAAGATATACTGGTACCTTGTTTTCACTCCAATACTAATCCAGATGAAGAGTTGCAGCTTCCAAAACATGCTTTGCTAGTGTCAAGCTACAGCATGAATGTGATGGAGAGTCTCAAAATCCGGGCCCAGATTTACAAATAAATCACAAAACAGTGCTGGTAGTAAAAAGAAGAAATCAGAACAGTATCATATTTACAAAGATCTGGTGTTGTTCTGCCCTTTCCCTGCACTGGTGCACTTTATGCACCATAGTGCAAGGGTATATGTGTTCTGATCAGTATAGTTTTTGTGCAGGAAAAACTATGCTGAAAGACAATGTCATCTTTGTATGTGTGCTGCAGAATGCAGCACATGAAGGATTTAAAAACAAAAAGAAATGAAAATATTTCTCCTTGTTCCGCCATCCTCAAAGAGATACTGGATTTTGGTGCAAATCATTGCTCCTAAATCTTTGTAGATATGGGTCTGCATCAAAATCCATGGGTGGATGCACAGGAATGCCCATGCAACACCCATTAAATGCCTCCATGGTGCAAAGTAACACAAGGCAGTGCACTGCGCTGCCTTGCGTTAAGCTGAGTTACAATCCATTGAGTTTTGCACTGGATTGTAAGTACAGACCCAACACTTTGCTTGGGATCTGCATTAAAAATATGAAACAATCTTTATGCCAAGTGTTTGTTTATCTGGACCTAGATCAATATGAATTCCCCACAAGCTGTGCAAGCAATTGATTACATATAAAGTGTTTTAACTGGCCGACAGTCACAAATACCCAAAGGCCCACATATTCATCCAACATAAAATGAACTAAACACTGCTTATTTGTCAATATATTAAAGATCAAATCGTAAGTAGACTTTGATGAAAACAAGGAACTGAGATTGCAACAGCTCAATACCACAGTGTGGTAGAAACCAACTGCCATGTGACTTGATCTTCACAGATGTGTACAGTTGCTAAGCGAATATATTTGCTAAATATATTGTTAAACCTGTTAAGCACAACATAAATAAGCATCAATGTACATCTTTAGCAAATAGGTACAATTGTATACCATGTGCCTCATTTTGGCAGTCAGACTGCCACACCGCCATGTTGGCGGTCCTGAAAAGATCATCATCTTGGTGGTCTTTCAGACCGCCCTATTACAAGGTACACAGACAGAACCGCTGACTGCCAACAAAAAAAGGCAGACTGCCAGCGGTGCGACGGCCTGGAAATAGGCAGTGACCTCCAGCGCTGACAGAACATTGACCAACCACTGATTTTATTACAAGCACACAGTCGCTGTGGTGAACCCCCATGGCAGTCAGCCAATGGTGGTCCAAACCACGGCGGTCCACAGTCAGCAAGGTAATACACAACTGCACATTGGTTGAATTTGAAAACAACACAGCTGACACACATTGCCACACTGGACACACCTGCAAATGACACTATAAAACACAACCCTTCACAGACCAGAATCCTTTGCATTCCTAACTCAACACACAGAAGCCAGAGCTACATTTCTCACAAGCACTCCATGGATTAGGCACCTCTTCTTTCACCATCCCATTGAACACCCTGCACACACATTTGTCCATTCACATCCTATTGCACTACCCCTGTTTAGTAGGTCACTGTCACCCATTTGTTTTTGTTCCATCATGTCACATTCCAAAAAGCCCCGTTTTTCTGAAGATGAGTTACTAGTCATGGTGGATAAGATCATAAGAGTAGAGACAGAATTGTATGGAGCACAAGTCCAGCATACTCCTTTCAGTAGATAAATGGAAAGTGGGACAGGATCATTGATAGAGTGAATGCTGTAGGCACTATCCTGCTCACAAAGGAGGACATTGGGAAGAGGTTGAATGAGCTCAGGGGCAAGGTCTGTGTCCTGGTCTCCAGGCACCAGTTGCAGGCCAAGAAGATTGGTGGAGGCCCTCCCAGTGCCCCATTACATCCTTCTCTCGGAGGAGAAAGTCTTGGCCATCCTTCATCCTAAGGAGATGTCAGGAATACCTGGGGGATTGGAGTCTGGTA
Organism: Pleurodeles waltl; assembly: GCF_031143425.1. NCBI lineage: Eukaryota > Metazoa > Chordata > Amphibia > Caudata > Salamandridae > Pleurodeles > Pleurodeles waltl. The sequence goes on along the minus strand of NC_090439.1, from coordinate 669,479,530 downwards.
AGTTACAAGAGTAAAAAGATCACAAAAATGAAATATCATGCACACTCATAGCTCACCTTTTGCCATTTGTACTGTTACTTCACTCTCAAATGAAGAGTACTCACCTGGGGAGATGGTGTTTGTATAGAGTGTGTAGTACAGGGACTGACATGATTCCAACTCCCAGTGGGCACTGTTTCCATAACTCCAAACACCAGATCAGTGGTCACTTGTCCAAAGACCCCTGTTTGTTAGCTATCAATTTAAGGGTTGAGTACGTGTAGTACATGACTACACCTCCCAGCAGGCACTATTCCTGTAACCACAAACACTAGCACAGTGGTCATATGCTACAATTCATCTGTTAGTGAACTCTCAATTGCAGTGTACTCACCTGGGGCAGAACCTTGGTCAAGTGTGTATAGTAGAGAGGGTGACATGACGGCACCTCACAGGAGGCACTGTTTCCATAACTCCAACTGCCAGCACAGTAGTCCTATGCCCCAATACATCTGTTTCATAATAATCAATTGCAGTGTTCTTACCTGGGGGATGACATTTTTATAGTGTGTGTAGTAGAGTGAGTGACCTGACTTCAACTCCTAGAAGGCACTGTTTACATAACCACAAATACCAGCCCAATGTTCCCTTCTCCACCGACCCCTACGTGTCAACTCCCAAACGAAATTTACTTTGTAACATTGGTCACATGCTACAATACATCTGTTCATGAACTCTCAATTGTGGGGGATCACACTGGTCAAGTGTGTGAAGTAGATGAAATAAGCTGACTGTAACTCACAGGAGACACTGTTTCTCTGACTACAAACACCAGAACAGCATCCATTCATTGAAAGACCTCTGTTGGGCAACTCTCAATGTAGGTTTACTCATATGGGAGGATACCTCTTGCATAGTGTGTGTAGTAGAGGGAGTTACATGACTGCTAAGGCCAGAAGGCTCTATTGCTATCACTCTAACAACCAGTCCAGCATTCTCTTCTCCAAATACCCTTGTTTGGTAACTCACAAATGAAGTGTACTCACCTGGGGGGATAATATTTGTATACTGTGTATAGTAAAGGGAGTGATATGACTGCTAAGGACAGGAGGCTCTGTTTCTCTAACTCCAAACACAATTCCAGTGTTCATATGCACAAATACTCATGTTAGTTACCACTCAATTCAGGTTTACTCACCTGGGAGGACACCATTTGTATAGTAGTGGGAAGTAGAGGAAATGACCAGTATTCAAACCTCAATACGTCCTGTTTCTCGAACTCCAACCACAAAACCAATATTCCCTTGCCCTAATCCATATATTAGTGAACTCTTAAATAAAGCTTACTCACCTGGGAGGGACATTTGTCAAGTGTGTGTAGTATGGAGAGTGACATGCCTGCAACTCCCAGGAGGCACTGTTTCTCTAACTCCAAACACCAGTCCCAAGGTGTGATGGGCCAGGTCTTGACCAAGCAGCTACAGAAGGACCTGCATAGGGACATGCGAGAACAGATGGAGGGCCACAATACCAACATGGCCTCACTTACAGGGGTATTAAAGACATACACACAGTATTGAGCAGGGCTTTTCAAAACCAATCTTCCCCTTCTTTTGACTCATCAACAGCAGGCACATCAACATCAGTGCCAACCACTGGAAAGGATGCCCTGTCAGAGGAAGAATCTATCACAGACACTCCTGCTTCTGTAGGAGCAAATCCCTCCTCCCACACATGCAGGGACGTCCAGCAAAGAATCCAGGAGGTGCAGATGGCAAGACACCCACCACTGCCAGCAAGTGACCTCTTCCTAAAGGACCTCCATTGTGTTTTGCATATTTACTCTGTTGACTTATCCTCAACCACATAGCAGTTTCAAAGAGAGGAGTATTCTGGACTTTGGACTCCCAGTGGTGTGGCATCTACTCCAATGATTTCATTTGCCATGACAGACACTATCCCTTTATTGTTCCTTTTTGTCCAAATTTAATTTTCTGCATCAGCATCGTAATAAATTCACCCATCACAAACTCATTGTCTGATTGTTTGATTTTCACATTTTGATATGTAGAGATGTAAGACCATGTGAACCATATGATGAAGACATAAGCTACTTGTGCAAGGAGGTATATATTGCAGATACACAGTGTCCTACGTAGGATTACAACCATTACACACAAACCCATTAGTACAAGTGTCTGGTCACACCAAACATTTTATTCCAGGGTACAGCACACAGGCTCTCTATATGTCTGGACTTTTTGAAAGAAGAACGTGTGACTCATGCTGAGTCAAAATACATATTCCCCCAGACCACAGAAGGAAGGGATTTGTCAGACATTGTCCTGTGGAATAGGCAAACATTCAAGTGGATGATGTCACCAGCTTGATCCTTATCACATACCACACCAAAGTAATTCAACATTACAGAATCCATGATACAGACAGATAGCAGTATAACAGTCCCTGGTCACACGCCCATCATAATCTAATTTCCCATGTCTCTTGTGCTATGACACAAACATGCATCAGTGTTGTGGAACATGCACTGCGGCCTGCAATGATGAAACACATCTACAACTACATACAGGTCATACAAGAATAGTGTTGTATGTGAAAGGAAAATGACTTGCTTGCAATCTATGACTAAATATCTCATACCCACATGATGATACACATGGTGCAATCGTCCCATCACAGCACCCAAAACAAATCCAATGTGTACTTCTAACCTTCCACCCTAACTCTGTGCAAGCGGGCGTGGCACAGGTCTCATACACCCCAAATCTATGACCTACATTACCTGGAACAATCCATGTCTACTTTGTATGTCAGAACAGCATCAGATAACTGCCAATGTCACAACTCTGAAATGCCCACATGAGGATGTCATGGGGAAGGTACCTATACAAAGATAAAACAAGGAGAAAAGGCATGAAGACATACATATTACATCGCAAAATCGCAGAGCAAGCATCTGGAAATGAAGTTACATTTCAAGGAAACTGACACAAACAAAACAACATCATCAATGTGAGGATATGTCAAAAACGAACCCAACAAACAGCCTTTGGCTGAATATTGAAGAGTATCAGCTCCCTAGTTGTTTCTAAAACACTCAGCTCCACACATTCTCACAACTACAGTTCATTGTACAGTGACAGTCTTCACATCACATGACGTACTTACACTCATGAAAAGTAGCTGTTGATTTGATCGTCCCACATGTCAGCTGCTTCCTCTTCACCACTGTCATCCTCACTTGGCATTTCAGGTGTCTCATCTGGTGGCACTGCAGTCTCCTCCTACTTTGGGAAGTACATAATATTCCTCCATAGTGCAATGCTGTGGCGCATGTGGCATGCCACAATTATCTGACACACTTTTCCAGGTGAGTAGAGGAGGGCTCCACCAGTCCTGTCCAGACAACTAAATCTGGCCTTCACAAGCCCAAAAGCCCGCTCCACTACCTGCCATGTTCTTCCATGGGCCTCATTGAAGTGGGCATCCCCTGGCGTAGTTGGATTCCTTAGTGGTATCAACAACCAAGAATGGTTCGGATATTTGGAGTCTCCTGTTAAGGAATGGGACATATGTGCAACCATGAGTCTCTCAGTTCATGAGTGTAGCACCTGACATTGCACACACACATTCAGGACAGATGTGACTTACCAACTAGTCAGGCCCACTCTGGGTAAAGTTGTAACATCAGCTGGGGTATAGTGCTGTTCTACATTATGAGGGAATCATGGGCTGAACCCAGAAAACGGCACAGACGTGAAATGTAGAGATCCGCCAAACAGACAACTTGCATGTTGATGGAATGTAAGTCCCTTCTGTTATGATAAACTTGTTCATTAGACTACTGTGGCACCAAGCCAACATGTGTGTCATCAATGCCCCCCCACCACATGTGGGAGGCGTGCAAAACCATAAAAGTCAGCCTTTACATGGGCTAAATTCTCACGTCGGGGAAAACCGGATATAGCTGTCAAGGTGTTTCAACATTGCTGAGAGGACATCCTCAACACCAGACAGAACATAGGTTGGGACATACCAGCAGTTAGCGTCAATGTATGTTGGGAGAACCCTGAGGCTGGGAAGTGCAATACTGATATGACGTACAATGGGTGGTATGCTGGTTGGATAAGTCATAGCTGGCATTAGATCTGGCTCCAACTCACAACATAACTCCACTACTGTTTGCCTATCCAGGCTGTAGTACATGATAATGTGCCTTTGCTCAATGGTCTGAAGGGCTGGCAGTGGACAGTAGACATACATGATGCATGTCAATACTATCATGTGACAAAGCATTTCCAACTGTATAGACATGGCATCAAAGACACATCACAGCTGCCAACGACACAAGGGTCATCTTTGACCCCATTGGTTTTCAAAACATGTGTCCACAACATGGATTGGATGAAACTCAAAGATGTGCTACACAATTTCCCCTTAAAATGTGACTGTATATTTCGAACTCCAAAATGATAGTCGGCAGTGGTGGACTGTGCCCAGCTGTTAAATGCCATCCATGCCCTGCAACATACTGCAATGGTGGTTGATTAGTAGGATCTACATGACAAGACAGGATAATGATGTTTGTAATGTTAAAAAAAACATGTTTTGTAGACGCAGTTCATAAAGCCCAATAAGGCCTTTCAGGATGTTAAAATGGCGGGTGCCTGACCTACTCCACTGGACATTAGGAACTGCTCGCCGACAGATGTCGTCATGGCTGTGGGTGGCTGCAATCAGGGTGGATACAGTCATAGGCTAACATTGTTGCCAGCTGCAGTCGTGGCCCAATGGCTGGGTCTGCCAACAGTGATGACCTTGTACAGGGCGGCTGTGACCACCATGTTCTGCAGATTCATTCACTTGATGCCTAACACTGCTGCCAGCACACCTCCACAACCTGAGCTTCTGTGAGCTGCCTCTGGGAGTAATAGTGCCATGTCCAGTAGGTGATAAGGCCCCCTGCCTTCTCTCCAGAGGAGCCGGAGAGGCTTGTTAATGAGGTCATGCCCCTGTATGGACAGCTCTATGGTTCACCAGAGGAGCAGATAAGTACCTCATATGCACAATATAATATGTACTTCACCACTTTTTTCCTTCTTGCATCATACAATGTGCTCCTGTGTGTCAATTAGACTTCTTGTGTGCCTTTTGTTGTAGTTTCTGAAGCATCAATGGGATGTATAAATGGCCAGTACCATATGTTGATTTCAGTCACAGTGTGTTTTGTGAGGTTTCTGGGGTCTTAGATCATCCTTGGGTTGGATGCACATAGCTAAGTAAGGAGACATTACTGCCATCCAATGTCATCTCTTTCCTCATGATTGTTGTTGGACAACATGTATGTGTATGGCTGCATGAGCTGTGTATGCATCTTGTATGAGTCATTTATGAATCAAATGAGCAATGTGTACAGTGCCACATATCTTTCAAACCACATCTGGCCTTGCTAAATTGTTGTGTGGAAGGCATATCATGACTCACTGTGCCCTTCAGGTTGCCACACACACCACATGCCAAATTGCTGAAGGCCACATGATGTACTGTCATGCTTAGAAGTGATGAAAATGGAGTGTCATGTAGGTTCTGTCTGCTCAGTTTGCAGAGACCAGGGCCTGACAAATGTATCTCCCATTATGGGACCTATTCCAGGCTGTGGGAGTATCACGATGGCTATGCAACTGTGGCACTGCGCCCACTCCCTGTGCCCTAGCAGATCCTGTCATATGGCCAATGTAATGCTCTAGTGGCAAACCTTGCCCTGAATGCCTCATTCCGTTGACTAAATTAGGAATGGGTCCAGAAGTAAGTCCATATATGCATCGTTGTCAATCTGTGTCTTAAACTCATGCCAGGTCTCTTACTCCCACAGTTCTGTTGTCACCTTCACACAGGTCATATTTGTCCTGTATAGGCTTATTGCATAAATGGCAGTCCCGCAGTGCAGATAGTGTGCTGATTCCTGGGAGGAAATAATATGTAACTCAGTAGCTTGGGCACGTGGGAGAAACTGTACAATGCATGCCATTGTATATTGGATGCCATCTCTATGGGATAGGCACAAATGTCCAAAGGACTGTTATGTGGTACAGGTACCCAGAACCCACCCCTTGAAGTGGCATTAGTCTGCATTTATTATTCCCCATGTCCACACATGGACAAGGAAGATGCTTCCTGCACCCACCATTCAAGCCCCTTGATTATGCTCAAATGTAATGGAAAAGATTTTACTATGGCAGATGGCTGTAGGGACTGTATGCAGAGAGTCATTCTCACAGAGTTTGAATGCATTGGTCCATTCAGGCCCAAGGAGGTTACACTTCAGAAGACACGTAGGTGTGTTATGTTGCATTGTGACTCACATCACAGTACAGGATGTTGGAGCAGGGGATACTTGATAAGAGTAGGCTTGCTTAGTCATTGTAGGCCATGAACAGGGTAGTGGATTACTCTGCAGATGCAAATACATATGTCTGTAGTCATGTCCCTGTACTTATGAGCTTGAGTGTTAACAAATGGAAAAGCTCTAGCTTGGTGTTTCTGACATGTATGTGGCTCAACCATTTGTGACAAAACATGTGATTGTAATTTCTTGATTTGTTTTTTGCTTCCATGCAGTCAAAGGAGCTATAGAGAGCCATTGCCAAGAAGTGTGGACCTTGGGGGTCCACAGCTGGTGGAGCAACCACTGTCAGAAAAGGAGGAAGGACCAGAGGCGCTGGACTGAGAAGATTGCTGAGGTCCAGCTGGCGATAGTGATGTGCCTTGCCTATCAGGGTAAGGACATAGGACACAACTGTGTACAATCCACAAACAATTTGCTCTGAAGAAACAACATATGACTGTTTGCAGTGATCAATCAAGTACTGTTTGTTGTTGTAGGGGGTGCACATTTTATGCAACACACCACGACTCCTGAGGCCAAAAGAAAGATAGTGATGGATCACTGTTCTCAGCCATGTGTCTGGTGAAAGGAGTATATTGGCCTCTGCCACCCAGAGGCTACTTGTCTTCAGCGTATGACGGTGTATGGTGCCCCGCTACTGTCTGTAATGTTAAGAGGGCCATCATGCATGTGACAGTGCATGCATTGTTTAGTGTGCAGCTGTAGATAAATACTTTCACTCTGTAAGTGGGGGATGTCCGTGGACATGATTTATGTGACATCACTGTTGCCAACATTCCTTGTGCCTATATATCAGCATGTGTCCCATTCTCTTTAGAAAAATATTTGTAAGCTGCTGTTTCATGCATGGCCTAACTGTCTTGAGGGGATAATTTCTATATTACCTCACATGTATGTGCATTTCAACCTGTGTGTCGAACAGGATATTTACAATGACAGTATATTTCATTTCGTGCCACAGGCAGCAGTGTGTCACCATTGATTATTGGCTGACACATACCTTCACCTGTCATTGCATGTCATTTGTCATGTACAACTGAAGTAGCAAAGAGGGACATGGCAGGTAGGTCTAGAGGTTTTACCCACAATGTGTATTTCCATGCCATTGATGTAGAAACATGTAGCAAAGTGCTTTGCACATGTGAAAAGGGGAAGGTTTGTCACCTAATTGTTAGGATGCATCATAAAATGACTTGCGGTTATGTTGGAAACACATGTGTTTGGGTACAAGCATTCATCCACAGACATCTGAGTTTGCATGACCAAAATGGAGACAATGATGTAGCTTCCAATTGGGCAGCATGTTGAATGCCTTGTACAAGTCCTTACAAATCTCTGGGACCTTCCAACATTCAGGCACTAATGATGTCTACTGATGTACTCAGATTATGTCAATCTAAGGGGTACCAGACATTAATGATGATTTCCCTGGTACTTGCTGCTTCATTGTGTTGTGGAGTTTAGAGAAATATCTCCCTGACATTTTGCACATTTTAAACAGGAAACAGTTGGGATCACCCTGCCTCACACTCCAGCATGCAGTCAGCCTCATCGCATCATTGTAAATGTAATACATGTTTGTTCTTACTTCATTAAGTAGCCTGTAGTTTTTCACCTTCATTGGTGCAGCTAGTGCTTTATATCTCTGGACATATGTGTCTGTGTTTAGCCCTTCATCAGCAGAGAGCAGCAGAATTATCTCTCTGGTTTCTGGAAATGCTGCCAAAAGTCCTCTTAAATTTCAGTACCACTCACTGGCATGCAGGTGCTACAACCAGAGCTCATCAGATCGCTGGTTCAAGGCATCCTTTTTAGACAGGAAACAATTTGGAGTACCCCGCCTCACACGCCAGTATGCAGTCAGCCCCAATGCATCATGGTAAATGTAGTACAAGTAAAAAGGATCCCTTGAGCCAGCAAGTAAAAAAGATATTAAGTGTGAAGCATTGGATTATGTTGGTGATGGAGACTGGAGAATCACTGAAGGAATCGTGACAAAAGGCCAGGCCAGAAAACCAGTAGAAAAAGAAAAGAGGACTTGAATTCTGTCACCCAACCATTGACCTCATCTAGTAAAATTATTTTTTCGCCCACATATAAGTCTAGAGCAACGGTAATCAAAGTACGGCCCGCGGGCCGCCAGCGGCCCCACGGACCTAGCTTGGCGGCCCGCGAGACGCACACCAAACGCCACATCATAATGGCAGCAGTATGTAAACATAGAAGAGGGCCGCGGGAGCATGCTCCCGCGGCCCTCCTCTATGTTTACATACGGCGGCCATTGTTTATGGCGTTGCCCTGACGATCCTGGAAGCCAAAGCCCCATAAAAGTCAGCGCTTGCAGCTAACTTTTATGGGGCTTTGGTCGTCTGCTTCCTGTCACCGGCTCCACGTCTGCTGCCCGCCTGCCTGCCTGCTGTTCCACATTTGTGGCATCTTTACAGTGCTTTGAGTCAGGTAAGGCTCTTTGGTTATTTATTTATTTGTTTTTAATGTAGTGTGTGTTACTGGGGTAGGCGTGAGAGCAGATTGCGCTGTGTGTGTGCGCTGTGTGTGTGTGTTACTGGGGTAGGGGTGAGAGCAGATGGCGCTGTGTGTGTGCGCGCTGTGTGTGTTACTGGGGTAGGGGTGAGAGCAGATGGCGCTGTGTGTGTGCGCGCTGTGTGTGTTACTGGGGTAGGGGTGAGAGCAGATGGCGCTGTGTGTGTGCGCTGTGTGTGTGTGTTACTGGGGTGGGGTGAGAGCAGATGGCGCTGTGTGCAGATGGCGCAGTGTGTTTTACTGGGGTAGGGGTGAGAGCAGATGGCGCTGTGTGTGTTACTGGGGTAGGGGTGAGAGCAGATGGCGCTGTGTGTGTTACTGGGGTAGGGGTGAGAGCAGATGGCGCTGTGTGTGTTACTGGGGTAGGGGTGGGAGCAGATGGCGCTGTGTGCAGATGGCGCAGTGTGTGTTACTGGGGTAGGGGTGAGAGCAGATGGCGCTGTGTGCAGATGGCGCAGTGTGTGTTACTGGGGTAGGGGTGAGAGCAGATGGCGCTGTGTGCAGATGGTGCAGTGTGTGTTACTGGGGTAGGGGTGAGAGCAGATGGGGCTGTGTGTGTTACTGGGGTAGGGGTGAGAGCAGATGGCGCTGTGTGCAGATGGCGCTGTGTGTGTTACTGGGGTAGGGGTGGGAGCAGATGGCGCTGTGTGCAGATGGCGCAGTGTGTGTTACTGGGGTAGGGGTGAGAGCAGATGGTGCTGTGTGTGTTACTGGGGTAGGGGTGAGAGCAGATGGCGCTGTGTGCAGATGGCGCTGTGTGTGTTACTGGGGTAGGGGTGGGAGCAGATGGCGCTGTGTGCAGATGGCGCAGTGTGTGTTACTGGGGTAGGGGTGAGAGCAGATGGCGCTGTGTGCAGATGGCGCTGTGTGTGTTACTGGGGTAGGGGTGGGAGCAGATGGTGCTGTGTGCAGATGGCGCAGTGTGTGTTACTGGGGTAGGGGTGAGAGCAGATGGCGCTGTGTGTGTTACTGGGGTAGGGGTGGGAGCAGATGGCGCTGTGTGCAGATGGCGCAGTGTGTGTTACTGGGGTAGGGGTGAGAGCAGATGGTGCTGTGTGTGTTACTGGGGTAGGGGTGAGAGCAGATGGCGCTGTGTGTGTGCGCGCTGTGTGTGTTACTGGGGTAGGGGTGAGAGCAGATGGCGCTGTATGTGTGCGCGCTGTGTGTGTTACTGGGGTAGGGGTGAGAGCAGATGGCGCTGTATGTGTGCGCGCTGTGTGTGTTACTGGGGTAGGGGCATTGTTTTGAAAAAGGGGGTGGGGTGGTTGTTCCCCCTCTAAGCCCTGCCCCCTCTAAGCCCCGCCCCCTGCTGTCACTTCAGTGCGGCCCTCGGCCGCAAACCATACTGCAATTTTGGCCCCCGAGAAAAAGTTTGTGAGTACCCATGGTCTAGAGGCTCACATGACATTCTGAACCGGGGGAATATATTGAACTTACTACAATTGCATCGCTGTCAAAACTGACAGTTAGTGATATAGGCCCTCATTCTGACCTTGGCGGGCGGCGGAGGCCGACCGCCAAAGTCCCGCCGTCAGGTTACCGTTCCGCGGTCGAAAGACCGCGGCGGTAATTCTGACTTTCCCGCTGGGCTGGCGGGCGGTCGCCTTCAGACCGCCAGCCAGCCCAGCGGGAAAGAGGCTTCCACGATGAAGCCGGCTCGGAATCGAGCCGGCGGAGTGGAAGCTGTGCGACGGGTGCAGTTGCACCCGTCGCGTATTTCACTGTCTGCGCAGCAGACAGTGAAATACATTTAGGGGCCCTCTTACGGGGGCCCCTGCAATGCCCATGCCAGTGGCATGGGCACTGCAGGGGCCCCCAGGGGCCCCGCGACCCCCCCTACCGCCATCCGGATCTCGGCGGTCCGACCGCCGGGATCTGGATGGCGGTAGGGGGGGTCGGAATCCCCGCGGCGGTGCAGCAAGCTGCGCCGCCGCGGAGGATTCAATGGGGCCGCGGTACACTGGCGGGACCCCGCCAGTGGTGCCGGTCCGACCGCGGCTTTACCGCCGCGGTCGGAATCCCCATTGGAGCACCGCCGGCCTGTCGGCGGTGCTCCCGCGGTCCTCCGCCCTGGCGGTCAAAGACCGCCAGGGTCAGAATGACCACCATAGTGTCAATTTAATTTTTGGGCCATGTGGAGGGGAGGGTGCAGGAAGCCACTATGGTTTCCTTACAAAATAAGGCATTGGCACAATTAGTAATGCAAGAAAAAGATATTTTGGTAGCCTGGGGAATAGACCTATCCTTACACCCAAAGGATATGTATCCAGTACTGTTTGTGCTGGCAAAAGTAAAATGAAATGTGACCTCATATGACAGGAGTGGTCAGATATACTCAGTTCTCAGATCCAAAAGGGTAAGAATGGAGGATTCTGAGGAGTTTCCCCATCCCCTGTGTGTACAGGAAAATACATGGAGTATACGAAGAAATGTAGATTGGCTAGCGGAGGCATTACAAGGTAAACCTAGGACAAGACCTGATGGGATCAAGGCTACAAATATAGGGCATGACTTGCTATCTATTAGTTCTTGGAATATTAAGGGAGTACAAACAAAATCACAGAAGAAAGGCATTGCTCTTTTGTTAGAAAGAAGACAGGTAATATGCCTCCATGAAACATGGGCTCTTGAAGAGTATGATTTAGTAGGGTACGTGTGCTGCAGTTTACCAGCAGTTAAAACAAAAAATATGGAGCAGTCAAAAGGAGGGTTAGTAATTTTTGTCGAAATAGCACTGACAATTCAAGCGGGTAGCTTTAGAAAATAATAACATCCTTGTGCTTAGGTTGAGTAATTGGATACAAGATACTAAAACATCATTACATATAATAAATGTTTATATACCTCTAAACGTAAAAATAAAGTGCTTAGTAGTCTGAATTTTTTGATGTGATTATGGTGCTATAACAGGAGCCACATGTATGTGACATTCTAAAAACGGGGGATTTTAATTTGGATTTGATGTACCATTGTAAGTGCAAAACTCAGATTATCCATCCAGATTATGGCCCTCATTCTGACCTTGGCGGGCGGCGGAGGCCGACCGCCAAAGTCCCGCCGTCAGGTTACCGTTCCGCGGTCGAAAGACCGCGGCGGTAATTCTGACTTTCCCGCTGGGCTGGCGGGCGGTCGCCTTCAGACCGCCAGCCAGCCGAGCGGGAAAGAGGCTTCCACGATGAAGCCGGCTCGGAATCGAGCCGGCGGAGTGGAAGCTGTGCGACGGGTGCAGTTGCACCCGTCGCGTATTTCACTGTCTGCGCAGCAGACAGTGAAATACATTTAGGGGCCCTCTTACGGGGGCCCCTGCAATGCCCATGGCAGTGGCATGGGCACTGCAGGGGCCCCCAGGGGCCCCGCGACCCCCCCTACCGCCATCCGGATCTCGGCGGTCCGACCGCCGGGATCTGGATGGCGGTAGGGGGGGTCGGAATCCCCGCGGCGGTGCAGCAAGCTGCGCCGCCGCGGAGGATTCAATGGGGCCGCGGTACACTGGCGGGACCCCGCCAGTGGTGCCGGTCCGACCGCGGCTTTACCGCCGCGGTCGGAATCCCCATTGGAGCACCGCCGGCCTGTCGGCGGTGCTCCCGCGGTCCTCCGCCCTGGCGGTCAAAGACCGCCAGGGTCAGAATGACCACCTATGTGTGGTCAGTACCCAAACAAGCAAAAAGGGATCCTTTTAGAAGAATTTATGAAAAAAGGGCAAATATTTTAGTAAAAGAGTTGGGGGCATATTCAAGAAAAGTGGCTCTGCATCCACTTTTCTTGCACCCCTTAGCGCCCCCCTAACACCATCATGTGTGTACCATATTTCAAATATGGCGCACCATGGCAATAGCTGGGGGTCTAGCAGCAGACTTTTTTACGCTAGTCTGTCACTTTTCAGGATTAGCATCAACAATTCTGACTCTAATTCTGCAGAGCACCCAGAGGCCCATTGTAAGCAATGGAAGCCTCCTTTTAACAGCTGCTCTCAGCAGGCATTAAAAGTGCCGAACGGAGGAACACCCCCTTTTTATACATTATGCCAGGCACAGGCATAATGTAGCGCAAAGGGTTACAAAGTAGTGTAATCCATGCATTGCTCCACTGTGTAAATAAAACACAGTGTTTTTGGCCTTTTAACGCCACATTAGCGTAAAAAATGACCCTAATGTGGTGTTGGAATGGTGCTAGGGATAGGTTTCAATCAGATAGCCTACGAGTGGACTTATGACTCGACTACAGCATGCTCCATTACAGATTACACTGTGTTTATGCTTACACTCCTGGGTAGGGTAAAATCTTTCAGTATTAAAGAAACCCAGAATAGTGACCATGGGCAGCTAAGGATAGTGCTTCCAGCGCAAGTACAGCATCACGAGCTAGCACCACAGTTGTTTGGGGAAAATAGCATAATAAATTAACGAAGGCTTACATGTTGTAGCAATCTGGACGTCCAAAGTAGGGATCTGGCCGAACGTTTAGTAAAAGAAAGTTTTGCTGTCAGATATGTTAATAACGTTAAGCAGTGGTTGAATATTCGAAATAAAATAATGTAAAAAGAAGTAGAAAAGAGGTCCTGAAAGATCCCGCTAGGAAATTCAGTACACCAGAACAGAGGTAGAATAAAATTGTCCATCTCTTCTCATGTGTTGAGAAAGGAGCGAAAGCAACTGAAAAAGAAAATGAGGAAAGATCCATTTATTAGAGACCCACTTTTGCTTGTTAAAATAAATAGGTGCTTTCAAAGATTGGTATGGCAAGAGAAAGGGAAAGCAAATCATATTTTATGGGCTATGGTGCTATATCTATCAAAACAAAAGTATTCAAGACAGTTTTGAAAGATCATAAAAAGGATAAACTGCCCCCCAAACTCAACAGTTAGCTCCAATATGGCAGAACAAACATGGGTTAACTATACAAATTTATATATGATAATAATATCGGGGGTAGAAACTGAAGATTCTGTCGTAGACAGTTTTTCAGAGAATCAGATAAAGAAGTATTGTTAAGTTCCAGGCAAGATGGCGCCCTGGTTCCAAACGGGTTACCCCAAGCTTTGTTCTCATCTAATATAGAATTATGGGCACCAGTTTTAATTTCAGCTTACAACTGTGTGCTACAGCAGCAGATAGTGCTGGATTCATGGCAGGTGTCAATAATAAACCATATAGTTAAGAAAGAAACAGGCATTTACCAGAAAACTAGCAGCTGATTACCCTCCAAGATGTAGAAGCAAAACATTTTGCTAGCTTACTGTAGGAGGCTAGCCTGATTTGTAGTGGGTACCTAAGGTACTTACACCTTATACCAGGTACAGTTATCCCTTATTAGTGAAATGTTGTCAGTGGGTAGAAGCCAGGCTCCCTGAGGGTAGTGTGGATGATCAGCCAAGTCCTAACTAGAAGACATGCAAAGCTCATGCAATACCTACTGTAGTCACACAGTACTCACACACATGAAAGGAAATACTCAGTGTTACAAAAGTACAGCTACTTTATTTTGGTGACACAAATGCCAAAAATACCATAGAGGATATACTCCCTTAGTAGGTAAGTAATACAGAAAGTATTCACACCAGTATGTAGAAATAGCTGTATAAACAGTTGAAAAACAGTGCAAATAGTGAAAATCACAATGGGTAGAAATGGGCCTAGGCGGAACACAAACAATATACTGAGAAAGTGGAATGCAAATGTCAGTTTCCCACCTAGGCAAGTGTAGTGTGTAGAGGGGCACTGGGAGTATTAGAAAACGCCAAAGGTAAGTAATATAACCCACCCCAGAGCCCAGAAAAGCAGGAGTAAAACACAGTAACTTTCTTAGAACACACAAGAACATGAGAAAGAAGATTATGCAAGAACCAGAAGAGACTGCAAGACACCAATGATGGATTCCTGGACCTGAAGACCTGTGGAAGAAGGGGACCAAGTCCAAGAAGTACAGAAGAGTCCAGGGAGAACATTAGCCCCTGCTAACCCTGGTGAAGGTACAAAAGAAGAAGCACCGGTGAAGAGCAACAGTCAGTACTGCACCCAAGAAAATGGATGCGGGTTTCTGGTTGGTGCAGATGAAGTCCCACGCCGGATGGATGATTGCAATCTGGTTTGCGTTGCTGGATTCAGCCAACAAACCTTGGCACACGCAAAACTCATGGTTAGCGGAAAATGGTGCTACCTGGGACCCGGAGGGACCTGGTGGACTCTTCCCCGGAGGGGAAGCCAGAGGGGGCTCTCAGCAACTCAGAGAACCCTCAGAAGACCAGGCAGCATGCACAGTAGTCCCACAGCATGGGGACAAAGAAGGTGCAAAAGGAGGCCCAGGAAATAATGAAGGGTACCCCAGTTTTCTGATGAGGAGTGGGACAGGGACAAACTAGCAAAGAAGGCAAAATAACCCACCTCCTATTAAAGGTTCCAACAGGAATCCTAAAAGACTTTTATCAACGTTGAGCACAACAATTGTTAGAACATCAAGTTATATGCAAATGAAGATAAATAATGTATTATTTCTCAAAAAATATGCCTACTAATTGGATATACAGTATATACAAACACTCTAAAATAAAAAAAAAAAGGAAAATAATCTCTCCCTACCTTCATTCATACTCAATTACACTTCACTCATACATCAATAGAAATTACATAAAAAAGGAGGACAAATACTTAGATGATACACATGTAAACCCATATTGTTTAGGGGGAAACACTGGAATTCATTAAATCAAACATACATGTAATATCAAATGTCTATCTGAGACCATAAATGTTTCTCCAATTCTAAAAGTTCCTTCAAAAGTTCTTTATGCAATCCTTATATATTCCTTTACTTAATAAGTTGTAGATATCCAGTGTTGCAATTTCTCAATCCAAAAAATTCCAAGATCCTCCTTGTGAGCAGACGCGCCGACGTACGTTTCGGTGTCAAGTGGCCAGAAGGTCACACACCTTCCTCAGGGTGCATATTGATTGTCCATGGAATATAAAATATATATATAGAGAGAGAGAAATTCCATCCAAGGGATAATATCCATTTATATCCATCCATTAAATAACTGTCACTTAGAGGTGAGCACAGCAAATAACATTGATCCATTGCACTATGCATATGGAATACATCCAGCTCATACTAACATGGGTCGAAAAGAACGGGTTTGCTGAAATGGTCAAAGCGACCACCTAATAGGATAACAAAAATCCGATATGCCGTTGCGCACAGCGACGGGATCCATTATGCTCCCTAGATCGCTGAAATCAGAGGCAAAACCAAAGGAGGCCCATGCATCCCTACAACAAAGGGTCCCACACCGCCGGAGAACCACGCAGGAAGTTGTGGATTGCAGGAAGGAGTGCTGGGGACGGGAGCTGCACAGTGCACAAAGAACTTCATGGAAGGATGACAACAAGCCTTGGCAATAGCAAAACACGTGGTACACGGGGGTACTTTCTTGGGTGGGGAGGCAAGCTCTTACCTTCACCAAAGTTGGACAGTTGGACATTATGGCTGTCAGGATCACTTCAGTCCACCACCTGTGAGGTAGGATCCATGCAGCTCTTCAGGAGAAGGGACCAACTCCGCCAGTCGTCGATGCAGAGAGGTGCCTGCTGAAGAAGGGGAGTGACTCATTCACTCCAGGGGAGATTCCTTCATTCTTCTAGTGCAGGCTGAAGACAGACTGTCCTCTGAGGATGCACAGCCGACTGTGAAACAGTTGCAGTTGCTGGCAGGAGCTGAAGAAACAATGTTGCAGAAGTCGTCTTTGCTTCTTGGTTGCAGTTTGTAGAGTTCCTGGAGGGTCCAGATGCAGTTTCTTCGGTAAGAAGGTTAAGTAAAGGTTGCAGAAGATTCCTGCTGGAGTCTTGCAATCCAAATCTGAAAAAACACCCAAAAGAGAGACCCTAAATAGCCTTGAAAGGAGGATTGGTCAGCTAAACAGGTAAGCACCAATCAGGGGAGGGCTCTGACGTCACCTGCTGGCACTGGCTACTCAAATGCCCCAGAGTTCCCTGGTACTTTGCACCCTGTCCTCAGGGCTGAAGGGCCTTCTATAAGGGTGACTTATAAGTGACCTGCTTTAGTGTAAATGACAGTAAAAGGGTGCATGTACCTTTTCACGCAGGCTGCAATGGCAGTCCTGCAGGAGACTTTGTATGGGCTCCTTATGGGTGGCAAAAGATATGCTACAACCCATAGGGGTCCCCTGGAACCCCAATGCCCTGTGTACCTAAGTACCATATACTAGGGACTTCGAAGGAGGCACCAGTATGTCAATTGTGGGTGAAATACTGAATTAACGGTATGCCGCAACCATAATTTAAGGGAGAGAGCATAACGTCTGGTGTCCTGATTAGCAGGATTCCAGTAGACACAGTCAAACACACTGACAAACAGGCCAAAAGTGGGGATAGCCAAACTAGAAAGAGGCTACTTTCCTACAATGCATGAATAAACACATAGGCCTTGAGACAACTCTGAACCTCTGCATTACAGAGCTAAAATGTATTCACCTTATCCAAAGTGCCAGGTGTAGGGCTGGAAATTGACGTCTCAAGATGGGACACCACATCTATGTGATTTAACCTTCCAACTGAAAACGTCCCTTTAAAGAACACATTGCTCTCCTTCATTTATTTCTCCTCTAAACAGAACCAAGGACACCAAAATGTTGTGTGGGAGAAATGTGACCCTCTCACTAATGTGGACACATTCATGTCTGTGGCACTCAATACCGTTTAGCATACAATTAATTACATGTTGTCTGTCAGACTGACTTAGACATGTTCTGTACAAACTGATTTCAAATATGTTTCAGACTATGAATGATGCCACTGTACACAGAATTTCGGGCCATTTGGGGCAGATGCCCATTTTCATATTGTCATAGCACAAACTTACCAATGTCAAGTCTGATTTATCAGCAGCATCATAATTGTGTAGTTTGCTGTAGCCACCAGTAATAGGGCCTACATTACCTACTCACACTTCTGACAAGCACCCCACCTGACCCCATTACTACTTGGGGCATGTTTGGTGTGATTGTCAACCATGAAATTGAGAAAGTGTAGGTACCCCATTTGTTTGCATGCAGCCATGTGTCTGCTCACAACCATACTTGCCTTGTGATGAGGAATCTATTGGAAACTTCTGCAGAAAGAAATACACCACACATAGCATCAGACACTGTCTGACGAACTTCCTCCTCCAGAGATATTTATGGGATGTCAACCATAATGCTCATGGCGTACAGCATTGCTGGAAATGAAAAGGGTTAGACAACAACAATATCCACAGATAATGACTTACTCCCTTGAGGCTGCTGTTGGGCCCTCCAACAGCTCATTCAGGTCTGCAGCCATGTGGGAGGTTGGGGTGCAATGCATCCACCTGGATCACTGGGAACGACTGCCCAACTTGGCTTTCAGCAGACTCATGAGTCACCTGACACAGGTCCTCCCACCTCTCCCAGCAGTGCAGGCTGTGCCGCTTGTGGACGACCAGAGTCCTTCCATACCTCACACTTCTGATGGATGTTGACCTGTATGCATGACAGAAAATAACAAGAGAAATTCTGAGTGATTTGGTTTGGATGTACCATTGTAACATAAGTATTTGGCATTGCACACATGCATTCACTAAACAGTAACTACATTTTTTCATACACAATTTAGAGGTAGCCTTCAACCTATGAGTTACAAAAATCTTATGTGTACCTCACCACTTTCTATCTCCTCATGTTACCAAATCAGGCCTACAACATCATCTAGGCCAAGGCTATGAAACCTGTCCTGTTGTGAGAGCCACCACTGATTACTTAAATCATTTTGAGCTACTAAAGGCTAAACAACCTGTGCAATCCATGCACATGACCCCATGCATAGCTACATTGACTGCATGCCTAAACTTCCAAGAGTCAGACCCCATGGTCTGCATTGCAGACAGGGACTGAGCGAAGTATAGAAGGACAGCTATGTCTCAGTGAGAGCAGAGTTTTGTGAGATGTATGAACAAGTGTGTTGGAATGCAACATACTAGGATGGATGAATGTGATCCACTGTCATCTGAACCTGCATCACAGGGAATATCTTTACCCACATGTGACTCCATGACATATAGAAAACATACAGAGCATCCTGTTACACAATATGGGCTGGAATCCCACTTAACAGGATGGCATCAGACCACTCCAGACCCCCAGTAAATTATTTTCATATCACTATAATTTTAACAGTGGCTGTATGTTGTCACTCAGATTGGTCTACTGGCCACTGTAAGTCAGTGGCCTGCAATTTGTCTGATGAAACAGGGATTGTGAGTTACATTAGCACATATCACAGCTCCGCATTTCAGGTGACTTAACACTACCATGTACAGACAATTCAGACAATGACCCAAAAAAATCTGTCCCAGCTAAATCATACTGTCAACTCCAATCACAACAATTCCACCATTAACAAAAAGGAGCAAAATAGCTCGTGGATCAAAAAGAAAGAAGTTACTTAGACATTCCTCAATCGAACACGTATCTGTTCCTCTTGGTTCCCTTAGAGTTGGCTGTACAAAGACAGGATCTCTCTGGCAAGGAACTATAGCTCCTCTGTGCTGAAGGCAGGGGCCCTGTCACCCACTTTGCACCACATTCCTGGTCCCAGAGTCCAGTAACAGCAGCAAAACATTTAGAAGGTCTTGTTGGCTGCAGTGTTAGGAGGCAAGTGAGCTTTTCTCACTACCCCTCACAGGAGTACATGGTGGACGTGATCCATGATGGAAACGAACAACGCCATTGGCTTTCGTGCATAGCCATCACCATGTTAGCCTATGGCAGGGATGTTGTGAAGGCTACCACCTATTCCGCAGTCAACTTCCGTCGATGGCCATCGGGTAGCCAATGTCCTGACGGCACGGTCAGACAGATGCCATTTTAGGGCGTGAAGCTGTGCATTTTTCAATTGTTAGTGCGTCCCCAGCACTCAAAATGGAGGCTAGTGTTTTTCTAAAACACAGATATGAATAACCCTGTTCTTGGAAAGAGAAGACACAATAAAATGTGAACCGCAACTGTGTTTGACACTGCAGGGAATGTAATACCTCAGTTGATGGTATTTTTAAGATAGAATGTAAAAAGAAATATGTGCAAATAATACATTTGAAATTTATTATTAGCACATAATGAAAAAAATAAAAATAATTTTTGAGGACAAAAATTTGATTCTAATGTGTTTACTTATATTACCTAATGACATTCCTAATTCAAGAATTCAGATGTATTTTGACATAAAAAATATGGTGTGACCATTTGAGCTGATATTTTCTTTTCTATACAAACAAATGTCTGAACCCAGCCATGGGTAGGAGGCAACAACCTCAGGTGTTCCAGCCCTTTCAAGACCTTGCCACCATGGAGAAAAGGGACATCATCAAGAAATGTTGGCTAAATAAGCAAACTATCCTGAATTTGTGTCAGCAGTTGGGGCCTGATCCTCTCCCACACAATATAAATTCAACAGACATAACATCAATTGTGAATCTCATGGCAGTACTGCATTTTGTGGCCCCTGGCACTTTTCAATTCACTGTGGCAGTTTCTGGGGGCATGTCCCAACCAAACTTTCAGTGGTGTGCTACAGGAAGTCGTTACTTCCATGATCAGACACATCAACAACTACATCCAATTCCCACGTCCACAGGATTTGGCCACCATGAAGGGAGAATTTTATGCTTTGGGTAGACTTCCACATGTTGTTGGAGCAGTAGATGCCAAACATATTGCCTTGGTGCCACCACACAAAAGGAAACAGGTCTACGGCAATCAGTAGAACTGCCATTCCATCAATGTGCAAGTTGTCACAATGGGACAGTGGCTTGATATATAAGTAATCTGTTGATGTGTTGCTTCCATGTAGGAGACCCAGTGTATCCTTACCAACCGTGGTTATTGGCACCGCTGATGAATTCAACAATGCCGGGGAAGTCCACTTCAGTGAGGCTCATGGAAGAACACAGAGGCCAGTGGAGTGGGCTTTTGTGCTCCTCGAGACCAGGTTTAGGTGCCAAAACTAAAATGGTGGAGCCTTCATCTACTCACCTGAAAAGGTGTGGCAAATCACAGTTGCCTGCTGCCTTCTCTATAACATCGACCTGCAGAAGAACATCCTTGTAATTGCAGAGGAGGGAGACCATGATGAGCTCCCAGGTGAGCATTATGAAGTGCCCACTGAAGATGACAGTTGTGAAGAAGGATTTGATTTATATCAAGATGTGGTTGACATCGCCTTCACCTGAGTGTAAGTTTACCTTTACAGATTGTAACCACTAATGTCAGGACAACTTGTGGCATACGGAACATATCAGTCTGCAGTTGTTATTTGGTAGAAATGGAAAGTGAAGGAAAGTCCAAGGCAAGTGGGTCAGAGTTTCCCTACATTGAGTACTGTGATCATTGACAGTGTGTCCTCATAACTTATTATTTGATTCAGATTGAACATGTGAAATTGTTAATTATTCCATGTTATTCTGTTTCAGGGTCCTTCACCATGTAATCTTCATTGGGACCTTTCAAAGTTGTGACATTTGCCATGATATGTTGCTGTATGAAAGTACAAAGTGAACATGTGTTGATCTTGGGACAGACACCCGCTTGAGATGGACAAATCTTGTACAGATACAGCTTGCACTCTGATAGTATGGAAGTTCAGAAGATTGTATCAGACCTGTGTTCTGTGTGATGGTGCCATCAAGGCAATATGTGCCACTTTATTTGCTCAAACAACATGTCAAGCCCACCATACTGTTTTTCCTTCACATTGGCTAAATCTTCAATTTGTGGACAGTAGAGGTAGCTGTTGATATGCCTACTCACAGTTGTTAGAACTTTTTGTTTGGACATCACTGGATGGTGAATGGGTCATTACACTTGACACTGCCACATGTCCTGTCTTGTGGGTCATTTGGCCTCAAATGTTGTTACTGTCTTGATCTAGACTATTGGTGCTGTTGATCTAGTATTCCCATTGCAAGGGCAGGATGCATGGCTCCAACTGAGATCATGTGTCAGTAATAGTTTGCCTATTTAATTTGATCCCATCAAATATTTTATTTTTTCCATGGTGTCAAGGCCGTGGAGTGTATATCCCTGAATGGCACAGACTATTGAGGTTAGGCCTGGTTATTGAAACCCAGATTTAATTTCTTCAAGGACTTGTTGCCAACATTCGTATGTTCCAAAATCATAATGATTTGTGTTTGTATTCTTTGAACAAAATTGACAACACTTTACCTCTTCATCATTACAAATTTGTGTTAGCAAATAAATGTTCAGAAGAAATGGCTACATGATGGTGGAGGACAGATATTACAAATGCAATGCCAAAAATACAACAATAATCTTGTAGTCTGTGTCCATACCACTTATTAGCATGACACAAAAGAACAGAAATGTCAATAAAAACATGTGGAAATGAAACAAATAAGTCTATCATGGTGGATGAAGTATGGTAGTTGAGCCTAAAACTGTTTGGAGTCCAATGTACAAAATACAGCTGTCCTCAGAAATGGTAAATGTGTCTCTGAAAAAGTCTACAGAATGAATGATAGACACACACGCTGGAAGAAATTAGGATTTGAGTCTCTTGGAGGTGGTGGTTTGAATGCCCATCCCCTTTGAGGAGGAGGGGGAGATAGGTGCAGGGACTAGAGTGGGAGGGGCAGGCTCTTCATGTGACAGGACCCCTCTATATTTGGATGGCAGTGATGTAATAGTGTCAGATGTAAAGGGTACACTGTCAGGGGCAGATGGAATAGCAAATGCCCTGTTCATGTGATAGAATATGTCATAAAGCACCCAAGTCAGGGAGCTCATATTTTCATTCTGATTACGTATTTCCCACATGAGCTCCCTCTGCTCCTCCTTGGTTTCCCTGAGCTCATTTATTATTTTGGCCCATCACATCTTGGGACTGCTGCACTGCTCCCAAGACTTCGTCACCGGTGGTCTGGCTGACAAAGACCCCAGTGGCCTCATGTGGCTGGCACACAGTTTCCCTCCCATGATCCCTAACCCCACTATCCTGTGCCCTTGAAGTGGTGTGCCACATTCCAGTGGTTCTTGGCAGAAATGGAGGCAGTGTTGGTGTGCTCACAACAGCAGCCAGGCCTGGAGGGCACAAAGTTGGTGTGATTTTCATTTTGACACAGGAACTGGAAGTATCAATTGTCTGAAGTGTTGTTACAGCTGGGGTAGGAGGTGTAGGTGTGGGGTGAGTGTGACTCACTGGGACTGTCTGACCAGACTGAGTGCATGGACCAGGTTGCTCCTGATCATATGGACTTGCAGGAGTGGTGTCTTGGGTGGCAGTCGGTGTTCCACTGATCCAGGGTGCTGGACCTGAGAAGGATGCGAGGAATATGTAATTAATGTCTAGTATGTGTCTTTAGCTACAAATGGGGCAACATAAAAAAGATAAATCAGACTGATAGGATGATTAGGCCTTTGTGTGGTTTTCATTTTTTTGCACATGCAGGCTGACTTACACAGATGCCAACTACAGTGATGATGTTGTAGAGATGTCCTGAAATGCAAACATGTTATTTCAGCATTGTACATTACATGTAGGAGACTTTCAACTTAACACAGTGGTGAGTAAAAAAACAGTATTGGACCATTCCAGGGCCTAGCAGGCTACAAGACATTAGGAGCAATGTGGGTCATCTTAAAATTTTAACTGTCATTAGTCATCATATGGACAGAGTAATATAAATTGTGTGAGAATACTACTTTTATTCAGCATACCACATCACAATGTGAGGAATCCTGGATATAGAAGACTAGAAATATGTGAGCATTTCCATCATTTTGATGTAGCTAACAGAATGTGTCAGCATGTTGGAGATACACAACAACAGAAAGTTTAAACCATAGCTTGATGTGGTGACAGTCTAATGCACACTTTATTGAGATGTGTGCACATATGGAAGTAAAGCCAGGTGGAGTAACATTACACAGCACTATAGTTTTGCAGATACAAAAACAGAGCATCATGGTAACTGTAGTAATCTGTTCACATCATAGACAATACATGTTTGAAAATGAGTTGCACATATCTGGTTCAATGACTAGAGTGGAAATGAAAACACATTTACAACATATACACACATATGGGTAGGATTTGAATAGGTGAGAAAACCACTTTCAGACACTATGACGTCTTGTGTCAATGGATGGAGTTTATGGATATTTTTGGGAGAACAACATACATTGATAGTGCACAAGGGACTGAGCAACTGCAAGGGATGATCCACAGGGGCCAACACACAATCTCACTACACATATTATACATTGTTAATGATAGAGGTACAACCATTAGGCTATTAATTGGTGTGAAAGAAGTTGATTTGTGTAGTCAAGTTAAGTTATATCTGTTTTGCTGGGAGTGTTGAACCTTCTAAATGTCTAACTTAAGGACAAAACTCAATTTGTGATTGTTGAGGCATTGCAAAATGCAATTTACAGACGCCATTCCAACAGGGATTCCTGACAAGCCTTCAGGATGTAGGATCTGCAAGACCTTCTCCTCTCAGGGAAATAGTTGTAAGGGGAGGTGAAAGAATCATCACCAGTCCTCAGGCTCTAAATGTGACACTTGGATGCTAGGGATTGGGGTTTTCAGCACAGGTCGTTCAACCTCTTCCTAATCTCCTCCTGTGTGCACAGATTGTTATATACAGCATTCACTCTGTCCACTATTTTGGACCATATTTTTCTTTTTTGGGAAATGGTAGTATTTTTTACTGTGCTCTACTCTGATTATTTCATCCACCATGACAGTCAGTTCTCCCTCTGTGAAACAGGAATTTCTCCTCCCTGCCATTGTGATTTTTTACAAAACAAATTTTATATTGCACCAAAAAAATGATTCATAATATTAAATCAAATTAAACAAAAAATAACACAGAGGTAGCAAAAAGCAAAACAATTTCTGGTGCCTGAATGGTCTGGGTGCCTGAATGGTCTTCTGTAGTGGAATGGCAAAGGGGCATGGTCTGGAACGGACTGTGTTTTATAGTGTGTTTTTTTTTTGAGTCCTCATTTATAACAAAAGACTGGAGGAGCCATACAGTATCCCGACTTTAGTCAGATCCCTGAGGCAGCCTCCATCAACCTGAGGAGAGGAGGTATGAGGGAGGAGGGTCAGGACAGATTCATACCCCCACCTCCTCTCTGTGCGTCTTAGTGCTTAATCATTGAACTCTTACCATAATCAATTGCCAAGAGATAATTCAGATTAAGGCCCTCATTACAACATTGGCGGTAAATCCCGCTTACTGCCGTGCAGAAGACTGCCAACACACCGCTGCGGCGGCGGAATTCCGCAACAGCTATTACGCCCACAAGCCAGGATTGCACCAAAATCCAGGCACCCACACAAGTCCGCCACACCAAAGGTCAGTGATAAACTGGCGATAACAAAACCTCCACAGTCACGCCAACAGATATACGCCCACACTATCACGACCCACGAATCCATGCGGCGGTCTTTCAACCGCGGTATTCCATTGGCGGTACATACCGCCGCGCTCAAAAATACACACACATATACAAAACACACCCAATCCAATATAAAACACACACCCACAACACCCACAAACCCTTACTACCGAAAATTCCGAAAGAAGCACAGAGAGAGACACCACCAGAAACAACACTAGCATCCACAGGCACACAACACCATCACTCACACAACATCCACGCACCTCAGACAACACACACAAACACATCCCCTCACACATCACAACACACACCACCCCCACATCACCCACACCACACCATGGCCCCGCAAAGACACCCCAGGTTCTCTGAGGAGGAGCTCAGGGTCATGGTGGAGGAAATCATCTGGGTAGAGCCCCAGCTATTCGGATCACAGGTGCAGCACACCTCCATAGCTAGGAAGATGGAGCTATGGTGCAGAATCGTAGACAGGGTCAACGCAGTGGGACAGAATCCAAGAACACGGGATGCCATCAGGAAGAGGTGGAACGACCTACGGGGGAAGGTGCGTTCTGTGGTCTCAAGACACCAGATTGCAGTTCAGAGGACTGGCGGTGGACCCCTACCTCCTCCCCCACAACCAACAACCTGGGAGGAGCAGGTCTTGGCTATACTGCATCCTGAGGGCCTCGCAGGAGTAGCAGGAGGAATGGACCCTGGTAAGTCAAATCTTAACTATTACATCCCCCACCCTACCTGCATGCTCTCACATACCCCACCCTCACCCTCACCCCCATCACTCCAACACCTCACATATGCCCCACTATCACAACCCACACATCCCAATACCAAGCCCTGCATGCAACAACAAAGCATGGACACCCATCACCAAAGCTTGTCTGCTACAGATACCCACACAGACACCAAACCAATTATCACACAAGGTCCTACACAAGAATGCAAGCACTGGAGTACATGGTCACCCACCCATTGCACACGATGGCACACACAGATGCAATAATCATGCCTTTACACCCCTGCAGGACCGCTACCCAACGTCACCAGACAGGAGGTTCCAGACATGTCCACTCCACCCACAGAAGAGGCCCACAGTGATGACAGCAGCTCTGTCCAACTGGATCAAGAAGACCAGCCCGGCCCATCTGGGTCCTCGGGACAGTCGGTTCCCCTGACACTGGCACATGCCACCACAGAGCCTCCCCCCTCAGGAAACGGCAGCACAGCACCCACCCAGCGGGCCCCTCCCTCTGTCCCCAGGACACGTCAAGCAGCCATGTGTCCACCACTACAGGGAACCCAGGCAAACCCACCACCCCAAGAACATCAGGGACGTGGGGGCAGTGGCAGTGGGCACACGGTTCAGGGGACAGAAGAACAGGAAAAGAGGGGAACTGGGAGGACTGCTGTGCGACAGGGGGAGGACAGGCCCAGTGAACCCACTCTCCACGAGGCCCTCTCCAACATCATGGGAGCGTACCATTATTCCCAGGAGACGATGGCAACGGTACTGGCCAAATTTCAGGAGACCCAGCGGCTGCAGGAGGAACAGTATTTGGGGATCAGGGAGGAACTCAAGTCCATCAACACCACCCTGGTCACCATTGTAGGGGTGCTGAAGGACCTTGTGAACACGAGGAGGGACACTGTGGCACAACAAGGGGCCCCTGACACTAGCCTGGATGATGAACAGCCCACCACCTCCGCCAGCGCTAGTGGACAGGAGGCACTACCACAGGACCACGACACCAGCACCCACCCCTGCAGATGGAGAACCACCACGCAAACGGTCCCTGAGATCCAGGACAAAGACAGAGAACAATGCCAAGTCCCACGCCAGGAAATGAGACCACCCTGAATGTCATCCTTCTGTCCCACTTTGTCACCCTGTCCATTCATCAACTACCCTAGCTCCACTTCCTATGCCCCTTTGGACAATGCACCTGTGAAACAAATAGACTGGACTCTGCCCTGGACAATCCTCCACCATCACCCCTGTCCATTTTACAACCCCCTCCACGATATTGCACTGAAATAAACACCCTTGAATCACAAAACAATCTGGAGTCAGTCTGTGCTTTTACAAATGTGTATTTGCAATAACTAAGGAAAATAGCAATGTCGATGGTATTGTCAACATACCTATATCACACAGCTCTAGACCATGAGGTAATATAGCAGAGGTCAAACAGTGGGACCCACATCTGTGAAATGGAAAGGAAAAGTGACAAGTCAGGGTCCATACACTGGGTGAAAGTGACAGACATGTGATAGGTCAAACAATTGTATGAGATGTGTGAGCCAGTGACATCTTCTTTCCTGTGTCTCACTGGAAGTATTGCTGGATAACGTTGTTTCTGTTGTCGATATCCTCTTCTTCTGCCTCCTCTTCTTCACTGTCCACTGGCTCCACAGCTGCCACAAGACCTCCTTCTGGACCATCCTCCTGCAGAAAAGGCACCTGTCGTCACAAAGCCAGGTTGTGCAGCATACAGCAGGCAAGGATGATCTGGCACACCTTCTTTGTTGAGTAGTAGAGAGAACCACCTGTCATATGGAGGCACCGGAAGCTGGCCTTCAGGAGGCCGAAGGTCCTTTCGATCACTCTCCTAGTTCACCCATGTGCCTCATTGTAGCATTCCTCTGCCCTTGTCCTGGGATTTCTCACTGGGGTCAGTAGCCATGACAGGTTGGGATACCCAGAGTCACCTGCAAATGTTGAGGGACAACTGTTAGACACACACTAACCCTTAGGGAGAACCCCAGACCCAGACAACTATTCACACGGTATAGGGTCCTTGTCCTCACCTATTAGCCCCACACGGTGCCTCTGGAGTTGCCCCATCACATAAGGGATTCTGCTATTCCTCAAAATGTAAGCATCATGAACTGAGCGTAGAAACTTGGAATTCACATGGGAGATGTACTGGTCGGCCAAACACACCATCTGCACATTCATTGAATGGTAGCTCTTCCGGTTTCTGTACACCTGTTCACTCCTGCGGGGGGGGGGTAACAAGGCCACATGTGTCCCATCAATGGCACCTATGATGTTGGGGATATGTCCCAGGGCATAGAAGTCACCTTGTACTGTGGGCAAATCCTCCACCTGAGGGAAGTAGCTGCTCATGTGTTTCAGCAGGGCAGACAACACTCTGGACAACACGTTTGAGAACATAGGCTGGGACATCCCTCATGCAATGGCCACTGTTGTTTGAAAAGAACCACTTGCCAGGAAATGGAGTCCTGACAGGACCGGCACTAGAGGGGGGATTCCTGTGGGATGGCGGATTGCTGACATCAGGTCTGGATCCAACTGGGCACACAGTTCATGGATTGTTGCACGATCAAGTCTGTAGGTGACTATTACGTGTCTCTCTTCCATTGTCGACAGGTCCACCAGCGGTCTGTACACCGGAGGATGCCACCATCTCCTCACCTGCCCCAGCGGACATGCCCTATGGACGAGAACAGTGAGCAGAGAGTCAGCCAAAACTGAGGTATAAAAAATAATAATATTCCACACATTTGTCAATCCGCAATGTGCCTGTCACTGTGTGTATGCAAGGCCCAGATAGGTGTGACGCATTTAAAATGTATGCCATGTGGCCCCCTGAAATGGCGGCTGCCTGACCTGTAAGGTGGGACAAGGGGATATGAGGTAACTGTGCTGGAGTTGTACATCATTGCGGTAAGCGGTCGAAGACCCGGGCGCAATCCTGCATTGGTTAACATTGGACCCTATGGGTCCCAGGAGCCAATGACGATGTACGCCGGCGGTGACCGTACGCACCGCCGTGGACGTGACTGCCATTTTCTGTCTGTTCACTCGATACCTGACCTTCGACAGGAGAGGACCTACACTGCAAGTGTTGCTGTGACCTCAGTCTGGCAGCGACGATGGCTCATGTGTCTGGGGAAAGGGCCCCTGCCTTCACTTCGGAGGAGTTGGAGAAGTTTGTGGATGGGGTCCTCCCTCAGTACACGCTACTCTACGGTCCTCCAGACAAACAGGTGAGTACACTGTGAGCATGCTGTATGGGCAATGCCTGTTGGGAGTGGTGTGGATGGAAGATAGAGGGGGGGGACTTATGCCTGCATGAGCAGACGGTGAGTGTATTTGCATCAGGTCAAGGGTGGGAACGTGGGTCAATGACTGTGACGGTCCGGACGGTTAAAGATTATCCTTTTCCCTTGTACTATTCCTCTAGGTCAGCGCCCACCAGAAGAAGGATATTTGGTGTGCCATCGCCAAGGACGTCCAGACCCTGGGGATCCACCACAGACGGAGCACCCACTGCCGTAAAAGATGGGAGGACATTTGTCACTGGAGCAAGAAGACGGTGGAGGCCCAGCTGGGGATGGCCTCCAAATGTGGGAGGGGTGCCCATCGCACCATGACCCCCCTGATGTTCTGGATCCTGGCGGTGGCGTATCCAGAGTTGGATGGGCCCTTGATGGCATCACAGCAGCCACAAGGGGGTGAGTACAGTCACATCCATCTGACTCTGCGTGCATTACGAGGTGTCTGGGAGGGGGAGGTGGGCTGTGGGTTCCCCTAGGCAAAGTCTGTTCGTGAGGCAGGCTATGTGGCACCCCAACCCCACTATTGGTAAGAGCCAACTACACCTAGTCTGGCTCCTGTGACTTCCATGTGTGCAGCAATCGGGCATAGGCCTTGTACCCCATGTCCCTGTGATTAATTAGTGAATTCTAAGTGCATGGAGTAGTGCAGAGGGCTGCTGTGTCTGTAGTGTCCGCCAACGGAAGCGGTATTGCATGCACTGAACATGTCTTTTTTCTGTCCCCCCTTTTTTTTTAGACTCCTTGTTCTTGTGTGCATTACTATCAACAGGCAGAGGAGCAGGAGGGAGCTGCATCCCACATGGCCCTGGGGGGCGAGACAATGGAGTCTGAAGTCATCAGTGGGACGGAGGGTGAGGGGAGCTCCACGGCGGGGACAGGAGGTGGCATCAGCGACAGCGACTCTTCCTCTGATGGGAGCTCCCTTGCGGTGGCGGGCCCCTCTGTACCCCCCGCATCAACAGGTACAGCCGCCACCTCCCTACCAGCACCACCCTCCCAGCAGCTCCTCAGCGTGTGTCCTGTGGACGCTCACCCAGGAGGGTGGGCATCTCCTTCGCCCCAGGCACCTCAGGCCCTACCACAGTTAGCCCTGCTGCCCTCAGTGAGGAGGCTATTGACCTTCTGAGATCCCTCACTGTTGGACAGTCTACCATTCTGAATGCCATCCAGGGTGTCGAGAGGCATTTGCAACAAACAAATGCATACCTGGAGGGCATTCATTCTGGCCAGGCAGCCCAACAGAGAGCATTTCAGGCTCTAGCCTCAGCACTGATGGCAGCCATTGTCCCTGTGTACAACCTCCCCCCTCCAACTTCCTCCACCCAGACCCAATCCCCTGTACCTCAGCCTATCCCAAGCACACCATCAAACCAGCATGCACACACCACAACACACAAGGGTGGCTCTGGCAAACATAAGCACCACACATCCCACAGGCACTCACACAAGCATCATACCCATGCACACATACCAACATCCACTGCCTCCACTGTGTCCCCCTCCTCCACATCGTCCTCCTCCCTCCCTGTCTCGTCTCCACTCACACCTGCATGCACTATATCTTCAGCCACTACCTCCATCACCAGCACGCCCATCACCACACACCGCTCACGTGCACTCACCACCCCCACTACCATTCACACATCCCCTGTATCCTCTACCAGTGTGTCTGTGAGCCCTCCTCCCAAAGTACACAAACACAGCCACACACCCACCCAACAGCCATCCACCTCACAACAGCCTCCAGCCCATGCACCTTCACCCAAAGTCAGCAAACGTACACCTCCTACAACCCCTACCTCTTCCTCCACTCCTAACCCCCCTCCATCTACCCATCCCAGTGTGTCTAAAAAGCTTTTCCTATCTAATGTTGACCTCTTCCCTACACCTCCCCCCCGTCCGTCCCCTAGGGCCCGACTTTCCAGCTCCCAACCCAGCACCTCAGCCACCACATCACCGGGCACAGTGGTGCCAGC
The DNA here is from genome assembly GCF_031143425.1 of Pleurodeles waltl. NCBI lineage: Eukaryota > Metazoa > Chordata > Amphibia > Caudata > Salamandridae > Pleurodeles > Pleurodeles waltl. The sequence goes on along the minus strand of NC_090439.1, from coordinate 669,448,044 downwards.
AACTGCGGGCTTTTGGAGTGCGCCAAGCAACAGGGCTGCCAGTGTTCCACGGAGCGAGGGCAAGGACATTCCGCCACCTCCAAAAGTAAAAACATTGCCCACATCCCGGAGGGAGAAGGTGAAAAAACCTGCAACCAAGGGCTCAGGCAAAGCAAAAGTGGATAGTGGCAAGACAGCTGCGCCACCATCCAAGGTGGGGAAGGGCCAGAAAATCAAGGGCATATCCACGTCGATGCCAACCTGCACGGCGGACAAGACCACCACCAGCACCACCACCTGCACCGCCACATGCACTGCCACCAGCACCAAAGTCACTGAGCCTGCCACCAGCACCGCAGTCACTGAGCCCGCCACCAGTACTGATGCCACAGAGCCCGCCGCCAGCACCGCCGCCACAAAGACTGCCGCCAGCACCGCCACCACAAAGACCGCCGCCGGGACCGATGTCATAGAGCCCGCCGCCAGCACCGATGCCACAGAGCCTGCTGCCAGCACCGATGTCACAGAGTCCGCCGCAAGCACCGCGCTACTGACACCGCCGCCAGCACCGATGCCACTGAGGCAGCCACAAGCACCACCGCTACTGACACTGCCGCCAGCACCGCCAGCGGCCATGCGACATCCTGAGCCAGTAGCACCACCGCAGACATGGCTGCCATCCCCAGTGGTCAGTCGTCCGAGGCTGATGGTCAGTTCCAGGAGCCTGGGCAGCTTGCATGTTGCACCACCATGAGTGGAGAAATACATCGACTACCTCAGTCCTTGGCAGGATGAAGCACTCTGGGCACCAAGCCCCCTCCAGAACCAGTGGAGAAAGGCATCCCATACTTCAGTCCTTGGCAGGATGAAGCAGTCTGGGCACCAAGCCCCCTCCAGAACTAGTGGAGAAAGACATCCACTACCTCAGTCCTTGCCAGGATGAAGCACTCTGGGCACCAAAGTACCAGTGGAGAGATACATCCACTACCTCAGTCCTTGTCAGGATAAAGCACTCTGGGCACCAAGCCCCCTCCAGAACCAGTGGAGAAAGACATCCACTAACTCAGTCCTTGGCTGGATGAAGCACTCTGGGCACCAAGCCCCCTCCAGAACCAGTGGAGAAAGACATCCACTACCTCAGTCCTTGGCAGGATGAAGCACTATGGGCACCAAGCCCCCTCCAGAACCAGTGGAGAGATACATCCACTACCTCAGTCCTTGGCAGGATGAAGCACTCTGGGCACCAAGCCCCCTCAAAAACCAGTGGAGAAAGACATCCACTACCTCAGTCCTTGGCAGGATGAAGCACTCTGGGCACCAAGCCCCCTCCAGAACCAGTGGAGAGATACATCCACTACCTCAGTCCTTGGCAGGATGAAGCACTCTGGACACAAAGCCCCCTCCAGAACCAGTGGAGACTGTTATCCACTTGAGAGTCTGTGGCTTTGCACTCCCCAGGATAGAGCAGTGGGCAAACCACCCACTGGAGAGACTTGAGAGACTGTGGCTTTGCACTCCCCAGGAAAGAGTTGTGGGCAAACCACCCACTGGAGAGACTTGAGAGACTGTGGCTTTGCATTCCCCAGGATAGAGCAGTGGGCAAACCACCCACTGGAGAGACGTGAGAGACTGTGGCTTTGCACTCCCCAGGACAGAGCAGTGGGCAACCCACCCACTTGAGAGACTGTGGCTTTGCACTCCCCAGGATAGAGCAGTGGACAAACCACCCACTGGAGAGATTAGAGAGACTGTGGCTTTGCACTCCCCAGGATACATCAATGGGCATGGAGCCCCCTCATGGAGCTGGCGTCTTGCACTCATCCAGCTGAGGTGCCCCCCTTCCCTTCCCCCTGAGGTGCCTGTTTCATTTCGATCTGATGCCCCTGCAGTGTTCTCTCCGTTTGGAGTCTGGTGTCGAGTGTGGGCTTCGCCCATGCATTTTGGGCCCAGTGGTCCACGGACTATGAATGGTCCACTATCTGGACTTGTGTAGTTGGTGTACATAATTGTTTATACTGTATTTCAAGTTTTGACTAATGGATTGTTATTTATTACAATCGTTCAACTCATTTCCTTTCGTCCTTGCGTTCTTCCATGGGGGATAGGGGGCGTAAATGTAATGTTGCAGCAAGTATTTGTGTGTATGTTGTTGTGGGTGAGGGTGCGGGTGGGGTTTTGCGTGTTGCGTGTGTGTGTCACTCTCTTTTCCCTCCCCTGTGTTGTAGGTGCAGTACTCACCGTGGTCGTCACTGCCGTCTTTCGTGCTCCTGGAAGAGGAGCAGGAATACTATTGCAGGGAGTATTTGGAGTTCTGGCTCAATGGCGTCCTGGTTCCTTGTGGAATGTGTAGAGGTGAGTATTTTCCCTTCCAAGTCCTGTTTCCACCTTGTTTTTATTTGCGTTGGTTCCGCCCCGGAAAAGGTGGCGGATTGGCCTCTCATAATAGTGTCGGCGGTACATTGTCCTCCGCCTGTCTGTTGGGGGTGACCACCAAGCTGTTTGTTTGTAGCGCCGTGGCGGTCGGAGTGTTAAAATGGCTGTCTATGTTGGCGGTTTCTGCCATGGTCGTGATTCCATTTTTTTTACTGCCGGCCTGTTGGCAGTCTTACCCCCACTTTAACACCGACCACCAGGGTTGTAATGAGGGCCTAAGTCTCCCTGGACTATAGATGGAGAAAATAAGCTCTGTAGAAGACCAGAAAAGGTTCCCACATTCTCTGACGCTTAACCGAGTCATTACTACAATCTAGGTCAGAGATTCTGTTCACTTGCAATAGCCAATCAGTACAGGTGGGTGGGAGACTGGAGATCCACTTAGTGCATATTTCCCGCCGTGCTATCAGCACCAAGTAAAAAAAGAGGTGCGCCAGAGGTCTTTCCTATTTATAGTGCATATTCTTTTTGGCACCTTCATATAGTCCAAATACAATCATTGGTAGGATTCTCTGAACTCGTCTATTTATGACAGATAAAATCTTCTTGCCCACTTTTTCCCAGAATATTTGAATACCCGGACACCGCCACCAGAAATGGATATCATCTGCACCCTCGCACTTCGGGCAGTTACTCTTCCTTTGGAATCCTATTCTAGCAAGCCTACTGGGAGTCCAATAAGCCTGGTACACGGTGAACAAGTGGTTCCTCCGTAGGGGAGCAGATTTTACCACAGACCAAAGTGCATTCATAGATGCCTGCCAAAAATTAGGGAGGTCCAGTGCAGGAAAGTCAGATGTCCACCCCTCTACGGGTAATTGAAGAGAGGCATCTTCGGCATGTGTTAATACCCAATACAACCTTTAAACTTCTTTCTTTAATCTCTGGTAGCCAATGATTCCACTTTCCCAAACTGTGGAAAGCCCGGCCTCAGGCTCTCCTTGTACCCAGCTTTTAATTTTAATGTATTTGAAAATGGATAACTTACCATTTGTTGCTTCATATAGGGACTCCCAAGAAAATGCGGAGCCCCCACTAACTATTTGTCCCCATCGCACTATTCCTCCGTCTATCAATAGAGTAGCTAATGTATCTTGCAGAAATAACGGTGTACCGGGCGAATTCCAAATTGGGGCCAGTTCACTGTAATACGGGATTCCCAGTCTCGTTCTCACTGCATACCAAATCCTGCAGGCATTATTAAAAACTTTTAGTCTAACTTTTTTTTTAATACCTAGCATGGCCAAATGTATAAAGAAAATATTTGCCCTGGTCCTGGAAGCTCCCAGTCAGTGCCTGCAGCTGAGAAGATGCATATTCCTTGGACAGAAGTGGTCTGATGTTTTTCAATTGAAGTGCCCAGTAATAAAGCTGAAAATCTGGAAGTGCGATTCCGTCATCCAGCTTCTTCTTCCTCAATTTTTTCCAGGCTATTTTTGGAATTTTATGAGACCAAATGAAGCTGACTACTTCCCCCTGCAATTTCCTTAGCCAGTTAGCTTGAAAGAATAAGGGGATAGCGTTAAAGGTTAATGTAAATTTTGGCAGTATCATCATTTTTATTAAGTTTGTTCTACCTAAAATGGAGAGATGTAAATGTGATCATTGGAAGAGGACCCTCCTTGTTTCCCTAAAAAGATGTAAGAAGTTCACCTGAGCCATCTCTGCCACATTTTTGACTACTTATACCCCTAGCTAACTAATTTAATTTTTCTGTAACATACTGTCCTGTGGATCATTCCAGGTCATTACTTCAGATTTATCAACATTGACTAAGTAGCCCGAAATTTCCCCCAAAACAGCTATAATTTCAAAAAATGCCGAAAAAGCACTTTGAAGGTTTTGTGTATAAATCAGGAGATCATCTGCATACAGGGCTTCCTTTAGAATCCGGCCTTGATTCTGAAAGGGTATTATCCTCTAATCTAATCTAATTCTACTAGCCAAAAGTTCAATAGAAAAATTTAAAAGAAGAGGAGAAAGAGGGCAACTGTGTTGTGTTCCTCGTTCAATTTTAAAGTGTGGGGATAAAATACCGTTAGCCAAAACCCTTGCTGTAGGTACCTTAAAGATAGCTTTAATTGCCTTAAGTAAATTATCTCCCAAGTTGTTGTGTTCCGTTACTGCCTGCAAAAAAAGCCAGCTGACTCTATCCAATGCCTTTGCGGCGTCGATTGTTAATATGGTAAGAGGAATGTTAGTGGTAGTAGCGATATCAATTGCGGAAACTAAATCATGTGTCAGATCCCCTAAGTGTTGATTTCTCATTAAATCTTTCTGATTGTAGTGTAGCAGGTCACCAATCATATTATCAAACCTCCTAGCAAGTTATTGTGCAAACATTTTATAATCATTATTAAGCAATGAAATGGGCTTGTACGACTTACATCTCCTAGCATCTTTCTTTGGCTTTTATTATAATAGCGTCATTCCATGAGGTCAGAACCAGGAAAGACTCTATAAATATTGAATTCATCAACTGACTCAAAACTGGCACAAGTTCCTCTTTCAGGGGTTTGTATACTTCAGCGGGTATTCCGTCTGGGCTCGGAGCCTTCCCATTTTTCAACCCCGCAATAACATTATCCACTTCGCTGGAGTGAAAACATTGATTGAGAGTCTGGTTCTTATCTGGTTCTAGCCTAGGGAGGATGTCTACCCTCAACCAATTATCAGTCATCTCTGTCCAGGCCACGGTATCTTCCCTATATAGTTTTGAGAAAAACTTAACAAACTCTCCTGCAATATCTTTATCATCTGAAGAAGTTCTGCCCAACTTGTCTATGATTATACATTTAATAGTATTCCTAACATTGTCAGACCTGGTTTTCCAGGCTAGCAACCTTCAGCAATCTTTGCCGTACTCAAAGTGTGCCACTTTATTGGCTTCCCATTTACTCTTCACAATTGATTCCAAGAAGACCTCAAGTGAGTTTTTAACTTCCTGAATACGGTTCTGTAAATCAATTTGTATTGTTGCATGCTGAGAGATATCGATCCAGGCTTGCAAATTGGAGAGTTTAACCTCCAGGGTCTCTACTGTGGCTTTAGTTCTCCTAGCCCTGTAGGCAGCATAGCTAATCAATTTCCCACGAATGAAGGCTTTATATGCTTCCCAAACTGTGGCTATCGATGTTGAGCCTATATTGATCTCAAAGAAATCCTTAGAATCCCTTTTCAACTTTAGTACAATCTCTTCCCCTACCAGGAGAGATTTGTCCAGTGACCATCTGGAGCATGCACGAGGTCCATAAAAAGTTATGACCAGCTGCACTGCTGAGTGGTCCGAGAGATGATTCAGCTGATGGAAGGCTTTCACTAAGTTATTTTGAAGTCTTGCATCCATCAGAAAAAAGTCAATTCTAGAAGAGTGACCATATTGTTTGTTCCAGAAGGTGAACTCCTTGGTCTGCCCCATTCTAATTCTCCAAGGGTCAATCAGGCTGACATTCTTCATTATGTTATGCAGACAATTTCTCGTGTTGATTGTGCTGACATTTGGTCTGGGGGTGGACCTCTCTAGTGTGGGGTTGAGCAGAACATTAAAGTCCCCTCCAACTATTATCAGATATTTAACTCTTCCGGACAAGTGCTCATAGAGATCCCTAAGTGGGCCAGGGTCATCCACTTTAGGTCCATAATAAGAGACCAAGGTGTATTCGACCCCTTCAAGCTTCTAGCTTAATGTTTACCTACACCCATCTCCCCCTACGGTCAGACCTTACATCTGTTGGGTGACCTGGAACCTTGCTCTTTACAATAATTGCCACCCCTTTCACGTTGCAAGATTGATTAGTGCAGACAAACCGAGTGATCCATCTTTGTGTTTTAAGGATAGACATCCACTCTTCACATCTTAAGTGGGTCTCTTGCAGAAGGATGATCTGGCTGTCAGATAATCTTAAGAATTCAAGAATTCTCCTTCTTCTACTGCTTACTCTAAGACCATTTACATTCCAAGTAAGGATTTTAAGTTTAAAAGTGATTTCGGGCCCCATAATCCTGTTCTAATCCGGGTAGCTGTCTCCTGTCCAGCCCAAAAAGTATATTGAAAAAGTAAGTAAATCTTAACCAAATCATTTTACTATGTGACACCTCAAAACTACCCTTCCCTCGCCCCTGCGTACAGAACCCTCCTTTAAACCATATTGGGAAGTTCATCCTTCCCTTGAGCCCTGCCACTCCGCAGCCCACTAGCTCTCCCCTTTTATCTGTTCAATCTCCTTCATGCACTTCACCAGCTCCTATCGTCGATCTTGCGTTACCCTGGACATGTCAGATCTTATTGAGAAAGTCCAACCCTCATGCTTGAAGCCCTGAACTTTGAGAGCTTCTGTAAGAATCTGCTCCTTCACTCGGTATGAGGCAAAATTAACCAGCACCTTCCTAGGTTTATCCCTGTTAGGGTTTCTCTCAATAGGGTTCCAATAGACTCTCTGTATTTCAAAGTCCAGATCGATGGAGGCTACCATTGGGATATGTTCTTTAATCAAGGTTATTATAAAACCTTTAATTTTGTCCCCTTCCACACCTTCTGGGACATTCAACAATCTGAGGTTGTTCCGTCTGCAGTGATTCTCCAAAGATTCTAATTGATCTCTCAGATCTTTCTTGCTTCGTTTTAAGGCTTGGACTTCATGACTGTTGGACTCCACTTCTGCCTGTAACACTCCATAGCCCCTAATCTCTCAGTCAAATTGGTAATTTTTGCATCAAGGGTTTAAGGCAGAATCCAGAGAGCAGAGCAGTCCTTCCAGTTGCAGAAAAGCAGTCTTGTGGAGTCCACAGCAGGCCACAGCAGAAGGCAGCCTCTGAGGGTCTTTCTTCAGAGCCAGAAAGTGACAGAACTGAAGGAGGAGTGTGGGGGTCCTGTTTTTATACCGTGTGCCTTCTTTAAAATAGGAGAAGTTACTAGAGAATTCCCTGTGAAGTGCTTGGAGTTTTCTGCTTAGCCTGCTCTGGCTCCAACCTGACTGCATGAACAAAGAAGAGGTGACAATCCTTTGTTTGAAGGCAGACCACAGCATATTTAGTTGCAAGTTGGCTGTCCCTAGCTCTGTCCCCTTCATCCTTCCAGTTGATGGCCCAACCAGGCACAGCTAATCACTCTATTGTGTGGATATCTGTGAGGAATAAACAAAGCCCAACTGCTTACTACACCCAATCATGTGACCGAGAAACAGTCTGCCAGCACCAAAGAGAGCAGGAAAATGCCAACCTTCTGTATGTGGCTTTTTCAAAATTGTGTCTTAAAATCCGACTTTATCATTACAAAGGATTTTGTATTACAATTTCTCAGACACTAAACATGAAGCATTCACCTGTTCCCTATTGAAAGTTAGCAGGTATTAAGTATAGTAAGGTATCCCAATGTTATCCCAAGGGAGAGGTAGACCTCACAGCAGTGAAAACTAATTTAGGAGTTTTTCACCACAAGGACATGTAAACCTTAAATGTACATGTCTAACCTTCAAAATACAATTCACCCTGCCCTATGGGCTACCTAGGGCCTACCTTAGGGGTGACAAATATATTAAAAGGGGAGTTTAGGGCTTGGGAAGGGGGTTGTATTGCCATGTCAAATTGCCAGTTCAAAACTGCATTCAGGCTACAAAGGCAGGCCTGGGGCATGTTTTAAGGGGCTACTTAAGTGGGTAGCACAATACGTGCTGCGGGCCCACTAGGAGGTTTTAATTTACAGGCCTAGCTTAAATGGTACACCATTTTATTAGAAACGTAAAAGAAAATTAAGGGGCATATTTATGAGCCCCTAGTGCCACCTTGCATTGCATTTGTGGCATTTAGTTTGCTGCCAATGTGGCATTACGGTGGCTTTTCCCACACACCATATTTACAAAGTGGTGTAATGCGTCCATTGCGCCACTTTATACACCTTTGCGCCACATTATGCCTGCACAAAGCATAATGTATGCAAGGGGGGCATTCCCCTGTGAGAGGGACTGAGAACAATGGTGCAAGGAGATCTCCTTGCACCATTTCTTTTGGCACTTTTAACAGGCGTTAAAAGGGGGCTTCCAATACTTAGAATGGGCCCCTTCATACTCTGCAGGAGTAATGCCAACATTTTGGCACTACTCGTGCAGAGTACATTAAAAGCATCAAATAGACTGACGCTATTGCCCCCTACCCTGCGCCATGGTGTGCCATACTTTATATATGGTGCACACATGGTGGGGGGGTGCTAAGGGGCGCTACTTTCCATAAACGAGCCCCTAAATGTGCCAATTAGATGTATGCCAATTTTACCATGTTTCATGGAGTGAACACAATCACTTTAGCACTTGGTTAGCAGTGGTAAAGTGCATAGAGTCCTAAAGACAAGAAAAACTAATTCACCAGAAGGTGGAGGCTAAAGACTAAAAGTTTGGGGAGGACCGCCCCAAGACTGACAGGTCTAACAACTAGTTAAGCAGACTAGTCCAACAAATTATTTGTTTAGAAACATCATAAAACATTGTACATTGAAAATTACATTGGTCAGGTAAAAGTTAGAGATCAAACTTAATGGGCTTTGTCATAAATGCGCTGGTCACCAGGGAAATAGCTAGAAACTGGACCTTTTTGGGAATGCAGCCTAATACACTTTAAAGTCTGGTGCCAGTAAACCTTCTTGCATAGAAGGCAGGAAGGACAACCTGAACGTTCCGGCTAAAACTCACTCAAAGTAGACTAAAGGCATAATGCAAAATCGGATGCTAGGGATCCTCCTGTAGAGAAGAGAGCCAGGAAAACACATAAAAACAAAACACAAAACGATGAAGGTTTTTTTTGCTTAAAGGGGTCGGCTATTCTAATGAAACGTACAAAGTTGCTCAGTATTGCCTGCAAAGTCAGCATGTCTCTTAATCAGGTATCATTTCTAGGACCCTCATAGCCAAACCTATAGCATACACTGCCATAACCATAGAGAAGCATCTTGGATTAGGCTTACTGTCACCTTGAACGTACTGCAGACTGAGCTGTACCAAACCTTTTTGCTGTTAATCAACTTATTCCATCTTATCCTTTTTGTTGCATCATGTACTTCTGACAGACAGCACTGTCCTACTGAACAACCTGAGCACAGCCTTAATGTCTGCTTTGTGGTCCTAGAATCACAATAGCAGGAGCAATAAAGAAAGACAATCTAATCCACACTAGAATTACCTTTTGGATTTTTGTGATACTGTGTTGAGATTAGGTTTGCTTAAGCAAGGTGAATTCCCATCATGGAGAACCTTCAAATGCTATAGTGTTGTCTCAGGACAAAAGCAGGCATAATGACAGAATACTTACACTTAAACTGTAATATAGATTGCACAGTGGCACTATACCCTACTCTCACACAATCAGAGAGCACAGAGCATGGCTTCCCAGAAGTAGCAGATAAAGGGCCCGATTTGAGTTTGGCAGAGGGATTACTCAATCACAACCGTGCCGGATATCCCATCCATTGCATTACAAGCTCGGTAGGCTATAAGGAATTGTAATAGGGTGGACAGGATATCTGTCACACTTGTGAAGGAGTAAAGCCTGCTGCCAAACTCTAAATCAGACCCAAAGTCTCCATCTGTTAATAAAGTGTTCCATACTTCTGTTCCTAGCAACAGTTTGGATGCAAATAATCAATAGATAACCGCTAAAATGATTTTAAAAAAGACCTCTGTAGCTGACATACTTTATGATAATTACAGTAGACTTGATAATCAGTCACTTGTTTCCTGATACTGTTCAAATCCAGCTTGAAAAGGGGAAAACAATAATGTTCACTGTATTTCTCAGAATGACATTATTGAAACAAATATGTAAAACCTTTACCAGCGACTTCCAACATAGAAATGTTGAAATAGTTTGGTTATAATGTAATGTTCACCCTTTGTGTAACATATGGATCAATACCACAGTGTACAATGAGTAGTGAGGGTGAGCAGTTACCTGTATATAAGGAAAAATTGGCAACACATGTAGGGTCAATCCCTGAGTATCAGGTTTGAAAATATCTTGCTAAGGGCTTATAGAAGTTAGCACATTGGTAGGTCTCTCAAAACGCGAACCTTTATAGTTGGCCATATGTATCTGGATGTTCATCATCATACATGTAGTCAGACTGAGATTTCAATACAATATACCTGCCATTTAGAAAGATTATTCTTCACAAACTAAGTTTCCAAAGGTTAAATGAATCTCCCGAGTAGACAATTTCTTGTCATGTTAAATCAGTGGTAATCTTTATTTTTTTCCTTATTTTCAATTTTGTGTGTTAATTTCAGTGAGATGAACTCAGAAAGGAAATGGCATATGAGAACAATTGCATATATATTCAATTCTCCCTTGGAACATTTATATTCACCAACACATTATATACATTGTCTAGATGTAAATTAGAGATTGAAGAGCACATAATCTGTACAATATGGTTAACAGGTTACCCCAAGTTACTCAAAGATATTGATTATCCAGAACAGCTGATGAACATTAACAAGATGATGCTTGCTTAAATCAGCAAAGAAGAGCAGGTGTAGAAAATTGGGTTACTGTTGAGGAAGGTGAAGCCCTACTAAAGCAGAAACCAGAAGCCACAAGCAAACCCCAAATTAACCTGTTGTTAACCCTCTGGTAGCTTGGCATAAAACAGTCAGGCTTAACTTAGAGGCAATGTGTACAGTGTTTATGCAGCATTTCAAAGAGTAATAACATGGGAATACACAACATAAGAAAAATACCACACCAATTTAGAAAAATAGAGTACAATGTAATAAATTATTTAAGACCAAAACAGCAAATCTCTCTAAGGATATGGGATTTTAAAGATTTAGGTAAAAATTATTCTTAAAAGCACAAAGTGTCAATTGTGGTTATCTTGTTGTGCTAGACCACTACACAGCTACACGCTGACTGTGATGGGGCATTGGCCAGATACAGGGACCAAGAGAGGCCAGCAGAGCAAAGTACCTTAAATCCTTGTTGTGGAGCAGTGTGCCGAATAGCGGTGATACTGGCCAGTGAGCCAAGACCCTGCATCAAAGATAGATTGCGCAGCAGCTGTTCCAGTGGGCTGCAATGCAAAGTCCTGCACCAGAGATGTGTTGCGCATCAGTGGTTCTGGTGAGCTGTGGCTGCAGTGTAAGTTCCTGCTTTGGAGATGTGTCATGCAACAGCAGATCTGAAGAGGTGTAAGCTGTGATGCAAGGTCCTACATCAGAAATGCATCTCTTACAGATGGTTTCAATGTCAGGCTGCACGGAATTGCGTTGCACTGCATCGGCTCTGACAGAGACCACATATGGACTAGCTGAGCAGTCCCAGGCCTACTTTCAAGGGTCAAGGATGAGGCTGGCACCGCTTGGGGGGCTAACACGGGGCAAAGTCTAGGTGCTGGGCTCAAGATGATTGAAGCTTTGCTGTCTTTGAGGATGAGATCAGGATGCCAGCCAACCAGCCCTTGGAGACACTCTGGTGGTCCTGGGTTCACGTTGCAGATTCAGTCCTTGTCAATCGGGCAGCAGGGCAGAAGAGTAGCAGTCCTTCTTGCAGCAGAGCCGCACAGCAGTCTTTTTTCTGAGTCTTACAATGCACCCTGCCCTATCGGCTACCTTAGGGTTAATGCAAGTAAAAAACTGGAGTTTAAGGCTTGGGAAGGGGACACATGGCCAAATAGAACTGACAGTTTAAAACTGATGTGCACTGAAGAGTTGGGTCTGGGGGTTCCAATATTTATACTTTGGAACCCCCAATTTATAGCTTTGAAGGTGTCTGGGGCGTCTTCTCTCCATGCACTGGCCCCAGCTTGTCTGGGGACAGAAAGGACTAATGTGATATCCTTTGTGAGTGTGCAGAGGCAGAATCTTTGTGACGTACAAGTGTAGTAGGTAACAGCTCCTCCCCCTCATCCTGACAGAGATAGTTCATCCTGCTAACATATATGCCCAATTTGTCTCATTGTTTGGGAACAAAATACAACTGCAAGTTACACCTAGCAATATGGCAAAGGATACAGGCTACAGGCACTAAATGGTTGGGACAAAAAAATGCCAACTTTAAAAAAAAAGTGGTGATTTCAGAATTGTGTTTTTAAATCAGATTTTAACATGAGAAAGGGTTTTAGGTTACAGTTCTTTGGACACCAAGCTTGAGATTCCTACCTGCTCCCAATAGAATGTTTCCACTTATTAAATGTATCAAGGCAACTCAATCTTATCCTTTGGGAGAGACAGACCTTGCAGTAGAGCAAAATGAATTTAAGAATTTTTCATTACCAGGAAATGTAAAGTAAAAGTAAATATCTATTTTTTTAAATACATTTCACTCTACCCTATGGGCAGTTTAGGGTCTACCCTAGGGGTGATATGTATCTATTAAAAATGAAGGTTTAGGCCTGGTAAAAGGTCCGTTTTGCCAGATTGAAACTGTAGTTTAAAGTTGCACACACAGGCTGCAGTGTCATGCCCCAGATAGGTCTGAAAGGCTACTGAGGTGGGCAGCAAAATAAGCGCAGCAGGCTCACTAGTAGCATTTAATTTACAGACCCAGAGTATTGGTAGTACTACTTTACGAGGGACGTACAAGTAAATTATTTGCAGCAATTTGTTGTAAACCAATGTTACAATGTTTTGGAGAGTGAACACATGCACTCTATTACTGGTCAGCAGTGTTAAAGTGCACAGAGTCCTAAGGACAACAGAAATGAGAACAGCAAACGTAGAGGAGTAAGGCAAAGGTTTGGGGGGAGACCACACATAGCCTTACATGTCTAAAGAAGGGCAAAAATAGTATTAAGAGAGAAAGAAACATTGATAAATGTTACCTCCGGAAATTCAAAGGTGCAACAAATAAACCATGGTTGCATTTCACCCTTAGGGACTTACTTATCTTTCCAGGACATTCAGTTAAATCAATAAATAATCAGTTATTCCCCTTTGATAGTCAAGTAATAGGAAAAATGGGAATAATGGATTTCATAGTTACACATATTAATAAAGCTGAACCAATGTGTTGATGCAAACAATTTGAGCAGAATCTCTGACTTGTTCTGTCACTCTAACAAAATTAGAATTTGTGAATACCTCATAAGTCATGATCTGTTTACCTGTGTGAGAGTTTGCTTGTTATTAGGTATGCAAAAAGGTGCTATGTGGAATGCTTGAATAAATCTCAGCCACTGGTAATCACTAAAGGTTGCATCTCAATCCATTGCTACTTTCAATACCAACCCACCTCATTTTGGATCCAATACCATTACCAATAATAAACCAGGATGATTAGTGGTTCTCGTTAGGAAGGCATGCATTATTTATCCCTTACTGGATCCTACGTGGAGCCCTAACGATGGCAAAACTGGACCTAGGTAGCTCATGTTCCGGTTCAGAGAGGACTATGTTCTGGTTCCGAGAGGACTTGGCCCGGCAATTCGGGCTTGAGTGTTCCCATGAGGAGCAGGGTCAACACTGAGTTGAATATGGCTGGGTCCAAACTGAGGTGGCAGAATCCATAAAAAATGATGGATTGGCATGCGGCTGTGCGGTTGCTAGCGGCTGAGATTAATTCAAACATTTCATCCATCACCTTGTCATTTTTGTCTTGCTTGCTATTAGAAAAGTTTTGTCACTCATCACAGGTATAACCGGTTATACATGGAATTGTGAGGACACAGAAACCAAGTGACCGCATGCCATGTCATCACTCATTTCATGAATATCTATGGCATAGACATGAAACAGGCGCAAATAAATGATTTATTCAGGTGCCCTTAAATGAACTGAAGTTGCATCCAAGATTAAAACCTCTGTAACACTACCTTCTTCTAGATTAGACAGCAGTGGTACATTATTTGTATAGCGCGGTATAAGCACAGCTTCTAGAGATCACTGCTTGAAAAGAGCTGATAGAATTCCCGCTTCTCCCACCCATTTAATGTGCCTTCTTGATTCTGTAAAATCAATGGTCAATAAGTAAAGAGAGCATTCACTAAAGTATTAAAGAAATCTGTATGATGCAAGGTGTTAGTTAATTTCATCAATTTGTGAGTTTGGGCACACATCTCTACCGGCAGCTTTGCACTGCTCCATGACATCAGCAGTACTAGCACAACAGCAGACATACAGGATAAATATTCCATGCCTTCCTCATGAGACCCACCAATAATACTAGTTAATCACTGGAAATGATACTGGGTCCTACTCAGTACTAAAAGATAGAGGTGCATGGGCGATTAGGACATGTACTCTTTTGGTGTTATGAAAAGCTACAACCAGACACATTCCTTCAGAACTGGGTTTGTGGTTTCAAATATAATCCATCCCTTGCAACCAAACAATATCCTCATTTATTATTGACAGACATGTTTTGTGTATGAACCAGTCTTGCTTATTAGCAACTCTGGGAGGAAGACACATACCTCACGTCAACTGTGCAGCTCAAGATGTAGTATATATGAAAATGCTTTACTCCACAGGGCTCTGCAGCTCGGTTCTCTCTCTACATGAGAGCAGTTTATTTGCATTTGCCACTCTTTGTTTCAATGAGACTGTTCCACATTTTATATGGGGTGTGGCATGCTCATGGTGGAGGGTTGGGCCATTCTCACTCTCAATCGTCCAAATTTCAATTATCCGATAGACCATTCTTGTCAAGATGAGGGGTGAAGGGAGTTAGCATTAATCGCAACAATTTCCAGTTTGCAGTGTAACACACTAGGCTGCACAATGAGGAGCAGGAATCAAGAATAAAGTTCCAGAGTTTTATTACAAGTTAACAGTCAGGTTAAAGTAAATCAATATCAAAAACTGGCTATAGAGATAGAAGATTATTACAGGAAAACCAAGTCTCAGTTACAGCAATACAGAAAATTAGCAATAAAATCTGATGCTCAAATAAAAGAGACATGAAGGTATAATTTAATGGTGAATAATTAATATGGGGTTCATTACAACCTCGGCGGTCTTTTCGCAAGACCGCCGAGGTACCGCCATGCTGAAGACCGCCAGTGGTGGCGGTCTTCCGCGCCGCTTATTATGACCGCTGGCAGCCCGCTGTCCATTTTCGTACGGAAGGCCGCCAGCAGCCATACTGGCGGATGGCGGGAAAGTGGAGGTTGCTCAACCTCCACCGCCACGTCAACAGAACACCGCCCACTGAATCACGTCCCATGATTCGGTGTGGCGGTGTTCTGGTGACAGTGTTCTGGTGGCGGAGCTGCCCCATGGATCCCGTCCCCTCCCGGAGCATCAACGGACAAGGTAAGTTGATCGTCCGTTAGGGAAGGGGGCAGGGGGTGTTGCGTGTTGTGTGCATGCATGGGGGTGTGCGTGTGAGAGTGTAGAGGGGATGAGTGAGTGAGTGTATGCGTGCGGGGGTGTTGTGTGTATGGGATATGTGTGCGGGTCGGGCGGTGTGCATGTCTGTTTGTATGTGTGCGGGTATGGGTTGTTGGGATGGGGTGTGTGCGTGTAGGGGTGTGTATATGAACATGTTCGGGGTGTGTGCGTGTAGGGGTGTGTACATGTGCATGTTCGGGGTCGGGTGGGGAGGGGGGTTGTGGCACCTTTGGGGGGTGGCAGGGGGATGGGGGTGTGGGGGGAGGATTCGTGGGGGGTAGCGGGGGTGGGGGAGACCCCTATCAGTGCCAGGGAAGGAATTCCCTGGCACTGATAGTACCTACTGCCATGGATCTCATGGCGGTTCCCAACCACCCGAGATCCATGGCGGTATGCAGGGTCCTGATACCGTCGGCGGTCTAGTGACGACCGCCGGGTTGGAGACCGCAATCTCCAGCCCAGCGGTCTTCACCACCATGGCGGTCGGAATGGTGAAGTGGCGGAACTGCCGCCGTCATAATTCCATTTTTTATTCCCCTGCCTGTTTGCGGTCTTACCACCGCTTTACCACCGACCGCCAGGGTCGTAATGACCCCCTATGTCAGTTGTGGATATATAACTACAAATATCCGAAAATGTCAGTACATGAATTCAAATTAAACTCACATTACAGTGTTAGATAAGAGCAATGAAACTTTTGAATATATGAGTGTAAATGCAACTGCAAACTACATTTTAAATATAATGTGAAAACATTAGTGCACACGCTTACATGAGCTTTTCTTGTTTCTAGTGTAGATACATTTCACGAATGTCTGATGGTTTCTCAATCATTTCAAATGACTATGGCCCTCATTACAACCCTGGCGGTCGGTGGTAAAGCGGCGGTAAAACCGCCAACAGGTTGGCGGTAAAAACAAATGGAATTATGACCATGGCGGAAACCGCCAACATAGGCAGCCACTTTAACACTCTGACCGCCACGGCGGTACAAACAAACAGCATGGCGGTCACCGCCAACAGACAGGCGGAAGACAATGTACCGCCCACACTATTATGACAGGCCAATCCGCCACCTTTTCCGGGGCGGATTCAATGCAAACAAAAACATGGGCAGCGGTGCTTGTGGGGGGCTCACTGATCTCGGTGCTGGCGACAGTGTCACGAGCGGCAGTGCTGGTGGGGGGCTCACTGACCTTGGTGCTGGCGGCGGTGTCCTGAGCGGCAGTGCTGGTGGGGGGCTCACTGACCTTGCTGCTGGTGGTGGTGTCCTGAGCGGCGGGGCTGGTGGTGGTGTCCTGAGCAGCAGTGTTGGCGGCGGTGTCCTGAGCGGCGGTGCTTGTGGTGGGCTCACTGACCTTGGTGCTGCTGAAGGGCACAGTGTCTGCGGTGCAGGTGAAGGGCTCATTATCTTGGGTGCTGGCGGCTGTGCCCATGGCGGCAGTGCATTTGGGAGTGCCAGTGGCGGTTTTGTCCGCCATGCAGTTTGGCGGCGACGTTGACTTGCCTTTCTTTTTCAGGCCCTTCCCCACCTTGGATGGTGGCGCAGCTGTCTTGAGACTCTCAACTGTTGTCCTGGCTGAGCCCTTGGTGGCAGGTGTTTTGGCCTTCTCCCTCTGGGATGTGGGCAACTTCTTCTGTTTTGGAGGTGGGGGAATGTCCTTGGCCTCGCTCCTTGGGACACTGGCAGCCCTGCTGCTTGGCGCACTCCAGAATCCGGTTACTACTGGCACCACTGTGCCCGGTGATGTGGTGGCTGAGGTGCTGGGTTGGGACCTGGAAAGGCAGGCCCTAGGGGACGGAAGGGGTAGGGGAGGTGAAGGGAAGGGAAGAGGTCAAGGTTTGACAGGAAAAGTTTTTTAGACACACTGGGACGGGTAGATGGAGGGGGTTTGGGAGTGGAGGAAGAGGTAGTGGTTGTAGGAGGTGTTTGTTTGCTGACTTTGGGTGAAGGTTCATGGGCTGGAGGCTGTCGTGAGGTGGATGGCTGTTGGGTGGGTGTGTGACTGCGTTTGTGTACTTTGGGAGGAGGGCTCACAGACACACTGGTAGAGGACACAGGGGATGTGTGAATGGTAGTGGGGGTGGAGATTGCACGTGAGCGGTGTGTGGTGATGGGCGTGCTGGTGATGAAGGCAGTGGCTGAGGATGTAGTGCATGCAGGTGTGAGTGGAGACGTGACAGGGAGGGAGGAGGGAGACATGGAGGAGGGGGACACAGTGGAGGCAGTGGATGTTGGTATATGTGCATGGGTATGATGCTTGTGTGAGTGCCTGTGGGATGTGTGGTGCTTATGTTTGCCAGAGCTACCCTTGTGTGTTGAGGTGTGTGCATGCTGGTCTGACGGTGTGCTTGGGATAGGCTGAGGTACAGGGGATTGGGTCTGGGTGGAGGAAGTTGGAGGGGGGAGGTTGGACACAGGGACAATGGCTGCCATCAGTGCTGAAGCCAGAGTCTGAAATGCTCTCTGTTGGGCTGCCTGACCAGAATGAATGCCCTCCAGGTATGCATTTGTCTGTTGCAACTACCTCTCTATACCCTGGATGGCATTCAGAATGGTAGACTGTCCAACAGTGAGGGATATCAGGAGGTCAATGGGCTCCTCACCAAGGGCAGCAGGGCTTACTGGGGCAGGTGCTGAGGTGCCTGGGGCGAAGGAGATGCCCACCCTCCTGGGTGAGCGGCCACGGGCCACACGCTGAGGGGCTGCTGGGAGGGCGGTGCTGGTAGGGGGGTGGTGGCTGTACCTGTAGATGCGGGGGCACAGAGGGGCCCGCCACCGCAAGGGAACTCCCATCAGAGGAGGAGTTGTGTCGCTGGTCTCTGCTCCAGTCCCCGCCGTGGAACTCCCCTCACCCTCCATCCCACTGGTGAATCCTGACTCCGTAGTGTCGCCCTCCAGGGCCATGTGGGATGCAGCTCCCTACTGCTCCGGTGGCACAGCTCCTCTGCCTGATGATGCTAATGCACACAAGAACAGGGAGACCACAAAATTGGGGGGAAAGAAAGTAGAAAGACATTTTTAGTACATGAAATACCGCTACCGTTGGTGGACACTACAGACATAGCAGCCCTCTGCACAACGCCATACACTCAGAGTTCCCTAATTCCTCACAGGGACATGGGGTACATGGCCTATGCCCGATTGCTGCACACATGGAAGTCACAGGAGCCTGACTAGGTGTAGATGGCTCTTACTACTGGTGGGGTTGGTGTGCCACTTAGCCTGCCTTACAAAGGGTCCTTGCCTACAGGGCTCGCCCTAGCCTAGGGGAACCCAAAGCCCACCTACCACACCCAGGTACCTCCAATGCGCCCCTTGTGGCTGCTGTGATGCCCTCAAGGGCCCATCCAACTCCGGATATGCCACCGCCAGGATCCAGAACATCAGGGGGGTCATGGTGCGATGGGCACCCCTCCCACGTTGGGAGGCCATCCCCAGCTGGGCCTCCGCCGTCTTCTTGCTCCAGCGGCGAATGTCCTCCCATCTTTTAATGCAATGGGTGCTCCATCTGTGGTGGACCCCCAGGGCCCAGACGTCCTCAGCGATGGCACGCCAAATATCCATCTTCTGGTGGGTGCTGACCTACATGAATAGTACAGGGGAAAAGGTACAACATTATTTGTCTGGACTGTCACAGTCATTGGCCCACGTTCCTACCCTTGCCCTGACGCACATACACTCATGCACACCTCATCCTCCCCCCATCTCCCATCCACAACACTACAAATAGGCATTGCCCATACAGCATGCTCACAGTGTACTCACCTGTTTGTCTGGAGGACCGTTGAGTAGCGTATTCTGGGGAAGGACCCCATCCACTAACTTCTCCAACTCCTCTGAAGTGAAGGCAGGGGCCCTTTCCCCAGACACATGAGCCATCGTCGCTTCCAGACTGAGGTCACAGCAGCACTTGCAGTGTAGGTCCTCTCCTGTTGAAGATCAAGTATCAAGTGAGTTAACAGAGAGAAAATGGAGTTCACGTCCGCGGCGGTGGGCACTGTCACCGCCGGCGTACATCGTCATTGGCTCCTGGGACCCATAGGGTCCAATGTTAACCAATGCAGGATTGCGCCGCGGTCTTCGACCGCCTACCGCGACGGTGTACAACGCCAGCGCAGTTACCTCATATCCCCTTGTCCCACATTACAGGTCAGGCAGCCGCCATTTCAGGGGGCCACATGGCATTATTTTTAAATGCGTCACACATATCTAGGCCTTGCATACACACCAAGACAGGCACATAGCGGATTGACAAATGTGTGCAATAAAGTTGTTGTTTTAGTACCTCGGTGTTGGCTGACCCTCTGCTCGCTGTTCTCATCCATAGGGCACGTCCGCTGGGGCAGGTGATGAGATAGCGGCATCCTCCGGTGTACAGACCGCTGGTGGACCTGTCGACAATGGAAGAGCGACATGTAATTGTCACCTACAGACTTGATCATGCCACAATCCAGGAACTGTGTACCCAGTTGGAGCCAGACCTGATGTCAGCTATCCGCAGTCCCATAGGAATCCCCCCTCTAGTGCAGGTCCTGTCAGTACTCCATTTCCTGGCAAGTGGGTTGTTTCAAACAACAGTGGCCATAGCATCAGGGATGTCCCAGCCTATGTTCTCAAACGTGGTGTCCAGAGTGTTGTCTGCCCTGCTGAAACACAAGTGCAGCTACATCGTTTTCCCTCAGGTGGAGGATTTGCCTACATTGAAAGGTGACTTCTATGCCCTGGGACATTTCCCCAACATCATAGGTGCCATTGATGGGACATATGTGGTCTTGGTTCCCCCCGCAGGAGTGAACATGTGTACAGAAACCGGAAGAGCTACCATTCGATGAATGTGCAGATGGTGTGTTTGGCCGACCAGTACATCTCCCATGTGAATACCAAATTTCCAGGCTCAGTGGATGACGCTTACATTCTGAGGAATAGCAGCATCCCTTATGTGATGGGGCAACTCCTGAGGCACCGTGTGTGGCTAATAGGTGAGGCCAAGAACCTGATACACTGTGAATAGGTGTCTGGGTATGGGATTGTCCCTAATGGTTAGTGTGTGTCTAACAGTTGTCCCTTGACATTTGCAGGTGACTCTGGCTACCCCAACCTGCCATGGCTACTGACTCCAGTGAGGAATCCCAGGACAAGGGCAGAGGAAAGCTACAATGAGGCACATGGGTGAACTAGGAGGGTTATAGAGAGGACCTTCGGCCTCCTGAAGGTCAGGTTCAGGTGCCTCCATATGACAGGTGGTTCCCTATACTACTCACCAAAGAAGGTGTGCCAGATGATCGTGGCCTGCTGTATGCTGCACAAATTGGCTTTGCGACGACAGGTGCCTTTTCTGCAGGAGGATGGTCCAGAAGGAGGTCTTGTGGCAGCTGTGGAGCCTGTGGACAGTGAAGAAGAGGAGGCAGAAGAAGAGGACATAGACAACAGAAACACTGTGATACAGCAATACTTCCAGTGAGACACAGGTAAGAAGACATCACTGCCTCCTACATCTCATAAAATTGTTCGACCTTTCATCTGTCTGTCACATTCACCCAATGTATGGACCCTAATTTGTCACTTTCCCTTTTGATTTCACAGATGTGGGTCCCACTGTGTGACCTCTGCTATGTTATCTCATGGACTAGAGCTATGTGACATAGGTATGTTGACAATACAATGGACATTGCTATTTCCCTCAGTTATTGCAAATACACATTTGTGAAAGCACAGACTGACTCCAGATTGTTTTGTGGTTCAAGGGTGTTTATTTAATTGCTAAATAGTGGAGGGGGTTGTAAAATGGTCAGGGGTGATGGTGGAGGAATGTCCATGGCAGAGTCCAGTTATTTGGCACACAGGTGCATTGTCCAAAGGGGCATAGGAAGTGGAGCTAGGGCAGTTTAAGGATGGACAGGGTGACAAAGTGGGACAGAAGGATGACATTCAGGGTGGTCTCATTTCTTGGCGGGGTCTTGGCATTGTTCTCTGTCTTTGTCCTGGATCTCAGGGACCGCTAGTGGGGTGGTTCTCCATCTGCAGGGGGTGGGGTGCTGGTGTCGTGGTCCTGTGGTGGTGCCTCCTCTCCATTAGCGCCGGCGGAGGTGGTGGGCAGTTCATCGTACAGGCTAGTGTCAGGGGGGCCACAGTGTCCCTCCTAGTTTTCACAAGGTCCTTCAGCACCCCTACAATGGTGCCCAGGGTGGTGTTGATGGACTTGAGTTCCTCCCTGAACCCCAAATACTGTTCCTCCTGCAGCCGGTGGGTCTCCTGAAACATGGCCAGTACCGTTGCCATTGTCTCCTGTGAATTATGGTACACTCCCATGATGTTGGAGAGAGCCTCGTGGAGAGTGGGTTCTCTGGGCCTGTCCTCCCCCTGTCGCACAGCAGACCTCCCAGTTCCCCTGTTTTCCTGGGCCTCTGTCCCCTGAACCGTGTGCCCACTGCCCCCACGTCCCTGCTGTTCTTGGGGTGGTGGGTTAGCCTGGGTTCCCTGTAGTGGTGGACACACTGCTGCTTGACGTGTACTGGGGGCATAGGTATGGGCCCGCTGGGAAGGTGCTGTGCTGGTATTTCCTGAGGGGGGAGGCTCTGTGGTGGCCTGTGACTGTGTGAGGGGAACCGACTGTCCTGAGGTCCCAGATGGGACGGGCTGGTCATCTAGATCCAGCTGGACAGAGCTGCTGTCATCACTGTGGGCCTCTTCTGTGGGGGGTGTGGACATGTCTGGGACCTCCTGTCCGGTGACATTGGGTAGGGGTCCTGCAGGGGTGTAAAGGCATGATTATTGTATCTGTGTGTGCCATGGTGTGCAATGGGTGGGTGACCCTGTACCCCAGTGCTTACATTCTTGTGTAGGACCTTGTGTGATAATTGTTTAGAGGTCTGTGTGGGTATCTGTAGTGGACATGCATTGGTGATGGGTGTCCATGCTCTATTGTTGCATGCAGGGCTTGGTGTTAGGATGTGTGGTTTGTGATAGTGGGACATGTGTGAGGAGTTGGAGTGATGGGGGTGAGGGCGAGGGTGGGGTTATTCAATTGCATGCAGGTAGGGTGGGGATGAAGTAGTGAAATATTTGACTTACCAGAGTCCATTCCTACAGCTACTCCTGCAAGGCCCTCAGGATGCAGTATAGCAAGACCTGCTCCTCCCATGTTGTTAGTTGTGGGGGAGGAGGTGGGGGTCCGCCGCCAGTCCTCTGAACCGCAATGTGGTGTCTTGAGACCACGGAACGCACCTTCCCCCGTAGGTCGTTCCACTTCTTCCTGTTGTCATCCCGTGTTCTTGGGTGCTGTCCCACTGCGTTGACCCTGTCCACGATTCTGCGCCATAGCTCCATCTTCCTAGCTATGGAGGTGTGCTGCACCTGTGATCCGAATAGCTGTGACTCTACCCAGATGATTTCCTCCACCATGACTCTGAGCTCCTCCTCGGAAAACCTGGGGTGTCTTTGCAGTGCCATGAGGTGGTGTGCGTGATGTGTGAGGTGGTGTGTGTTGTGATGTGTGGGGTGATGTTTAGGGGTGTGTGGTGTTTTGTGCGTGGATGTGTATGAGTGTTGGTGGTGTGTGCCTCTGTATGCTGGTGTGGTCTTTGCTGTCTCTCTACTTCTTCCAAATTGTGTGTTGTAAGTGTTTGTGGGTAATGTGGGTGTGTGTTTGATATTGTATTGAGTGTGTGGGTGTGTGTATGTGTATCAGGTGTGTGTATTTCGATTTGTCCAATGTGGTAGTGTTTTGTAAATGTGTGTGTAGTTTGAGCGCGGCGGTGTGTATCGCCAATGGAATACCGCGGTTTAAAGACTGCTGCGTGGTTTCATGGGTCGTGATAGTGTGGGCGTATTCCTGTTGGCGTGACGGTGGAAGTTTTGTTATCGCCAGTTTATCACTGACCTTTGGTGTGGCGGACTTGTGTGGGTGTCTAGATTTTGGTGGATTCTGAGCTGTGGGTCGTAATTGCTGTGGCAGGATTCCGCGGCCACGGTGGTGTGTTGGCGGTCTTCTGCACGGCGGTAAGCGGGATTTACCGCCAATGTTGTAATGAGGGCCTATATTTCATTTAATAAGGTTGAGGCATACAGAGTATATGATTTTCTAGTTCTACAGAGAATGCACTTCAACATTGTGTTCAAGTGCAACATTTTACATTAATAACATTAGATCACATAAAATATGTAGTGCCGAATGAACATTTGTATTGCGTATATTATGACGTGTAATGGTGAAGCCAAAATTACGCTGCTCCACCCATATGGTGTTTCATGCAGGGAATGGTTGTCAGTAGCTGGACAAGCATTTCTGAAAGGTACATTTTATTCTTTCTTTAAGGTCATTGTATTGGAATGCAATGCGTCACTCATTTCCCCTAGTAATAGCTGATGATGGACACAGCATTCTTAGTAATCACATTAGAATGAACATGAAGAGTTTAAAGCTGTGTACTTATAAGCATGGTATACTTTGGAGTAGCTGGCAGTTATAGGCTACGTGGTGAAGGAAGTATAAGCTGTTTGGGACATAATGATTCATGAAAGGCTCCATGATTCAGTTGCACAGTTTTACACACTTACAGTTAAGGCAGCCATACTTTCTTTAGATCCTAGATGTCTAGCATGCCCAAAGCCAAAGGTAGCCATTTTGTCTGCCAAAGCAGGTATGTGCCTCCAAGGGTGGTGTAGTGTAGAGTTAATGGTTGATGCTGAAGATTTGCCCTTCACTAACCAATAGGGCAAAGATTTCTGGAGGCAACCCTACCCACTTTTGCAGCAGTTTCTGTTTCTTCTTCTGCAAACCATCCCACAGAGCCCCTCACTCTCAAAATCCAAGATGGGATAACCATTCTCCTCTTGTGCAGAGCCCACATGGCAACCAAAAGGTGTGGAGAGGGTAATGAGCAGTTCCTTCTTTGATGGTCACTCAAAACCGTTTCTAGGGGTAGCTTTCCTCTCAGTAGTGTTAAAACCAACCTGACTGTGGTGACAAAGGCCAGGGCATTTGTAGGTCTCACCTTACTTGCAAGAGGACAGGGATCTTTGAAGTAAATGAAGTTCTTGGGCCCACCTCAACTGATTCCTGCCAAGCAAACACTTCCCAACTCCCAACTCCCAGGTCACAGATCTTGCTCTGGGAGCTGTTTTCAAACCTCTTTCACACCTCATTCAGGCCAAGTACTGGCTGGACAGTAGCTAGAGAAGTAATACAAATGAGCATCCAGCAACTTCAGACATGGTAAAAGTAATTTTACATTTCTCATGTAAGTAGACTTCACCATTAGATTAGATTTGTATTAGATTTTTATTAAATACCATAATCCTTAACAGGTTTCCGTGCGTAATTTTTTTACTGCACTTTTAACACTTTAGCACTTTTAATGCCTGCTCAGAACATGCGATAAAAGGGGGCTTCCATCATTTGTAATGGGCCCCTATACACTCTACAGGAGTAGCGCCAATATTTTGGCACTACTCATGTAGAGTACATCAATAGCGCTATTTCTCTCTACATTGCACCATGGTGTGCCGTATCTTAGATACAGAGCACACATGGTGGCAGTAGGGTGATGCTAAGGGGCACCAGGAAAGTGGTGCTGCACTAGGTGCAGCGCTACTTTCCTTAAATATGCCCCTCTGTGTTGGAGCTCATACTACTAATCCTTCAAGTAAAAGGGGTATTTTCCGCGTGTGGCTACCTAAGAAGATGAACTAGAAAAAGGACAATTGATGTTTCCTGTAATTAGGTTGTATTACTGTAGGAGGCTGGCCTGGCTTATAGTGGGTACCCTGTGGTACTTACACCCTGTGCCAGGTCCAGTTATCCCTTATTAGTAGAATAGAGGTGTTTCTAGCAGCTTAGGCTGATAGAAGGTAGCTATGGCAAAGCAGCTTAGGCTGAACTAGGAGACATGCAAAGCTCCTACTATACCACTTATATCATATGCACAATATCATAAGAAAACACAATACTCAGGGGGGGTGATTCTCACCCTGGCGGGCGGCGGAGGCCGCCCGCCAGAGTTCCCCCCTCCAAAATACCGCTCCGCGGTCGAAAGACCGCTGAGGGTATTTTGGGATTTGCACTGGGCTAACGGGCGACCGCCAAAAGGCCGCCCGCCAGCCCAGTGCAAATCATCCTTCCCACGTGGACGCCGGCTCAGAATTGAACCGGCGGAGTGGGAAGGTGCGACGGGTGCAGTGGCACCCGTCGCGTATTTCAGTGTCTGCAAGGCAGACACTGAAATACTAAGTGGGGCCCTCTTACGGGGGCCCCTGCAGTGCCCATGCCATTAGCATGGGCACTGCAGGGGCCCCCAGGGGCCCCACAACACCCCATACCGCCATCCTGTTCCTGGCGGGCGAACCGCCAGGAACAGGATGGCGGTATGGGGTGTCAAAATCCCCCATGGCGGCGCAGCAAGCTGCGCCGCCATGGGGGATTCCCAGGGCAGCGGAAAACCGGCGGGAGACCGCCGGTTTTCCCTTTCTGCCCGCGGCTGAACCGCCGCGGTCAGAATACCCTGTGGAGCACCGCCAGCCTGTTGGCGGTGCTCCCTCCAACCCTGGCCCCGGCGGTCCATGACCGCCGGGGTCAGAATGACCCCCAGAGTTACTAAAAATAAAGGTACTTTATTTTTATGACAATATGCCACAAGTATCTCAGTGAGCACCCTCAGTAAGAAGGTAAGTAATATACACAAGTTATATGTACACAAACCCAAAACAGGTAAGTAAGAGTCAGAAAAGTAAGGATTACAATAGGTTGCAAAAGGCAGGTATAGGTCTAGGGGCACCACAAACCATACACTCCAAAAGTGGAATGCGAATCACAAATGGACCCCAGACCTATGGGAGCTTGTAGAGGGTCGCTGGGACTGTAAGACAACAGTCAGGGTGTCCAAGATATCTCTCCCCAAGACCATGAAAAGTAGGAGTAAAGGACACCTACTACCCCAAAAGAGCACAATAGTCGTGATAGGGGGATTCTGCAAGAACAACAAACACCAGCAAGGCACTGAAGGTGGATTCCTGGACCTGAGGACCTGCAAGGCAAGGGGACCAAGTCCAAGAGTCGCGATAGTGTCCGGGGGGGCAGGAGCCCAGAAAACCCCGGATGAAGGTGCAAGAAAGCTGCCTCCAGGTGGAAGAAGCTTGGAGTTCTGCAACAACAAAGAGGACTAGGAACTTCTACTTTGGATGGTAGGCGTCCCACGTCGTGATGAAGGTTGCAGAAGTGTTCCCGCGCAGAAATACTGCAAACAAGCCTTGCTAGCTGCAAGAGTTGCAGTAGAGGTTTTTGGGTGCTGCTGGAGACCAGGAAGGACCAGGATGTCGCCCCTTGGAGGAGGAGACAGAGGGGGCGCTCAGCAACTCACAGAGCCCCCACAGAAGCAGGCAGCACCCGAAGAAGTACCCAAACAGGCACTTAGAAGATTTGTGAACTGGAGCTGGCTCAGAGTCACAAAGGAGGGTCCCTCGATGCCGGAGGCCAACTCAGAAGGTTGAGCACTGCCGGATGGAGTGCTGGGTACCCAGGCTAGGCTGTGCACAAAGGAAATCCTGGAAGAGTGCACAGGAGCCGGAGCAGCTGCAAATCACACAGTACACAGGTTTGCAGTCTAGCGTGGGGAGGCAAGGACTTACCTCCACCAAACTTGGACTGAAGGATCACTGGACTGTGGGAGTCACTTGGACCATGCTCGTCAGAATGAGAGGGGACCCAGAGGACCATGATGCAGTCTTTTGGTGCCTGCGTTAGCAGGGGGATGATTCCGTCGACCCACGGGAGATTTCTTCTGGCTTCCAGTGCATGGTGAAGGCAGATGACCCCCCAGAGCATGCACCACCAGGAAACAGTTGAGAACGCCGGCAGGATGAGGCGCTACAATGTTGCTGGTAGTCGTCTTGCTACTTTGTTGCGGTTTTGCAGGTGTCCTGGAGCAGTCAGCGGTCGATCCTTGGTAGAAGTCAAAGAGGGAGATGCAGAGGAACTCTGGTGAGCTCTTGCATTCTTTATCTGAAGAATACCCCAGAGGAGAGACCCTAAATAGCCAGAAAAGGAGGTTTGGCTACCAAGAAAGGAAGATTGGCTACCAAGAAAGGTAAGAGCCTATCAGAGGGGGTCTCTGATGTCACCTGCTGGCACTGGCCACTGAGAGCCGTCCAGTGTGCCCCCAAAACCTCTGAATCCAAGATGGCAGAGGTCTGGGACACACTGGAGGAGCTCTGGGAACCTCCCCTGGGAGGTACTGGTCAGGGGAGTGGTCACTCCCTTTTCCTTTGTCCAGTTTTGCACCAGAGCAGGGCTGGGGGATCCCTGAACTGGTGTAGACTGGCTTATGCAGAGATGGGCACCATCAGTGCCCATCAAAGCATTTCCAGGGGATGGGGAGGCTATTCCTCCCCAGCCCTTCACACCTATTTCCAAAGGGTCAGGGTGTAATACCCTCTCTCAGAGGAAATCCTTTGTTCTGCCTTCCTGGGCCAGGGCTGCCTGGACCCCAGGAGGGCAGAATCTTGTCTGAGGGGTTGGCAGCAGCAGCAGCTGCAGTGGAAACCCCAGAAAGGCAGTTTGGCAGTTCCCGGGTTCTGTGCTAGCGACCCTGGGGATCATGGAATTGTCCCCCCAATACCAAAATTGTATTGGATGGACAATTTCATGATCTTAGACATGTTACATGGCCATGTTCAGAGTTACCATTGTGACGCTATACATAGGTAGTGACCTATGTATAGTGCACGTGTGTAATGGTGTCCCCGCACTCACAAAGTCCGGGGAATTTGCCCTGAACGATGTGGGGGCACCTTGGCTAGTGCCAGGGTGCCCACACACTAAGTAACTTGGCAGCCAACCTTCCCCAGGTGAAGGTTAGACATATAGGTCACTTATAAGTTACTTATGTGCAGTGTAAAATGGCTGTGAAATAATGTGGACGTTATTTCACTCAGGCTGCAATGGCAGGCCTGTGTAAGAATTGTCAGAGCTCCCCATGGATGGCAAAAGAAATGCTGCAGCCCATAGGGATCTCCTGGAACCCCAATACCCTGGGTACCTAAGTACCATATACAAGGGAATTATATGGGTGTACCAGTGTACCAATGAGAATTGGTAAATTTAGTCACTAGCCTGCAGTGACAAATTTAGAAAGCAGAGAGAGAATAAACCCTGAGGTTCTGGTTAGCAGAGCCTCAGTGATACAGTTAGGCACCACACAGGGAACACATACAGGGCACATACTATGAGCACTGGGGTCCTGCCAAGCAGGATCCCAGTGACACAGGGGCTAAAACATACATACATACAGTGAAAATGGGGGTAACATGCCAGGCAAGATGGTACTTTCCTACAATTACTACAGTACCAACACACGTAATAGGATTACTTGCATTGCATACTTGTTATATTGTTGTTCTCCTTTTAAGCAATTTCACAAGCACAAGAAAGCCCAGTTGGTGAATGTCATTAGTCTTGTTAATAGTATCTTTTTGCTTTAACTGTAAATCCTTTTTCTCACAATTGTAATGGCTGCAGCAGCACCCTCTACCTTGCTTTTATGGATCTCAGCTGCGATTTTGATAGGGTAAATTGCAGCATGCTGTGTGGCTTGTTGTCCAAGATGGGGCTTGGAGAGCCCAATTGTTGATCTTTTGAGAAAGCTCCACTCTGGTACAAATACTTCTGTGAGATACAGGGTAAATGGCAACTGTACAGGTCCTTTTAATCTAAATAGAGGAGTGAGACAGGGTTGTATTCTTGCACCCATCCTGTTTCTCTTGTATACCAATGGCCTGCATGAATTTCTTGCAGATAGATGCAAGGATGTCCCCAAAATTAATGGGAAGAGTGTGCCATCCCTGATTTATACGGATGATGCAGTATTGTTGGCCCATACCATGAATGACCTATGTGTAGCGGTCAATGCTTATATGGAATTTATGACTGACCCAGATCTGAATGTGAATATTGGTAAAACGTATTATATGGTTTGTGGTAAACCTCTGAGCAAAGTATGGGTTGTGGCACTCAAAGGCCAACAAATTAGTCGTGTGTATAAGTTTCCGTATCTTGGGGTGACTTTTGATGACAAAGGGATGTGGGTTTCCTGCATTGCTGAGAGCTGGTCACATTTTAATGCTGCTGTAAGTGCCACATTTGGTTTTGCAGCCAGAGTGGAAAATATGCCTATTTTACCCCTTCTTAAGGTGTATAGGCATAAATGCCTCTGTGGTCTTATCGTATGGGGACTCAATTTTGGACTACTCTGGTAGTTTGGCACCACAAAAAGACGGAAAATCGCTTCTGTAGAAGGCTATTAGGAGATGACCAAATACATCTGGGTTTAGTATGCGTGAGGAAATGGATTTGAAGTTTGTTGGTGATAGTATTAAGATTGGCCCCCTCCTTCAGTGGATTTCTGTGTGGACAAATGAATGTGCCTCCCTGAACAGGGAGGTCATTCGAGATTGCTTGGTCTGTGATATAGGTTTAGCTATTCCCTGATTACCTTATATCAAATGGACTGCCTCACTTCTGGATCACCCAGAGATTCTTAAGGCCCCTTAATGCTTAAGACGTTCTGATAAGCATTGGGTGAAGGAGAATTTCATTAAAATTATGATGGGTAACAGGGAAGTGGAGGAACTTATGAAACCGCCTGTGAGGGATTTTTTAATGCTAAAGATGCAGGCGGGCCTGAGGGTCATCTTTTGGCGGCCCACAATGTTTGGGAAAGGGTGCTCATTATTCGCTTTCGCCTGGGAACAATAAGATGAAATTTGTAATTCCCGCTCGGTCAGTATGACCCAAAAACTATCCTTAATTGCCCATGTGATGGGGTCTCTGCAAACACACTACTCCATTTTACACTTTTTGTGAGTTTTATGCTCCCTTAAGACTGAGGTTTTTATCGCTGTTATTGAAGAGCAAGGGTTTTGTGCAATGACGCCCAGTTTATCTCTTTCTGCGCATGGTACCTGATGAGGTAATGTGTAGCGGCGTACGTTCTTTTATTAAATGTACCATACTCTGGCATAATAGCGGCATTTTTTTATCTTTTTCTTATTCTATTTTTTCTTTAAGAGGATTTTGATTTTTAGTAATTTTCCTACGTTTCATTGATTTATTATGTGTTTTATGGCTGTATTGTTATAACCGAATAAAGGGAACTACTACTACTATTTGAATATAATCGTTTCGATTATGTACATTCATCCGTGTTGCTTTAAGGGTGCCACACATTTTATTTTAATTTTCTTATCAGCATTTCTTTACAAATTACCCAGAATGAAATGCACTTTAATGCCAGCATGCTTGCATACCAGAAACTACAAAGGAAGGAACTAAAAAGGGGTTAGTAGATACAAAGGTGAGATATGGCATATCTATAGATGGCACCTCGTATGAATGGTTTTCCAATCCACTTTTGCACAAACAGTCATTTTAATGTTGGCGTGGTAAGAACCATCTCTCAGGAAAATGAATTCCAGTACAAGGCAACCAGAAGCTGAAAATCCGTTCCTATTTTCAAATGTTAAAATAAAGGAGTTTTAAAGCACCTGGATGGATAGCTGGAGGAAAAAGGTTTAAAAAGCGGACGCAGGAAATAGGTAAGGAAATTCTCCTATTAATCTTAAACAATTTAAAACGATGGGGTTCCATAATCATAAAAAAATGTGCTTCCCTTCAAATGTTTGCAACAGCAGCTTTGAGTTATCTTAACCCCTTCGCTGCCAGGGCTTTTCCCCCTCCTGTGCCAGGCATTTTTTTGCCTATTTGGGGCAGTTCGCGCTTAGGCCCTCATAACGTTTTGTCCACATAAGCTAACCAAGCCAAATTTGCGTCCTTTTTTTCCAACATCCTAGGGATTCTAGAGGTACCCAGACTTTGTGGGTTCCCCTGAAGGAGGCCAAGAAATTGGCCAAAATACAGGGAAAATTTCGTTTTTTTCAAAAAAATTGGACAAAGTGGCTGCAGAAGAAGGCTTGTGGTTTTTCCCCTGAAAATGGCATCAACAAAGGGTTTGTGGTGCTAAACTCAGCAGCTTCCCAGCTTTCAGGAACAGGCATACTTGAATCAGAAAACCCAATTTTTCAACACAACTTTGGCATTTTACTGGGACATACCCAATTTTTGCAATTTGTTGTGCTTTCAGGCTCCTTCCAGTCAGTGACAGAAATGGGCATGAAACCAATGCTGGATCCCAGAAACCTAACCATTTCTGAAAAGTAGACAAAATTCTGAATTCAGCAAGGGGTCATTTGTGTAGATCCTACAAGGGTTTCCTACAGAAAATAACAACTGAATAAGAAAAATATTGAAATTGAGGTGAAAAAAACATAAATGTTTCTCTACGTTTTTCTCTGTAACATTTTCCTGCAATGTCAGATTATCGAAAGCAATATACCGTTACGTCTGCTGGACTCCTCTGGTTGTGGGGATATATAGGGCTTGTAGGTTCATCAAGAACCCAAGGAACCCAGAGCCAATAAATGAGCTGCACCCTGCAGTGCATTTTCATTCTATACCGGGTATACAGCAATTCATTTGCTGAAATATAAAGAGTAAAAAATTGTTATCAAGAAAACCTTTGTATTTCCAAAAAGGGCACAAAATAAGGTGTTGAGGAGCAGTGGTTATTTGCACAATTCTGAATTCCGGGGTGACCATACTAGCATGTGAATTACAGGGCATTTCTCAAATAGATGTCTTTTTTACACAGTCTCCTATATTTGGAAAGAAAAAATGTAGAGAAAGACAAGGGGCAATAACACTTGCTTTGCTAATCTACGTTCCCCCAAGTCTCCCGATAAAAATGATACCTCACTTGTGTGGGTAGGCCTAACGCCCGCGACAGGAAACGCCCCAAAGCGCAACGTGGACACATCCAAATTTTTGAAAGAAAACAGAGGTGTTTTTTGCGAAGTGCCTACCTGTAGATTTTGGCCTCTAGCTCAGCCGGCACCTAGGGAAACCTACCAAACCTGTGCATTTCTGAAAACTAGAGACCTAGGGGAATCCAAGATGGGGTGACTTGTGGGGCTCGGACCAGGTTCTGTTACCCAGAATCCTTTGCAAACCTCAAAATTTGGCTAAAAAAACACATGTTCCTCACATTTCTGTGGTAGAAAGTTCTGGAATCTGGGAGGAGCCACACATTTCCTTCCACCTAGCGTTCCCCCAAGTCTCCCGATAAAAATGATACCTCACTTGTGTGGGTAGGCCTAGCGCCCGCGACAGGAATCGCCCCAAAGCGCAAAGTGGACACATCCACATTTTTTAAAGAAAACAGAGGTGTATTTTGCGAAGTGCCTACCTAAAGATTTTGGCCTCTAGCTCAGCCGGCACCTAGGGAAACCTACAAAACCTGTGCATTTCTGAAAACTAGAGACCTAGGGGAATCCAAGATGGGGTGACTTGCGGGGCTCGGACCAGGTTCTGTTACCCAGAATCCTTTGCAAACCTCAAAATTTTGCTGAAAAAACACATGTTCCTCACATTTCTGTGGCAGAAAGTTCTGGAATCTGGGAGGAGCCACACATTTCCTTCCACCTAGCGTTCCCCCAAGTCTCCCGATAAAAATGATACCTCACTTGTGTGGGTAGGCCTAGCGCCCGCGACAGGAAACGCCCCAAAGCGCAACGTGGACACATCCAAATTTTTGGAAGAAAACAGAGGTGTTTTTTGCGAAGTGCCTACCTGTAGATTTTGGCCTCTAGCTCAGCCGGCACCTAGGGAAACCTACCAAACCTGTGCATTTCTGAAAACTAGAGACCTAGGGGAATCCAAGATGGGGTGACTTGCGGGGCTCGGACCAGGTTCTGTTACCCAGAATCCTTTGCAAACCTCAAACTTTTGCTGAAAAAACACATGTTCCTCACATTTCTGTAGCAGAAAGTTCTGGAATCTGAGAGGAGCCACAAATTTCCTTCCACCCAGCGTTCCCCCAAGTCTCCCGATAAAAATGTTCCCCCTCTCGTGTGGGGGTAGGCCTAGCGCCCGCGACAGGAAACGCCCCAAAGCGCAACGTGGACACATCCAATTTTTTGAAAGAAAACAGAGGTGATTTTTGCGAAGTGCCTACCTGTAGATTTTGGCCTCTAGCTCAGCCGGCACCTAGGGAAACCTACCAAACCTGTGCATTTCTGAAAACTAGAGACCTAGGGGAATCCAAGATGGGGTGACTTGCGGCGCTCGGACCAGGTTCTGTTACCCAGAATCCTTTGCAAACCTCAAAATTTGGCTAAAAAAACACATGTTCCTCACATTTCTGTGGCAGAAAGTTCTGGAATCTGAGAGGAGCCACAAATTTCCTTCCACCCAGCGTTCCCCCAAGTCTCCCAACAAAAATGATACCTCACTTGTGTGGGTAGGACTAGCGCCCACGAAAGGAAAGGGCCCAAAACACAACGTGGAGACATCACATTTTTTTATAAAAAGCAGTGCCTACCTGTGGATTTTGGCCTGTAGCTCAGCCGGCACCTGGGGAAACCTAGCAAACCAGCGCATTTTAGAAAACTAGAAACCCAGGGGAATCAAAGATGGGGTGACTTGCGGGGCTCTGACCAGGTTATGTTACCCAGAATCCTTTGCAAACATCAAAATTTGGCCCAAAAAACACTTTTTCCTCTCATTTCGGTGACAGAAGGTTCTGGAATCAGAGAGGAGCCACAAAGTTCCTTTCACCCAGCGTTCCCCTAAGTCTCTCGATAAAAATGGTACCTCACTTGTGTGGGTAGGCCTAGCACCCACGAAAGGATATGGCCCAAAACACAACGTGGACACAACCGATTTTTTCACAGAAAACAGAGGTGTTTTTTTGCAAGGTGCCTACCTGTGGAGTTTGGCCTGTAGCTCAGCCGGCCCGGGGGGGGGGGCAGAGATGCCCTAAAATAAATTTGCCCCCCCAACCCCTCCCCTCCCCCCCGGGAGCGACCCTTGCCTATGGGGTCGCTCCCCCTGCGTGACATTGGCGCCAAAAAACAAATCCCCGGTGCCTAGTGGTTTCTGCCCCCAGGGGGGCAGAAATGGTCTAAATACAATTTGCCCCCCTGGGGAGCGACCCTTGCCTGATGGGTCTCTCCCCATCTCTAAAAAAACAAACAAACAAAAATATATATATATATATATTTCCCCTGGTGCCTAGAGGTTTCTGCCCCCCCCGGGGGCAGAAATGGCCTGAAATAAATTTTCCCCCCTAACACCCACCCCCCTCCCCGGGAGCGACCCTTGCCTACGGGGTCGCTCCCCCTGCGTGACATTGGTGCCAAAAAACAAATCCCAGGTGCCTAGTCGTTTCTGCCTCCTTGGGGGCAGATTGACCTAAAATCGGCCAATCTGCCCCCAGGGGGGCAGAAATGGTCTAAATACAATTTGCCCCCCTGGGGAGCGACCCTTGCCTGATGGGTCGCTCCCCATCTCTAAAAAAACAAAGAAACAAAAAAAAAAAAAAAAAAAAAAAAAAATGTGCCCTGGCGCCTAGAGGTTTCTGCCCTCCCTGGGGATAGATCTGCCTAATAATAGGCCGATCTGCCCCCAGGGGGGGCAGAAATGGCCTAAAATAAATTTGCCCCCCAGGGAGCGACCCTTGCCTAAGGGGTCGCTCCCCTTGCGTGAAATTCACGCAAAGAAAAAACTCCCTGGTGTCTAGTGGTTTCTGCCCCCCTTGGGGGCAGATTGGCCTCATCAAAATAGGCCAATCTGCCCCCAAGGGGGGCAGAAATGGCCTAAATATAATTTTCCCCCAAGGGGAGCGACCCTTGCCTAAGGGGTCGCTCCCCACCTAAAAAAATAAAATGAAACATAAAAAAAAAAAAATAATAATAATAATTGGCCGATCTGCCCCCAGGGGGGGCAGAAAATGCCTTCCCGAAAAAATGCCCCCCATGGGAGCGACCCTTGCCCAAGGGGTCGCTCCCTTATGTGAATTTCAGTAAAAAATAAATAAATCCCTGGTGTCTAGTGGGGTTTCAAAAGCAAGCAATCCGGCTTTTGAAACCCTCGGAGAGACTTCAAAGGGAAGGAAATACTTTTCCTTCCCTTTGAAGCCCCTCCGGGCCTCCGCCAGTGATTGAAAGAGAAATGCTTTATATGCGCTGGAAGCAGAGCTTCCAGCGCGATTGGGGAGACCCCTGTGACAAATCAGCGCGCGCTTGCGCGCTGATGTCACAGGGTGGGTGGGGGGGTGGGGGTGGAAGGGGAAGGTGTTTTCCTTCCATCCCCGCCTTGGGGTGAGGGGGGTGCACGGGGGGCGCCCTAGCGCTCCCCCAAGTTCCCCTGTGCCTTGGACGAGATGATCTTGTCCAAGGCACAGGGGAACTGTAGCCTTGGACGAGATCATCTCGTCCAAGGCATAGAAGCGGTTAAATGAAAAAAAGAAAGGTTACACCCCTTAGTGTATGTTGGAAATTTCACAACTAGCACTCTATAAGCATGGCATCCAGGATTTTCTCAACTTGCCTTTTTAAGGTACAAAAAACACACCTATTAAAAAGCCACTTTCATTGATATTTTTCTTCTTTTTTCCTTTGTAGAACCGTTGTACTGTAATGTGACTTGTGTTTTTTGTATTCATTGGCAATTAGGGGAAGTTACTACTTTTTGACGCAGCACAGCACATTGACCAAAAATAAGGCACCGTTTTACCTTCTCCCGTAGGCTGACGTGCCTCAGTCTGCCATGCGCCAATGCACGCACCCTTTCTCAATAGTGCAAGGGTGGGTGTGGTTTATGAAGTATACATATTGTACGGCATGAAATCCCTGCCACTAGAACAACTATGCTTAAATACTTTTCCCACTTTGAATGTGTGTTGTAAAGTGCACTACACATGCAAAGTTTGTAAAATATATAGAAGTTGAAAAGTGTCTTCTCTGCTATGCTTTCCTCTAGGAGGGTAAAGTTATCCTGCAAATCACTGTCTACAATTGTTAGCAGATAGGAATTTGCATCAAAACTCGTAGATGGATAAAATGGGGTGCCCTACGTACCACCCATCAAATGTCCCTTAATGCAAAGCAGTGTAAAGCACTACTTTGCATTATCTTGGACAACTTTCCAATGGATATCCTGATTTGCATTGGAAAGTAAATACCACCACAAAGCTTTGCTTTTGCAAATCATCCCAGCACAAAGTGTTTGCAAATCTGGGACTTGAAATCTCCCTAAAAAGCACTCCTTCACCTCAGTAACAATGTCAAAGTTGTATAAATGATCGTCTTGAAAAAATTAATAAAAATAATCACACAGCCTATTGCATTTCTGGAGAGAGTTCATGTTGACCTGTTGACAAAAGCTATGGGATTTGATGAAACAACTATTACTGAACAAAATGAAAAGCAACATTCTGGTCTCTATTTTTATCTCACATAATTAAATATTGTTATTCACACAGTGAAATTCCAAGGTCTTGGATTGGCAGCTTTGGTGTACCTTTATATAAAGAGAGATTCAATAGCCTCCCAAATAATTATAGAAAAATAACTCGATTGACATAGTGGGTAAAGACTTTGCAAAAAGTCTATTGGAACATCTCCAAAGTTGAGTAATTGATAAGCCTATAATATTGGTAGGACAACCTGGATTTAAGGCAAAAAGGTTTACATTAGACAACATTGACATACTCCAGTCAATTAATGAAGAGTATGTATTTACTGTATATCTATATATCTGCTTGTGTATGCCGACGTTTTAGATTTTTCACCACTTTAGACTGTGCATACAAACCGACTCCCTAAAAACAATTGCAAAGTTTGGGAGTTCCACAAAATTTACTTTGGCAAATTGTAGCATTGTACAATTCTACTGGATGCCATGTCTCATTTGGTGGAAAACAGAGCCTCTCTACAAGAACTCCTATGAGAAAATGGGTTAAAAGGGGTTCCTTACTTGAAGCAGTACTGTTTTCGCTATAGGATTTTCCATCTTCATATGAAGGTGCTTTCCCAAAAGTAGGTGATCAAAATATATCCTGTCTGTTAATTGCAGAAGATGCTGTAATGTTTGAGTGCTTTGCGGGATTAGCCTAAAAAGTTTTGACGCTAATCCTGCAAGGTGCCAAATTAGCGTAAAAAATTCTGACACTAGTTCCCTAACTACCCCGTGGTGTGTTTTGTATTAAATATGTCACACACATGGTGGGGTTAGGGGGGGCACTAAGGGGTGCAAGAAAAGTGGCACTGCACTAAGTGAAGCACCACTTTTCATAAATATGCCAGTTAATTTCCAAGGCACCATTTGTATTTGTTTTTTTCTGGTCGATTTTACCCTTCAAAAAAAAGATTTTGCTTTTTTTGGTGCACTTATCCTCAATTGTTAAACCTGACATCCTTGGCATGGTCTCCGCCTGTCTTTTTTGCCTTTGCTTCTCATGTTCTGACTGTGTGCTGGACTCTGTTTTTGCTGTTTTTGGTACACTGGGCACTTTACTATTGCTGACCAGTATTAAAGTGCAAGTGCTACCTGTGTAAATTGTATGTGTAATTGGCTTTTCCATGACTGGCATATTTGACTTACTAGTAAGTCCTTAGTAAAGTGCACAAGAGGTGCCTAGGGCCTGTAAATCAAATGCTACTAGTGGGCCTGCAGCACTGCTTGTGCCACCCGCATGAGTAGCTCTGTAAACACGACTCAGACCTGCCCCTGCAGTGTCTGTGTGTGTAGTTTTTACCTGCCAATTCGACCTGGCAAGTGTACCCACTTGCCAGGCCCAAACCTTCCCTTTATATACATGAAAGGCACCCCTACGGTAGGCCCTAGGTAGCCCCATGGACAGCGTGCAGCATCTGTTAAAGGTGGGACATGCAGTGGTGTGTTTTACATGTCCTAACAGTGAAATACTGGCAAATTCGATTTTAACTGTTGCAAGGCCTATCTCTTTTATAGGTTAACATGGGGGCTGCCTTTAAATATCTATTAAGTGCAATTTTCCTTTGGGAGCAGATAGACCTATGGAGCTTGGTGTCTCTGAACTCACAATTAAAAAATACATATTTTGGTAAAGTTGAATTTTAATTTGTCAGTTTGAAAATGCCACTTTTAGAAAGTGGGCATTTTCTTCCTTAAACCATTCTGTGACTCTGCCTGCTTGTCTGTTAGAAATGGGGTCTTTGGTTGGCAGTCAGGTTACACCCCTGTCCAAGCAAGAACCCTCACTCTACTCAGGGTAAAGGAGAATCACCCTCAGTTAACCCCACTCACCCCCTTGGTAGCTTGGCATGAGCAGGCATGCTTTACTTCAGAAGCAAGGTGTAAAGTATTTGTACCAACACACAGAGTAATTCAGTCAAAACACTACAAAATGACACAACACAGGTTTAGAAAAATAGATCATATTTATCTAAACAAAACAAGACCAAAACAACAAAAATCCAACATACACAAGTCAAGTTATGAATTTAAAAAGCAAAAGAGTCTTAAATCCTTTAGAAAACAGTGAGAACTGTTAGCACACAAAAGTACCTGGGCAGCATCAAAATAAAGCTGCATGGGTGAGTGTGCATCAGAAAAGGCCAGCGATGCATCAATTTCTCATTCGCAAGCATGACCACGCGTCGTTCCTCCTTCCGGTCGGGTCATTGTGCGTCGTTTCTTCTCTCCCTCAAGAGAGCGATGCGTTGATCTGGACTGGCACCTCAGGTCAGGGCAGGCTTTACATTGATTTTCTCACGATGTCAAGAAACCACACTGTGTGGTGGCTTACATCGGCAACAGCAGCCGCTGTGGGTGTTGATGTCGTTTCTCCAGCCACGTTGCATTGATCTTCCAGCTATGATGCAGGTGGAGCATCGATTTTAGCCTTGAAGCCAGTGGGGCATCGTTACTATGCTGTGAGGCGGGTGGTGCATCGCAGGTTTTCTCGCACAGAGGTCTTTGCGTGGATTTCTGTCCTTTTCTACTAGCTGCACATTTCAAGGGCCAGGAGACAGGTGAGGGCACCACTTAGCAGGCAGGACTCTCAGCAGAGAGCCCAAGTGCTGTCATTGAGAAGTCTTTGTTGTCCCTGAGACTTCAACAACAGGAGTCAAGCTCATTTTCAAGCCCTGGGAGATTCTTCACCAGTGGGAAGTCACGCACAAGTCAGTCTTTGTCCTCTCTCAGGTAGAAGCAGCTTCTGGAGGCCAACCCAGCAAAGCAGAGTCACAGGCATAGGAGCAGTACTCCTCCAGCCCTTCTCCTTGGCTGAGGTTCCTCTTGGTTCCAGAAGTAATCTGATTTTTAGGTGTTTGGGTGCTCTTCTTATACTCCTTTCCTTCAAAGAGAAGTCTCTGTTGTTTTCAAGATCCTGCCTTGCCCAGGCCAGGCCCCAGACATTCACCAGGGGGTTGGAGACTGCATTGTGTGAGGGCAGGCACGGTCCTTTCAGGTGTAAGTGACCACTCCTCCCTTCCCCTCAGCTCAGATGGCCCATCAGGAAAGGCAGGCTACACCCCAGCCCCTTTTGTGTCACTGTCTAGAGGAGAGGTGCAAACAGCCCAACTGTCAAACTGACCCAGACAGGAAATCCACAAGCAGAGTCACAGAATGGTTTGAACAAGAAAATCTCTACTTTCTAAAAGTGTCATTTTCAAACACATAGGGGGTCATTCTGACCCTGGCGGTCATTGACCGCCAGGGCCAATGACCACGGAAGCACCGCCAACAGGCTGGCGGTGCTTCCTGGCCAATTCTGACCACGGCGGTAAAGCCACGGTCAGAAAAGGGAAACCGGCGGTTTCCCGCCGGTTTCCCCTGGCCAAAGGAATCCTCCATGGCGGCGCTGCTGCGCCGCCATGGGGATTCCGACCCCCTTCCCGCCAGCCTGTTCCTGGCGGTGTAGGCTGGCGGGAACGGGTGTCGTGGGGCCCCTGGGGGCCCCTGCACTGCCCATGCCACTAGCATGGGCAGTGCAGGGGCCCCCTAACAGGGCCCCAGCAAGATTTTCAGTGTCTGCTTAGCAGACACTGAAAATCGCGACGGGTGCAACTCCACCCGTCGCACCTCAGCAAATCCTCCGGCTCCATTCGGAGCCGGCTTCATCTTTGCTGGGGCTTTCCCGCTGGGCTGGCGGGCGATCTTTTGCAGATCGCCCGCCGGCCCAGCGGGAAAGTCGGAATGCCCCCGCGGTCATCTGACCGCGGGGCGGTGTTTGGGTGGTTTCCGCCCGGCGGGCGCCGCCCGCCGCCCGCCGGGGTCGGAATGACCCCCATAATCTAAGAACCAACTTTAATAAAAGATGTATTTTTGAATTGTGAGTTCAGAGACCCCAAGCTCCACATGTCATCTGCTCCCACAGGGAATCTGCGCTTTAATCACATTTAAAGGCAACCTTAAGTACATAAGTACATGTCCCACATTTAACATACACTGCACCCTGCCCATGGGGCTGCATAGGGCCTACCTTAGGGTTGTCTTACATTTATAGAAAGGGAACGTTTAGGCCTGGCAAGTGGGTACACTTGCCAAGTCAAATTTGCAGTTTAAAACTGTACTCACAGACACTGAAGTGGCATGTCTGAGCCATGTTTACAGAGCTACTAATGTGAGTGGCACAACCAGTGTTACATACCCATTAGTAAGATTTAATTTACAGTCCCTGGGCACCTCTAATGCACTTTACTAGGGACTTACTGGTAAATCAAATATCCCAATCATTGACAGCCAATGTACACATACAATTCAGACAGGGAACACTTACACTTTAGCACTGGTCAGCATTGTTACAGTGTCCAGAGCAAACAAAAGCAACAAAAACAGAGTCCGGTACATAGAAGCAACCTGGGAAGTAGAGGCAAAAATTTATGGGGAAGCCATGCCAATGATGCCAAGTCTAACATTGTGTATTCCCTGTCTGGGTCAGACTTACAGTTGGGCTGTTTGTGAATCTCCACTAGCCAGTGACACAAAGGGAGCTGGGGTGTAGCGTGCATATCCTGATGGGCAATCTGGTCTAGAGTGGAGGGAGGAGTGGTCACTTACACCTGAATTGGCTGCGCCTACCCTAACACAATGCAGTCTCCAACCCCCTGGTATGAGTCTGGAGCCAGGCCTGTGCAAGGCAGGATCTTGTGAACAACAGAGACTTACCTTTGAAGTTTGCCTTCTTCAAAGGCAGAAAGGAGTATAAGTAGCAGACCCCAAACCACACATTTTTAGATTACTTCTGGAACCAAGAGGAACCTCTGCCAAGAAGAAGAGCTGAAGAGCTGGAGGAGGAGAACTGCCCCTTTGCCTGTGACTGTGCTTTGCTGGGTTGGCCTGCAGTTGCTGCTTCCTCCTGAAAGAGGACAAAGACTGGACTTTGTGCTATATTCCTGCTTGTGAAGAATCTCCAAGGGATTTGACTAAGCTTGCTTCCTGTTTTGAAGTCTTAGGGCTATCAAAGACTTCCTCTGCCAGCATCTGGACTCTCTACTGAGACTCCTGCCCTGCCAAGTGGTGCCCCATCCAATCTCTGATCCCTTGAAAGGAGAAGCTGGTAGAACAAGGACTGAAATCCATGCACAGGAAGCCGTGCAGGGAAAATGTAGATGCACCACCTGCAATGCGGCTGTAAAAATGCCACACCACCCACCTCGCAGCTGAAATCGATGCACCACCTGCGTCGCAGTTAGGAACTCAACACATTACATGCATCACGGCTGGAGAAACAATGCAATACCTGCTTGTGGCTTCTGAAAAAGACAAAAACCCCACGCAGTGCGGTTTTTCATCACTGTGCAGCTGGATTTTTCATGCATCAGCACTGGGCATCAAAGTGATCGTGACCCAGCACGTATCTGAGGTTCCCTGTCTGGAAATCAATGCATCACTCTTTTGAGAGAAAGAAAAACAACGCATCGCCTACCCGACCGGAAAAGAAACTACTCACGGCCTCACTGGCTTGTGAGTAAAGAATCAACACATCGCTGACTTTTCCAATGCACGCTCGCCCATGCAGCTTTATTTTCTATCCAACCAGGTACTTTATGTAAAAACAACATTTCCATTGTTTTCTATTGGGTAAGAATCTATTCTTTTGAAATTTCATCTCTTGACTTATGTATGTTGGTTTTTGTTGTTTTGGTCTTGTTTGATTTAGATACATATTGCCTATTGTTCTAAGCTGCTGTAGTGTCCATTTTGTGGTGTTTTTACTCTATTACTCTTTGTGTTGGTACAAATACTTTACACATTGCCTTTGAGAGAAGCCTGACTGCTTGGGCTAAGCTACCAAGGGGGTGAGCAGAGGTTGTCTTAGGAGTGTAACTCCCTTGCCCTGACTAGAGTGAAAGTCCCTGCTTGGACAGAGTGCAAACTGACCGCTAATCAGAGACCCCATTTCTAACAAAGATCAAACATCTATACAAAAATATAATAATAATAATGATAAAAATAATAATGGTGAGAAAAGGTTTAGTCATCAAAAAGAATTCAGAGCAATATCTCTCAGTTGCTAATGTGCCCCTTCAATGTACATACTGTTATCAAAATGCAGTATCTTACAAGTAAAGTTGTTAATTACACCCAAAATGTCAAGGTACAAATGACACCATCAAAACTGTTACTTTGTACAGGCATGCTATATTTCCAACAACAAAAATATATACCATTGTTCATTTGATGCATTGGACGTGTGGTTGCTTGTGAAGAAGCTTTGCTGAGCATGTCAAGATCTCTTTGGATCTAGCTGCATAGTAGAAATGGCCACACCTTCACAGAATTCAATGTAGAAAGTGTGCACTGAAAGTGGCGATGCTACAGTGCAGAGTTACTACATTAATATTATCTAAGTAGAAAGTGCTCCCACGTAATTGTCCAGCTACTCATTGAAAGTTCTTTAATCCTTTCTGACACTTAGATGCTAAACCAAGTACTCAAAGTACATTTCTTACGGTGGTAAGGACTCAGGGGATGATAATTAAAATCAGTAGCGGTCACACATTCACCTTACCAATAGCCAAGTAGGTATGGTTTGGGCCAGCTCCATCCTGACAAAAAAATTATTGCTAAACTTCTGAACAGGGCAGGGACATTTCCAGTTAGGAATCAGACCTATTAGATTTGACAATGCTTGTTAAAAAGGCATTCAATCCATCAAATTAAGAAATAATGTATATGCTGTAACTATATTGCATTTGAATGCCAATGTATAGCACAAGTAACAACCATATGTCGACTATTATACATTTAGGCCCATATTTATTCTTTTATAGCGCTGCATTTGCGTCATTTTTTGACACAAAAGCAGCACAACTTGTAAATTAGTGCTGATTTTGCGTAAAAAAAATCGCAATTTGAGCGCTAAAAAAGTATAAATATGGGCCTTAGTCAATTTAATGGATATATTTTTTGTAGGATTTTAATTGCTGGCCATTTGCATTTACTCACTGCAGTTCACCCCTTCACTTACTGTAGGACCAAGTACCCATTCACAGAAGCTCAACCAAGCCCCCTCCTCACACTAATTAATCCAGGATCTCTCCTAAAGCATTCACTCATTTGCACCATGCGCCCACTCACATAAGCTTACTATAGACCCTAACTTACGGCCACATGCTCAAGCACTCTTTGTCCAAGCTCCTTCTCACAGCAACTCACCAAAGACTAAAATGTATACACTTATTCATTACATTTGTGTATTCAGTCACTGTATTGCTTACACACGTCAACTCACAGATGACGTTTAGTCATACATTTATATAATCACACTGAAGCATTAACTCATGCATGCCAACACCAACAGGTCTGACTTTATTTATGTAACTTATAGAGCATTTTCATTGATTGGCTATTTTTTGTGTATTTTGTGTAGCTTAGTGATTGAGTAAAGTGAGAATAAATCAATAGCTTAAAGAGTGGTGTAAGACGAGGGTAGTGCCTGGGGTCAAG
This sequence comes from Pleurodeles waltl, assembly GCF_031143425.1. Lineage (NCBI taxonomy): Eukaryota > Metazoa > Chordata > Amphibia > Caudata > Salamandridae > Pleurodeles > Pleurodeles waltl. Next base: position 669,403,493 of record NC_090439.1, on the reverse strand, counting down.
GGCAATATAAAGATGTAATGTGTATGCTAAGATTTAATATGGGAGAAACAAAGCATTGCACATACAGAGAGAGCATTTTTCTCTGTGCACTGCTTTACAAGATTATGGCCCTCATTACAACCCTGGCGGTAAATCCTGCTTTCTGCCGTGCAGAAGACCGCCAACGTACCGTTGCGGCAGCGGAATTCCACTACAGGTATTATGACTCACAGCTCAGAATCTGCCACAATACAGACACCCACACAAGTCCGCCACACCAAAGGTCAGTGATAAACTGGCGATACCAAAACCTACACCGTCACACCAACAAGAATATGCCCACAGTATCACAACCCACGAATCAACGTGGCGGTCTTTCAACCACGGTAATCCATTGGCGGTACACACCGCTGCGCTCAAAATACACAAACATTTACAAAACACAACAATCTTTAAAAGCTCCTAAGCAGGACATTGTGGACTATGTACTTGGCCTAAGATCAAAAATGGCTGAGTACATGAAAAAGGCCAGTAAAAACCTTCAGGCCAGCCAGGAGCTGCAAAAGCAATTGATGACCAGAAGGCTGTCCTGACCCAGTACCACCCAGGACAGAAGTTGTGGGTATTGGAGCCTGTGGCCCCAAGAGCACTCCAGGACAAATGGATACAACTCTGCATCCTCCAAGACACCGTGGGACATCTTCTGACCAAAGGAGAAGTTCCTGGCACCTTCCGTTGTTGCAGAATCTTCAGCTTCTTCCACCAGAGGCAGCCCTTTTGCACCTTCATCCGGGGTTTAGTGGGCTCCTGCCCCCCCTGGACACTTGCGTGACTCTCGGACTTGGTCCCCTTTCTTTGCAGGTCCTCAGGTCCAGGAATCTGTCTTCAGTGTTTTGCAGTCAGTTGTTGCCTTTGCAGAATCCCCTATCTCGACTTTACTGTCTTTCTGGGGTAGTAGGGTAAGTTTACTCCTACTTTTCAGGGTCTTGGGGTGGGGTATCTTGGACACCCTTAGTGTTTTCTTACACTCCCAGCGACCCTCTACACACTACACTAGGCCTGGGGTCCATTTGTGGTTCGCATTCCACTTTTGGATGTTTTCTAACTGTTTACTTACCTGATTTTGGTTTGTGTGTATATTTTGTGTATTTTTCTTACCTCCTAAGGGAGTATATCCTCTGAGATATTTTTGGCACATTGTCACTAAAATAAAGTACCTTTATTTTTAGTAACTCTGAGTATTGTGTTTCCTATGATATAGTGCTATATGATATAAGTGGTATAGTAGGAGCTTTGCATGTCTCCTAGTTCAGCCTAAGCTGCTCTGCTATAGCTACTTCTATCAGCCTAAGCTGCTAGAACACTACCAATCTACTAATAAGGGATAACTGGATCTGGCATAAGGTGTAAGTACCATCAGGTACCCACTATATGCCAGGCCAGCCTCCTACAAGTCCTCCATGTCGTATTCAATCTGTAAACGTGCCTGCCACTTAATTTTGAGGGAGAGAAATAGAGGGAGGGAAAAACGGTGCCGGTTCATCAATGCCTGCAGACCCGATATAGCTCTCTGCATATGACCCCAGGTCTCCAGATAGTGGAGTATTGGGGATTGAGGGAGTCGCCAAGGGAGACTCCCCAAGAGCCTCTTCATGCAGTGCCTGAGCTGTATAAATCACCACGAATGATGCGCCGGCAGATAAAATTCCTCTCTGAGTTCTGCAAGCGACTTCAATCTGTCTCCTGTCAGAAGCTGGTCTAACCTCAGGAGACCCTTTGAACGCCACTCCGCCCACAAAATCGTCTTTCCCCCTATCAGGAAACCTCTGTTGCCCCATATCGGTGCCCTGCAATGTATCTGGGCGTCCACATTCATTAAGCTATGTGCCTGCCGCCATGCATGTCACATGGCTCTTATCATAGGGTTGGTGGTATGGTGTGGTGCCGTACCTGCATAATAGAGCCCGTGGATCCATGAGAGGAAGTGCGAAAGAAGCTGTTCCACCTCAACCCTGAGCGGAGGGTCTCTTACATCAGGAAGTAGAAATACCAATTGCGAGAGATGTAATGCCAGGGTATTGTGTTCCACTGAGGGAAGACCCAGTCCCCCGAACTCGCACCTGGTGAGCAATGCTACTCTAGGTAGCCGCGGACGCATGGACCCCCAAGCAAAGGCCCGGATGCGACGATCTATCTCTCAGAGAAGAGTCAAGGGTATCCACAAAGGTAGCATGCCTAGGACGTATAAAAATCGCGGTAGCGTCACCATTCGTACCTTCTGCACTCTGCCCCACATGGAGAGGCCTACGTGTGCCCACTTTTCAAAGTCACATTTCATACTGACCAGCAGCGGGTCCAGGTTGTCGGCCACCATTCTCTCCAGACCCCTGTTGATGTCAATGCCCAGGTAATGCAGACACGTCTGCTTCTATTTGACAGAGAATCCCTGAACTGATGCACTTACTGTCACTGGGGATATCAGCAATGCCTCACTCTTATCCCAATGAATCCGATATCCTACAGAAGATCAAATTCTGACAGGGGAGTTTTGAGAGCCAATAGGGTTTTGGTCAGGTCAGTAAGGGTAAGTAAGATATCATCGGCGTATAGATAGATGGTGGAACAATTCCCCGGAACCGATATTCCAGAGATGAGGATGGAACTACTAATTGTTGCTGCTAAGGGTTCAATGGCCAATATAAATAATAACGGAGATAAAGGACAGCCCTGGTGAGTCCCCCTATTGATAGGGCAAGTGTCTGACAGAAACCCACCGCATTTGACCTGGGCCAACGGAGACTCATACATCAAACACACCTTATTCATAAATCCAGTCCCCAAACAGAAGCGTTTAATTGTTTCGAAAAGGTACCAGCACTCTATGCGATCAAATGCCTTCTCGGCGTCTAATGAGAGAACAATGGCTACCTCACGTGAGTCCGGGGTCATCCAAATGGCATGTAGGAGTGTCCGTAAGTGGTTCACCGAAGAGCGACCGGGTACGAAACTAACTTGTGTGTGATGAACTAGGGACGGTATGACCTTCTTGAGGTGGAACGCCAAGTTCCCTGCCAAAATCTTGATATCTCCGTTGAGGGGGGATATGGGGTGGTAACTGCCGCAAAGAAGATGATCCTTACCTGGTTTGGGCAGAACTATGATAGAAGCTTTGTTGGAGAGAGGATGTAATGAACCTGTCTGATCAGCCCCGTGGGGTGCCTCATATAGGGCATCTACTGTATCTGCTCCTGTCCATTTGTAGAATTCCATTGGATCCCTGTCCTCACCTGGTGCTTTATGGTACGGGAGATTAGCTATCGCTTGCTGTATTTCTTCCTTGCTGATGTCCCCCTCCAAAAGAGCTCTGCCCTCTGCCGAGAGACACGGAAGTTCGCCTTCTCAAGGAAGGCGGCCAACCGGTCCGTGTCGAGTAGAGGGTTTGATAAAAACGACCGAACTCATCTGCTATTACTTGAGGGTGGGTAATGAGCGTGCCATTGGCACCGTGGAATGCCGGAATGGCTAGTGCCACCTCACGTTGACGGAGTTGGGCTGCCAAAAGGCATAGTGGCGACCTCTCAGTCGCTGTAAGGCATATTCCGCACGAGATGTATAGAGGGAGTTAAGCTCCATTTTGGCTTGTTCGAGACGGCGGCGGGTGGGGAAAGAGGTGTCTGAAGTGTATTCCCGAGTGGTCCGAGCTATGCAATCTTCCAATGTCTTCTGTTAGTCGCATCTTTGGGCATTGGAGATGGCTGCATCTCTCATGAGCTGGCTTCTGATCGTTGCCTTTGCCGCCGCCCACAGCAACTGAGGTGAAGAAACCGACCCTTTATTGTCACAGAGGTATGTGGCGACATCAGATCTGAGCTGTTCCTTTCCCTTTGGGGTGCGGTATCTGGAGGTTTGGAGACGTCAGGATTTGCGACTGGGTGAGGCCAGCCCCAGATCCAGGGCCAACAGTACCGGGGAATGATTTGACAGAGCGGCCTGTAGGATTTCAGACGTTCTAATCAGCAGTAACATCCGATGGGTGACCAGGAAGTAATCCAGTCTAGATTGAGTCCCATGGACTGTGGAAAGAAAGGTATATTCTCGGTCGGATGGCTGGGCAAGCTCCAGTGATCTAGCAGGCCATTGTCCGACTGGACATCCCTTAGGAGGGCCCGATCGGCATTATTGCCCGAGTCAAGACTACCTGACGTATCGAGGATGGCGTCCTGTACGAGGTTCCTGTCCCCACCCAGGAGGTATTGGGAAGCACCAATCTCCGTCAGTAGTCGGTTAAGAGAGAGGAAAAAAGAACGTTTGGAGCTCGTGGGGGCATAGACAGTGGCAACACAAACTGTGGAAGAGCCCAGGACAAGCTTGGTGAAGACATACTGCTCCTCCGGGTCACACCACGTCTTTAGGAGCCTGAACTGCAGTGACCGACGAATGAGTATCGCCACTCGGCATTTCCGCCCTGAGCCCTGTGCATCATTATGCACAGATGGTGCTCCACTGAAGAGTGCTTTCCCTACCCAGTCTCTGTGGAGTTTCTCAGATTCCAATGGGGAAAGGTGTGTTTCCTGCAATAGAGCGATATCAGTTCCTTTGGATTGAAGGTAAGATAGGATTTTTTATCTCTTCATATAATGTGTCATGCCATGTACGTTCCAAGAAAGAACCGTCAATGGGGTCACCACACCCATTATTGGGCTTGGTTAAGTCTATGCTGGGGGTAGGCGGGGAGGCTCTTGTACGTTAAGACACTAAAGCCCTCATTACAACCCTGGCGGTAAAGTCTGCTGACCCCCGTGCTGACGGCCGCCAACATACCATGTCCGTGGCGGAAATCCGCTACGGGTATTATGACCTACACCAGGCCGGGCCACGAAGTAAGATGGCCGCCTAGAGCGAGAGCTCCGTGTCGCGGCGAATCGAGGGGGGCAGCGGGGGTGCAGAGGCAGCTGGAGAACATGCTACACCCGGCGCTGTTTTAACAACTATTGTGCCTCGGACCTGCACCCGGAGACACCGTGAAGGCGAGCCAGGAGACCGAGAGCTCGCAACGTGCCTGTGACTCGCTCTCGGCGGAGAGGGACTGACTTGAGGGGCGGAGTCGCGTCATAGGAGAACCGCGGCTGGTGCAGTTGCAGCGACCGCAGGAGCTGCTAAGAGCTGCTCGCGCACGCTGCCTAGATCTCCCGGACTTCAACCGGGAGATCTGCTGAGGGGCTAAGGACCTCTCGATCCTCCGAAAGCTGTAGAGAAGGCAGAGACCTTGCAGGAGAGACCGGACCGCGCTTCTCTAACGTAGGCGGAGAGACCCACCCGGAAAGCGCAGATTATTGGAAGTGGAGGTATGGCCTCTCCTCCCCCCACCCCTCACCCCACATCCTCCCCAAAGCTGAAAAACATCGGACTACCGGACTACCACAGAATACCCCCATTGAGACATTGAGCCCAACTCTTCCTCCTCCTCCCCCCAAACTACAAATAATATTGGTCAAATAGAAGGAGAAGGGGGAGACACACAAGAGAGGAGGAGGGAGGAGGGGAACAAAGAGGGGTGGGGAGGAAGAAACTGAGAGACGGAGAAAGGGGGACCGGAGGGAGCGGAGAGAGCGAGAAGAGAACGGGAAAAAGCCGGTGGAGCAGAGAGACAGACAGGAGAGCAGAGAGGTGAAGAAGACGACAGGGAAAACATACCACACCCAAACATCTTATACCCCTCTCCCCATAGCATATGCTAGAGAGAGACGAGGAAAGAGGGGGCACGACGACGGCGACAACACGAATCTGAACTAGAAAAGAGGGGGGTACATAGAGAAAAGATTGAAAAGGAGGAAAAGAGATAAAAAAGAAAGGATCAGAGGACAACAGGCGAATACCTTAAAAAAAAAAAATCCCCAGAGTCAAGACGGAACACCATCAAAAGTAAGACAAAGTGGGGGGAAAAAAAAAGTGAAAACGATACGAAAAGATACACAGAAAAGAACACCATGCAGGGGACAAGGGATCTAAGTCAGAAAACTCAGGAGGGCCTCAACATCGCTTATCCCCCCCCCTCCAATCAGATCATTTAGGTTCAAGGGCAGGAGTAAATGCCCCACCCCAATTCATACATTCCAAGGAAATGCAGATGACAATAGACTGAGAATACAGTCACATACAATCCCAACCAGACTAGACAACTGACAAAGGACCTGGAGGTCCCTCAACGCTCCCTGCATCCAGCACCAACCACAAGGGAGCCTGGTATAAGGAATAGGGAACATAACTTCTCAATACTCTGGGCTATAGCAATTCCCACACCAGCTCCACCACAGCGGAACCATCATTGACATAGCTCCCTCCCCGATCTGAAGACAAAGACAGGTCGTTGCAACTTGTAATAGACGCCAAGGGGGAAAAAGAAAAAGAAAGAAAGTGGTGAACAACGAATAAGTGAAAACGGACATTGGAGGGCAAGACAAAAAAAAAAGAGGAAGGACAGAATAGAAACAAGAACCGACAGACACAGAAAGCCCACACCTCTACTGGATCTAGAGGAAGGAAAACCGTGTACTAAGTGGACGATCCTGGTGGACCGTTGAGGCGATGCCCGGTAACAAACCGAATCATAAATCCACCAGTAAACCCGCACAACAGCTATTATTTTCAGAAGCGCTTCAACACAAACGCATAACCTCCACCACGACCAGCCCTCACACATCGCCACCTCCAACCGAGCTCACCACAATGGCTGACAAGAGTCACCCCACAACTATGGACCGGATATTACAGGAAATTACCACTGTCAGCCGCCGCATAGAAGGGATGGACGCCTCTATAACTTCGCTAACACTAGAGACCAAATCCATGCGATCTGAAATTGCAAGCTTCCAATCCAGAGTGACAGGACTGGAGCAAAGCATGGGAATAGTAGAGACGTAGGCCACTGTGTCCCGGGACCGAGACCAAGACCTCCTCTATCTCAGGAGCAAGCTAACTGACATGGAGGATAGGAGTCGGAGAGATAACATACGTCTACACAGGATTCCGGAAAAAGAAGAAGGCGCGGACATGCAGGCCTTCCTGAGTTCCACTCTCCCAAAACTGACCGCACTGGACTTCGACCCACCAATAGAATTCCAACGAGCACATAGAAAAGGCCCAAAACGCTCCGGCAATCCTTCAAGACCCCGACCAATCATCGCATGCTTGCTACGGCAAAACCAGACCCGTCAAATACTTCACGCGGCACGCAACCATGGACCTTTCCGAATAGATCAGCACGACATCCGAATAACTGCTGATTACTCCAAGGAAACCAACGACCGCAGAAAGGCCTTCCTAGCTCTGCGACCCCGGCTTCGCCAATTAGAGATAAAATGCGGCCTCTTTGATCCTGCAAGAATGTGGGTCACTAAAAACGGAGTATCTAAGGACTTTTACAACCCCAAAGAACTGAGACTTTTTCTAGATTCCTTCCAACCTCAATCTATGGACTCTACCAGCACAAACTGTTCTCATGACAACGCAGGAGACAATGAAGGTACTGGAAATTTCCCCCAGGACAGGAAAAAACGAACATGGCCCTGTGTGACACTGAAGCCGGTCAAAGAGGCAGAGTCATAGAGAGACTGGCCAGATCACACAATGATAGGGGCCAGGTCTTGCACGCAGTTGTAACTCATACCCAACTTTCGGAAAGGGACAAATCTCGTTCCCCAGTAAAACCAGTGACTGCACCCCTTGAGAGGAAGACGCAATACTGCACACAAGATAGACATTTGCCTGAAAACAAGAATACTGCAGCAGCTGTCGACCTCGTGGCTGGATGAGTACCTATTCAGATCATATATGAGTGCCTTCATTATTATAATTATAATTGTCTAAAATTGTTAATGCTGTTGTTAAAAATAGACATTTCAAAAGTACATGTTCACTCTAACCCCCCCTCCCCACAGGGACCACCCCGACGACACGCGAGCCCCGAGAGGAACCGGACCCGCCGTCTACAGAACTAGCTAAGGAGGCAGGACCTCCAGCCTCCTTTTTCCTTTTCTTTTTTTTCCTTTCTTTTTCTTCTGTTTTCCCTTCTCTCTATAGCTCTCTGCGGCTCTTCCTCTATCTATTCCACTTTCTCCCTCCCTCCCTCTTCCACCTCTATCTATTCTCTTTCTTCTTTTTTCTAGAGAGCACTCCTGATCGCCGCCAGCTGCACCCCCCCATAACCCAGTACATCATAAGAAGTGCAACTCCCACTTGAACAAAAGAGATAGCAGCCACTTCCTTCTCCTCCCTCGTTAGGGCTGACACCGGAACAAACGCGTCCCTACACCCTCACCCAGGATGCTGAGAAGAGCCCCCTAGGCGACACGACCATTACGTATTCTCTCCTGGAATGTACATGGCATGACGAGCTATGTTAAGCGGAAAATAATATTGTCCTATCTTCAATCCAAAAAAGCAGATATCGCCTTGGTACAGGAGACCCACCTTGACACTTTGGAATCCGGTAAACTTAAACAGGATTGGGTAGGGAGGGTTGCTTTCAGTTGCTGCCCAGCGAACCAAGAACCTGGAAGCAGCACACCCCGCAAGTGTGGGGTGGCGATATTAATGCAAAAATCCCTTCTGATCACAATCATTAAAACGTGGAGCAACGCAGAAGGAAGGTACATATTTGCCAAACTAAAAATAGGGAATACCTTTTTATGCATGGGCTCCGTCTATGCACCAACTGGCCCAAAACGCACATTCCTCCTACAACTAAACCATCTCCTAACAGAAATCGGGACTGCCCGATATATAATTGGGGGAGATTGAAATCTCGCCCAAGAAGCCATACTGGATAGGACAGGCCCCATTGATGTGGGCAACAATCACAACAGAGCACTCTTGACAGACATAACTGCGGAAGCCGGCCTAGTGGACTGTTGGAGAATACAACATCCGAAAGATAAGGAATATACTTTTATATCGGCCGTCCATGGCACCCAATCGCGCCTGGACTACTTTCTGGTATCACACACTGTAATTCCCCACATGCTGGACACCTGCATCCTAGACAGTGGTCTTTCAGACCACTCTCCAATGCTAATTTTGATTCAGGTAGGCCTGTCCCCCCAGGACGAAAACCGTGGCACCTCGCTGTATGTAGATACCGCTCCCCCCAAGGGAAGGAGCAATTAAGAGCACACGTATCTACATATATGACAGAGAACAAAGGCACTGTGACCTCCAAAAGGGTCCTTTGGGCAGCGGCAAAGGCAACACTGAGAGGGAATATGATGCGAGATGCAGCATTGGCCAACAAAGACAGAATAGCCCGTCAAACCACCCTAGAGACCACAATTCAGAACCTCACTAAACAGTACACCGCCCAACCATTCCCTAGACTACGCCGCTCCTTAGAACAAGCCCGCATGACACACAATGAACTCTACACGTCCCAAGCGGAATATGCACTGCAAAAATTGCGAGACCGTCATTACTAACAAGGAGAGAAAGCAGGACGCCTCCTAACGGCCCAGCTCCGACAAAGAGAGGCTGCTTCCGCCATTTCAGCCATAACATCCTCTTCAGGAGCGGTGTTAACTCGTCCACAAGATATTGTGAATGAGTTTGCCAAGTACTACCGACATCTCTATACTTCGGAAACGATGACTGATAGGCACAGATAGAGGTATTTCTTAACACGGCCAATCTGCCTCGCCTGTCGGAGGCTGGCAGAGCCCTCCTAGACGGTGATGTAAGAAGGGAAGGGATAACACAAGTTATAACAAACCTCCCTTACCATAAATCTCCAGGAGAGGACGGATTCACTGTGGAATTTTATAAATGGGTTGGGGAAGAGTCAATCACTGCAGTACATGGAACACTAAGGGAGGCATGTCAGGAATGCTCTCTGGGAGCTTTATCCAACAGGGCTACAATTGTCGTTCTGCCTAAGCCAGGGAAAGATCCCCTCCTCTGTGGCAGCTATCGCCCTATCTCCCTCCTGAATGGAGACGTCAAACTTCTAGCCAGCGTTTTAGCAGCACGCCTACGCAAAGTGATACCATCTATGATCCATAATACCCAAGTGGGATTCGTACCGGGTCGCACTTCCAGAATCTCTCTATCATACACTGCTGGAAGCTCTATATATGCCTGAAGAGGCCCTTGCTTTATTCTTAGATGCAGAGAAAGCATTTGACCGCAGCGAATGGCCCTATTTATTCACCACCATGAAGCACTTTGGCCTAGGGGAACAATTTATCTCTAAAGTACGTTTATTACATGACCACCCCACAGCACAGGTTAACTGCGAGGGCTTCTTATCAGACCCCTTCCCTATTGGAAGAGGCACACGCCAGGGTTGTCCCCTGTCACCGCTTTTATTCCTATTGGCCATGGAACCCTTGGCAGCTATTATACGGAACTCCCAACAGATAAAAGGTATTCAAATAACCGGGGGTTTATCCACAATTTATCTCTATGCAGACGACATCTTATTAACCCTGTCCAATCTGGAAACGTCCCTATCCTCACTGCTCTCCACCATAGAGGAATTCACACCGCTATCCGGATACCGGGTAAATTGGGACAAAAGCGAAGCACTACCTTTATCCCACATAACGAGGAGAGCAGCAGCACATGGCCTTCCATTCCAATGGACACCGACCCGTCTCAAATACCTAGGAACGTTTATTAACCGAGGTCAGGAACATATAGTTAGGGACAACCTAGATCCCCTCATATCTAAAATGAAACTGGATTTTGCCAAATGGTCACTATTGGGCCTGTCTATGTGGGTTAGGACACAGGCGGTCAGAATGACTACACTACCACGCTTTACATACGTGCTGGGCAGGCTTCCTCTACAGGTACCCCTCCCTTTACTCCGTTTGATCGATGGATCCTTGAGGACCTTCGTGTGGGGCTCCCAACGCCCAAGACTGAAACCTGCAACTATCCTGGCGGGACGACCCTATGGAGGCTTAGGCTTACCCTCGGTAGAACAATACTCACTAGCCTTACAATTATCACAGTTAGTATACACACTTCCAGACACACCTGATCCACCGCAATGGGTAGCCACAGAGAGACTCCTAAGAGGACAGCACACAGAGATGGTAGGGATAAATGCTGACCACCCCTCCCTGCCTAACCCCATTCTCAAGGCCACTGACACAGCGTGGCGTAGAACCCACCGCTGCGAGGTATACACCCTTCCCTACATGCCCAGGCCCCTATAGCAGGGAACAAAACATAAAAATAGGAGGGAACCTGCTCATGTGGCCTCAGTGGTTTGAGGCAGGAATCCATAATATATCCCATATAATAGATGGAAATAATTTACGTACCTTCGCCTCTCTTCAGGAGGAGTTCAGCATCCATAGTAATTAAGAATGGCGATACATACAGCTTAAACACTGTATGCGTAGAACACTAGGGGCTCCCCCATGGACGTTTAAAACTTCACCCATTGTTACTTGCCTCCAGAAAGGGGGCCTACGTAAAGGCGTTATGGCTGGCCTTTATGCAGAGTTAACAAATCATCTCTACTCACAACCCCTTCTTGAACATCTGCGCTTAAAATGGCAGGATAGACTTGAGATTACCTATACGGAAGAAGAGTGGTCAGACTTACTAGAAGCCCTTGACAGGGGAGTATGCGAAGCCCGCCTGAAATTCTGCCTATTCAAAGTTCTTCAAGACTGGTATTGGACCCCCGTTAAACTTCTCAGGGTAGGACTGCTGCTGCATGCGAAATGTTGGAGATGCATAGAACCCCACTGCGACCTACTTCACATCCTGTGTCAGTGTCCGACGATACAGCCCTTATGGCATGCGGTATGCCACGCCCTATTGGACTTTATACAGATTCCAAATCCGACCCCACCACCACTTATTCTCTTACACAAAATATGCCCATACCCCTCCCTACACGAGCCCAAAAAAGGTTTTTACACACTGCACTTGCCATGGGCAAAATATGTGTACTCCGGCATTGGAGGTCTAGTATTGCCCCCACGCCGACAGAATGGATGACTGCCATGTATCAAACAGCCACCCATGAACGAGTGATCTATAACTTACAGGACCAAGTGGCGCTATTTGAGGAAGTCTGGCGTCCATTTTTGACAAAGTCATAAAGCAGCTGGCGGATGGACAATGACCAATGGTCTGCGAGAAACAATTGCTCTCTCAAAATCTTTTACTTTCTTATTCCTCTCCCTCCTGCTCTTTACTTTCTCTTCTCTAGCTATTCTACCTACCCTCTCTCCCCCTCTTCCACTTTCTAGTTGCCCCACCCAGAAAAACGCATCAGACTTTGGACTGAACAAGCTGACATCACCCCCTGTCCTTTCACATAACCTATGTCCGGGAAATTAACATACACAAGAAGAACCCATTCATAATAATGAACAAGTCACTATGGACGACCTCTTTATTTTGTTTTCTATGCACTCCCCCCTTGACATTATTCCCCCACAGAGGTCGGAAACCCTACCCTCACATTATTCTATACCTCAACAAATTAGGCCCAAATCCCATATTGCCCACCTTCGAACTATACCCTACGCTGGACAGGGAACTGTGGAACAACATACATTCAGGTCTTACCAGACATGATAAGGGGTCTATGGCCTCCCTTATTTATCCACTAGTCTCCCCATCCAGCAATCCTTCCCCCCAACTCTCCTCTTTTTTCCCCCACCTCCTTCATCCACAAGACACCCCTATCTAAACTCTCCCTAAACTCTCCCTAAACTCTCAACACTTCATATTGTCTTTCTCTCCCCCACACCTGCTCCTCCCCAAGAGGGCTTTTATAATCTTTCAATTATCCAGTCAGATTGTACACGTTTGTATATCTATTGCAGAAACATCTATTGTAAAAAGGAAAAAGCTTTGAAAAGTATATTTCTATAAATTTTGTATCACCCTATATCTTTAATAAAACATTTAAAAAAAAGAAAATCCTCCACAATACAGACACCCACACAAGTCCGCCACACCAAACGTCAGTGATAAACTGGCGGTACCAACACCCACACCATTATGCCAACAGGAATATGTCCACAGTATCATGACCCACGAATCAACGCAGCGGTCATTCAACCACGGTAATCCATTGGCGTTACACACTGCCGCCATCAAAATACACTCCCATTTACAAAACACAACCACATTGGACAATTCAAAATACACACACCTTACACACATACACACACCACACTCACACACTCACACCACTATAAAACACACACCCACATTACCCACAACCCCTTTCAACAACATTTTGGAAGAAGCAGAGAGACAGAAAAGCTACGACAACACCAGCATCCAGAGGCACACAACACCATCACTCATACACCATTCACGCACCTCAAAGAACACACCCCAACACATCACCCCACACATCACATCAACCATCACCTCACACATCATCCACAGCACATCATGGCACCTCAATGACACGCCATGTTTTTTGAGGAGGAGCTAAGGGTCATGCTGGAGGAAATCATCCGGGTAGAGCCACAGCTATTCGGATCACAGGTGCAGCAGACATCCATTGCAAGGAAGATGGAGCTATGGGGGAGAATTGTCGACAGGGTCAACGCAGTGGGACAGCATCCAAGGTCATGGGATGGCATCAGGAAGAGATGGAATGACCTACATGGGAAGGTACGTTCTGTGGTATCCAGACACCAGGTAGCCGTACAGAGGACTGGCGGTGGACCCCCACCTCCTCCCCCACAACTAACAACATGGAGGAGCAAGTCTTGGTGATCATGCATCCTGAGGGCCTCATAGGAGTAGCAGGAGGACTGGACTCTGGTAAGTCATATCTTTACTACTATATCCCCACCCTACCTGCATGCCATCACAAACTTCTACCCCTACCCTCACAGCCATCACCCCAACACCTCAAAGATACCCCACTAACACAACCCACACATCCCAATACCAAACCCTGCATGTGACAACAACGCATGGACATTCATCACAGACCTACATGGACACCCATTACCACAGCATGTCCAAGGGAGAGACTCACCCAGGGCACACAATCACCACTCACACAAGGGCCAAGGTGATAATGCAAGCACAGGAGTACAGGGAAACACACCCATTGCACAAGATGGCACACACAGATACAATAACAATGCATTTACACCCGAACAGGACCCCTCCACAACAGACAGGAGGTGCCAGCCATTTCCAGTCCCCCCACAGAAGAGGCCCACAGTGATGACAGCATCTCTGCACGCCTGGATCAAGATGGCCAGCCCGGCACATCAGGGACCTCTGGACAGTCGGTTCCCCTGCCACAGTCCCAAACCACCACTGAACCTCCCCCTTCAGGAAACACCAACACAGCACTTACCCAGAGGGCCCATGCCACTGTCCCCAGGACACATCAATCAGAAGTGTGTCCATCACTACAGGAACCCCAGGCAAACCCACTAACACAGGACGATCAATGACCTGGGGTCAGTGGAGGTGGGCACACGGTTCAGGGGACAGAGGCACAGGACAACAGGGAAACTGGGAGGACTGCTGTGCGACAGGGGGAGGACAGGCCCAGGGAACCCACTCTCCACGAGGCACTCTCCAACATCATGGGAGCATACCACCATTCCCAGGAGACCATGGGCACGGTACTGGCCAACTTTCAGGAGACCAGGCGGCTGCAGGAGGAACAGTACCTAGGGATCAGTGAGGACTTGAAGTCCATTAACACCACCCTGGTCACCATTGCAGGGGTGCTGTCAGACATGGCCAACACCATGAGGGAGACAGTGGCATACCAAAGGACCCCTGACACCAGCCCGAATGATGAACAGCCTTCCACATCCGCCGGTGCTAGTGGACAGGAGGTCCTGCCACAAGACCAACAGGCCACCAGCACCCCACTCCCTGCAGAAAGAGAACCACCTCGCAAACAGTCCCTGCAAGCCAGGCACAAGACAGAGAAAATTGCCAAGACCCCCGCCAGGAAACAAGACTCACCTGATTGTCACCCTTCTGTCCCACTATGTCAGCCTGACCACCTTGAACTGACATTGCTCCACTTCCTATGCCCCTTTGGACAATGCACCTGTGATACAAAGAGACTGGACTCTAACATGGATAGTCCTCCACCATCACCCCAGCCCATTGCACATCCCCCTCTACTTATTAGCACTTAAATAAACACCCTTGAATTACAAAACAATCTGGAGTCAGTCTGTACTTTCACAAATGTATTATTACAACCTCTTAGGCAAATACAATGTAAATGTTAATTTGCATATACCAAAGTATGACAGTTGTTGGCCAGCAGTAAACATAGCAGAAGGCAGAATGTGGTACCCATATCTGTGAAAAGGAAAGCCAAAGTGAACTGTCAGGGCCCATACACAGAGGTAAAAAGGCTGACTTATACAATGTACAACAGTAGTCTGATATGAGATGAACAGTGCCAGTCTCTTGCCGGTGTCTCACTGGAAGTACTGCATGATGATGTTGTTTCTGTTGTCAATATCTTCTTCCTCTGCCCCTCTTCCTCACAGTCCACAGGCTCCACAGCTTCCACAAGACCAACATCAGGCCCATCCTCCTGCAGAAAAGGCACCTGGCGTTGCAAAGCCAGGTTATGCAACATACAGCATGCCACGATGATCTGGCACACCTTCTTTAGTGAGTAGTATAGGGAGCGGAATCTGGCCTTCAGGAGGCCGAAAGTCTGCTCAATAATCCTCCTAGTTCACCCATGTGTCTCATTGTAGCATTCCTCTGCCCTTGTCCTGGCATTCCTCACTGGGGTCAGTAGCCATGAGAGGTTGGGGTAACCAGAGTCACCTGCAAATGTCGAGGGATATCTGTTAGACATACATCAACCCTTAGGGACTACCCCATACCCAGACACCTATTCCTACTGTGTGGGGACCTTGGCCTCACATATTAGCCACACACGGTGCCTCTGGAGTTGGCCCATCTCATAAGGAATGCTGCTATTGCTTAAAATGTAAGCGTCATGCACAGAGCCAGGATACTTGGCATTCAGATGAGAGATGTACTGGTCCACCAAACACACCATCTGCACATTCATTGAATGGTAGCTTTTGCGATTTCTGTACACCTGTTCATTCCTGCGGGGGGGGGGGAACAAATGCCACATGTGTACCATCAATGGCACCAATGATGTTGGGGATATGTACTAGGGCACAGAAGTCACCTTTCACTGTGGGCAAATCCTCTACCTGGGGGAAAACAATGTAGCTGCACATGTTTTTCAGCAGGGCAGATAGCACTCTGGACAACACGTTTCAGAACATGCAACAAAAGACTCCAAAAGTGGAGAGGGTCCAAAGGCACTAGCTTCCTGTATAAAATGCCTAGTTCATTGCAAATTTATGTGGGGACTTTGCCGGGGGACATGGACCCAAGTCCTACAAAGAAGAGATAAAATGACAAAAGTGGAAAAGTCTCTCGTTAAAGAAAGCTTTTATGTTTAAGGTCCTAATGCCATAAATTAAAAAGAATTCAGATGGACAAGATTTCAAAAGGCGTCGTTAATCCAATATTTCCTTATTTATTTATTCCGTTGTGAAAAAGACGAGATATTTCCAGAAAAAGGTACATCAATAAATGAATCCAAGAGAGACAAAGGAGTCAGCCAACACGTGTTTCGCCACTAACAGGCGCGTAAGCCAGGGCTTTCTCAAGGCTGAAAGGAAAAGGAAACAAAATCCAACTGAGAATAATATAATTTAGTGAGAAGAGTGATTAGAATAAAGCCACACCGAAAGGTGAGAAATTCCAGAATACGTGGTAGATTGTTATGGGGAATTTAAGTTGAGAAATAACAGTGTCAGAAAAGACAAGGGGTACACTAACCAGACTAACATAAAAATTAAACAAAAATATATAGAACCTTCATATGAGTATAAAGAAGAGGCATTTATATTCAAGACTGAACAAGTTTAAGTAAATACTTTACAGATTACATTACCCAAAAATGCCACTCATGGTCTTTGTTAAGTCCATTGTTCACTGTGTCATGCTTGATTATAAGACAGCTTTCTTCCTGACGTAAACGTACCAGTACGTTACCGCCTCTTGGGGATGATGTAATCCGTCGGAGTCCACTAAAAGTAAAAGTACGTTGGTCAGAGTGAAATTCCATAAAAAGTTCAACTAGTGGTGCTTTTGAATCTAACTTCTGTATATTCCGATAGTGTTCTTGGATCCTGATTTTTAAGAGACGGGTTGTACTGCCTATATAGGCTTGATTACATGGGCAAAAGATAGCATAGACAACATGGGAGCTATCACAGTTAATAAAATCATGGATATGATGAGTTAGGTTATTGATGGTGACGAATTTGGATTTGGAAAGACCCAGCTTGCAGACAGAACATTTACTACAGGTATAGAAGCCTTTTGGTTTAGGCGGTAGAAAGGTAGAAGCTGACTTCTCTTGGAAAAATGATGAGCATAATTTGTTGCGGAGGTTTGGGGCCCGTCTAAAGCCAATTTGAGGATGATCTGTAATGTGTTGATTAACGGAAGGATTGTTCAATAACAGATACCAGTATTTCCTTAGTAATTTTCGAATACGATGATGGCCATTATGATACACCGTGATGAACTGGATAACTGGATTTCTGCTGGTCTGCTGAGATTTATTGAGCAACTGGTTGCGATCCATGTCTCTCATATTTTTCCTCATGTTGTTAAGTGAGTTACGGTTGTAGCCCCGGAATGTAAGTCTTTCAGTCATTTCAGAAGAAATAACGTCATCATCAGAGATATTAGTGCAGTTGAGTCTGGCTCTCCTAAATTCACCTTTGGGAATATTGCGGATAGTGCTGGAGGGATGACAACTGGTGGCATGAAGGATTGAGTTAGCTGCTGTAGTTTTCCTATAGAACTTGGTCTGAAGTTTGTTGTCTTCTATAAATAACAAGAGGTCAAGATACTCAATTGAAGAGTTGGAGATTTGATAAGTGATTTCAATATCCCAAATGTTAGGTGTTAATGTCTGAATAAATTGGTGAAGAAGATCCTTCTGACCTTCCAGATTAGCAAAATATCGTCGATGTTACGTCCCCAAAAAATTATATGTGGGGTGAAGTGTTCCGATCAGTCGCTCCAAAGCCAAGAATTTTCCACTGCTCCCATAAGGATACAGGCGTATGGTGGAGCAAATTTTGCCCCCATCGCTGTCCCTTGGAGTTGTAAATAAAAGTGACTGTCAAATAGGAAATAGTTGTTTTCGAGACTGAATTTAAGCATATCCAATATCATGGAGTTGCGTGCCATGTGTTTAACCGATTTCGTGGAAAGACATTTGTTCTCTGCTGCTAAGCCATCACTATGTTTAATAGAGGTATAGAGGCTAACAACATCGATGGTGACAAGAAAATAGTCAGGTTGCCACTCAATATCCTTTAACTTTTGTAAAATGTCTTTAGTGTCTCTGACATAGGAGGGTAGATTAGTCATAAATGGCTGGAGCTCCTTATCAATTAAGGACCCCAACTTGGAACATGCAGAGTTCACTCCTGAAATTATAGGTCTGGCCTTAGGTGGATGGCCTCTTTTGTGAATTTTGGGTAAAAGATATAGGGGGTGATTCCAACTCTGTCGGGCGGCTACTGCCGCCCGCCAGGCGGAAACCACCATTTGGCCGACACGCGGCCAAAATTCCACGGCCCCCATTCTGACATTCCCGCTGGGCCGGCGGGCGCTAATCAAGTTAGCGCCTGCCGGCCCAGCGGGAATGAGGCCGCAACACAGGAGCCGGCTCCGAATGGAGCCGGCGGTTTTGCGGCGGTGCAACGGGTGCAGTTGCACCCGTCGCGCTTTTCACTGTCTGCCATGCAGACAGTTAAAAGCAGGCCGGGACCCTGTTAGGGGGCCCCTACACTGCCCATGCCAGTGGCATGGGCAGTGCAGGGGCCCCCAGGGGCCCCAGGACACCCGTTACCGCCAGCCTCTTCCTGGCAGTGAAAACCGCCAGAAACAGGCTGGCGGTACGGGGGTCAGAATCCCCAGGGCAGCGCTGCTTGCAGTGCTGCCCTGGCAGATTCTCCCAGCCGGGGCAAAAACAGCGGATGACCGCCGGCCCCGGCAATCCGACCGCGGCTTTACCGCCGCGGTCGGAATGGGGATTGAAGCACCGTCAGCCTGTTGGCGGTGCTTCCGTCATTCGTGGCCCTGGCGGTCCAAGACCACCAGGGTCAGAATGACCCCCATAATGTAGGAATAGCAGGAAATGGAAGGAAAAGAGCAGATTTTTCTTGTTTTCTTGGCTAGAAAGAATATGGCGTGAATGCCAAAGCTCCAGGAGATCAGACAACTTTTGTTGTATTTCCGCTGTTGGCTTGTGTGAAAGTTTTTTATAACAGTTCTTATCCTGGAGATGTCAATAGGCTTCCTGCAAGTAATCATGAGTGTTTAGAATTACTATATTCCCGCCTTTATCGGCCTCTTTGATGATGATATTACTTTTGGAAGAAAGGTATGTTAAAGCTGATGCTTGATCTCTGTTGATGTTGGAGGTTAAGTATTTCCGTTGATCACAGTACCGTTTGTATTCACGGTCTAGATCTCTCAACACTGCCATTGAAAATAGATCTATAGAGTTACCTGCCGGAAGAGTAGGAGTAAAGATAGATTTAGATCTTAAGTCAAAAGGATAGTATTGGTTAGTCTCAAGATCGAGTTCATGAGCTATGGAAGAAAGTGAAAGATCAGGTTCAGCCGTGTTAGAGAGATTGCAAAGGAGAGAGATGTCAGTGAGGTCCTGAATAGAGATATCCTGCCGACTCTGTTCGGTTAAAGGTGGAATAGAAGATGAAGACGTGGAAGAGAAGAAAGACTTAAGTTTAAGATGACGTATAAATTTAAAGAAATCAATCTTGGTTTGAGTGATATCCCAGAAATTGGTAGGACAAAAGGGCAGACCGCTGTTCAGAATGGATTGGTCAGTGAGAGAAATTTCATGATCGGAAAGGTTAACTATCAATTGTTCAGAGATCATGGGCGAGTTGATTTGCTGCGAGCTCTGGTCTGTATGCCTGAGGTACTGGGAACGGCCATTGAGGTATCTGGTGGTTTTGCTCGTATTTCTTGTAGAGTTCCCAGGCGATAGCGCCTTGCCTCTTCTAAAAAATTGACCTGAGGTTTAGTCGAAAGGCAGCATTCAGAATCGTCTGAGGATTCAATTTCAGATGACGGTAGGGTGTCAGGGCAAGTTTGTAAATCCAGGGAAAGGTTGGAGTCTTTTATGTTATCGTACTTTTTAATAAAGGTATACACTCTCCCATGTTGGAAGTCATACAGATCCCTTCTAAACTTCCGGTTCTTCCTCTGTATTAGATCCTCCTCATACCGATCCATCACACTATTAAGAATAGCATAATTTTTAGTAGTTATTTCACCCCAATTGGCTTCCTCAATCCGTTGAGTCAGATTGTCCACTTCTTGACGATGTTTTTCATATTCTCCTTCAGAGATTTCTATCAATTGTTTGATCATATTGATTGATGCCGTTTTCAAGTTAGCTTCCCATTTTTGTAAATGTTCTTGAGAGGTGGTGTCCATAGGTGGGAAGATCAATATCCTAAGTCCTCGGGGATACAATCATTTTATAGATATTTTTTGAGGGAAGCAATTTCCCACCATTTGGGTGTTTCTTTCTTGAGAGATCTTTCTAGAGCCAAAAACGTACTTTTGGCAGATAGTAAATTGGTGGTGGTGAGGTTGGGAATACCCACCCCAGATGAGTTGAAGACTTGTTCGAGTTTAGAATTTCGTAGTTCGCGTCTATTTAAGTGGGAAGACATCCTTCAGAAGTTAAGGCATGCAAAAAAAGACTCCAAAAGTAGAGAGGGTCCAAAGGCACTAGCTTCCTGTATAAAATGCCTAGTTCATTGCAAATTTATGTGGGGACTTTGCCGGGGGACATGGACCCAAGTCCTCCAAAGAAGAGATAAAATGACAAAAGTGGAAAAGTCCCTTGTTAAAGAAAGTTTTTATGTTTAAGGTCCTAATGCCATAAATTAAAAAGAATTCAGGTGGACAAGATTATAAAAGGCGTCGTTGTTAATCCAATATTTCCTTATTTATTTATTCCGTTGTGAAAAAGACGAGATATTTCAAGAAAAAGGTACATCAATAAATGAATCCAAGAGAGACAAAGGAGTCAGCCAACACGTGTTTCGCCCCTAACAGGTGCGTAAGCCGGGGCTTTCTCAAGGCTGAAAGGAAAAGGAAACAAAATCCAACTGAGAATAATATAATTTAGTGAGAAGAGTGATTAGAATAAAGCCACACCGAAAGGTGAGAAATTCCAGAATACGTGCAATGGTTTAGTATTCTCGGTTGCTAATTAATCCCAAAAAGACAATGCTTAGGAACATTATTGAAAAAAGATAAAAAATATGTGAAAAATAAGGAAAAGATCAATCCAAGGCATGAGATATTTATTAGCTCTTGAAACTAGTAAAGATGAATGAATATAGAATTGTGAGTATGTGAGTGGATTAGTAAGGTCTAAGAAAGTTGTGATAAACGTGACCTTAAAGTTAGAAACAGTAAATTGATAAACGGTAAGTAAAGAGTGAATGATACAAACAATGAATTCCGATATGATACCAGTGATTAAAGTAATGTGATTAAATTGATATATTTAAAGTGGAAAAGGGAGAGTGAAGGAGAATGTGTGAGCTGAGGATTAAAAAGGTAATAAAGTGATAATAAAATGAGACAGAAAGACCGAGGGGTGTGATATAAAATCAAACATACCCTTTGGATAGAATTCAGCATTGTAATACAATTGTAGTGTACATGATTAGAAATTTTCTTAATCTGCAAAGGATACATATAACAAACATATAACTTGTGCCATGAGAATGAACATTAAATAAACGTGAATAGTACAATCTATGTTACAATTGATAACTGACCATCTACCTTGAATGGTTAAAAGTAGATAAAAGGAAAACAATGTAACCTGCCAATGTAGTGAAGATAAAAAAGACAATAGGTGACTAGCAAGGACTAATATATAATTTGAGAAAGGAAAATAATACGTATGTAATTTAGCAAAGGTTCGAGAGCGGGGCTCCTATTGTTCTAGTTGCCAAAGCCCCGTACTAATAGGAAGAATAACTGAAAGGTTTGGCAGTTTGGCAAGGATGCAAGATATTAATGCTAATAATAGAATAGAATAGAAGGTTGGTGCATAATTGCAACCAACAGGCTCACCGAAAAAGGGCATCAGAATGCAGGAGGTCGCGTCCGTCTCCTGTGAAAAACGGGACGGGCGCGAAGGCGTCAGCGTTTGGATTTATACATTTTGTCACGTTTCAGAACATTGGCTGAGACATCCCTGATGGCATGGCCACTGTTGTTTGAAAGGAACCACTGGCCAGGAAGTGGAGCACTGACAGGACGTGCACTACAGGGGGGGTACCAGTGGGATGCCGGATAGCTGACATCAGGTCTGGCTCCAATTGGGCACACAGTTCTTGGATTGTGACACAATCAAGTCTGTAGGTGATAATGATGTGTCTGTCTTCCATTGTCGACAGGTCCACCAGGGTTCTGTATATGCCATCTCATCATCTGCCCCAGCGGATGTGCCCTATGGAGGAGAATGGTGAGCAGAGGGTCATGTACCACATAGGTTGCACAAGGGTTTTTGCACTAATGTGATTAAATTGGTGTGTGGCGTTGTCTGTCATATTTGTACCCAAATGTGCTGTGACGCAGTTAGGTGCCCTGCCATGTGCCGCCCTGAAATGGTGGCTGCCTGACCTGTAAGGAGGGACAAGGGGAAATGAGGTAGCAGCGCTGGCGTTGTTCAGCGTCTTGGTAGGCGGTCGAAGACCGCCGTGCAATTCAGCATTGGTTATCATTGGGCCCTATGGGTTTCAGGAGCCAATGACGATGTACGCCGGCGGTGAAGGTACGCACCACTGCGGACGTGACCGCCTTTTTCTAGCTGTTCACTCACTTGATACCTGACCTTCAAGAGGAGAGGACCTACACTGCAAGTGCTGATGTGACCTGAGTCTGGAAGCGACAATGGCTCAAGTGTCTGGGGAAAGGGCCCCTGCCTTCACTGTGGAGGAGCTGGAGAGACTAGTGGATTTGAACTCCCCCACTACACGCTACACTACAGTCCTCCACACAAACAGGTGAGTAAAATGTGAGCATGATGCATGGGACATGAATGTATGGAGTGGTGTGGATGGAAGATACATGTTATGGGGGGCTGAGGCCTGCATGTGAGGATGATGAGTGTATATGTGTCAGGGCATGGGTGGGAACTGGTGGCCAATGAGTATGACGAACCGGACCGGGCCTAAGTTCCTTTCATACTTTACCTTTCCTCTAGGTCAGCACCCACCAGAAGAAGGCTATTTGGCGTGCCATCACCAAGGAAGTGCGGACCCTGGGGGTCTATCATAGACGGAGCAACCACTGCCGCAAGAGATGGGAGGACCTGCGCTGCTGGAGCAAGAAGACAGCGGAGGCCCAGCAGGGGATGGCCTCCCAATGAGGAAGGGGTGCCCGTCGCACCATGACCCCCCTGATGTTCCGGAACCTGGCGGTGGCATATCCGGAGTTCGATGGGTGCTTGAGGGCATCACAGCAGCCAAAAGGGGTGAGTACAGTCTCAGTCAGCTGACTCTGCACACTTTACGAGGTGTCTGGGTGTGGGATGTGGGCTGTGGGTTCTCCTAGGCCCGGGGAACTTGCTAGGGTAGTCAGGCTCCTGTGGGTTCCAGGTGTACAGCAAATGAGGTTAGGCATAGTCCCCCATGGGTAGGTGATTTTCCAACTAACTGTTAGTGCATGGCCTAGTGCATAGGGCTGCTCCCTGTGTTGTGTGCCCCAACGGTAGTGGTGTTGCTGGCATTGACCATGTGTCTCCTCTATCTTCCCCCTTTTTGTTTTGTCACCCTGTCCTTGTGTGCATTAGCATCATCTGGCAGAGGAGCAGTGGCACTGGAGCAGGAGGGAGCTGCAACCCACATGGCCCAGGAGGGTGAATGTATGGAGTCTGGAGGCACCAGTGGGACAGTGGGCCAGGGGAGCTCCACGACGGGGACAGGAGGAGACACCAGCGACTCCTCCTCTGATGGGAGCTCCCTTGCGGTGGCAGACACTTCTGTGCCCACCACAACAACAGGTACAGCCGCCACCCCGCCCTCCTAGCAGCCCCTCATCCTGTTTCCCATCCCCGCTCATCCAGGAGGGTGAGCATCTTCTTCGCCCCAGGCACCTCAGGCCCTGCTCCAGTCAGCCCTGCTGCCCTCAGTGAAGAGGCTAATAGCAAGAAGATGTGGCTGTGTACAATGTTCACACCTCCTACACATAAGTACATTGTAATCCAGAAAATACAATCAATATGTTAACGCAAGTAGCTTGATGGGTGACCAACTGGTGAGCATCCAGCCACCAAGAATGCAGATCGCATCATGTGAAGAACATATGATGTTAGAAAGTTCATAGGTATATACCAGGGCACACCATATACATCCAGTTTATTTCCATATGTTTCAATGAAGATTCCAGTTTGAAACTGCTGTGTAGTTGTATTTATTGTCCATCCAATAATATTCCATGTGATAGTGTCCATCATAAACAAAGAGAAATAACAGCCAACACGTGTTTCGTCAAAAAGACTTCCTCAAGGCTGCAAAGTGTATATGCAAAAAGAGAAGAGAACAGCAAACAGAGTTTTCTCCATCACTTTGGACAAATATATGCAATTTTATACACAATGCTACTTCAAACACACAAGAATAAAAGATGAACTAGGAAGGAGTATTTATAGAAGGCGTAACACCGGTGATGCTGAACGAAAATTGTGTGAACCCAAATTGGATCAATAAAAAAGATGAAAGCCCATGGTTTATACTAATAGTAGAGTAAAAATCTGTGGAAGTGTGGACATAAAAGCAACTAAGAGATGGTGATGTGAGAGACTCCCCAGAAAGCCCATATCGGTGAGGCGAAAAGAGTGTAATAATACAAAGTAAAAAAGAGAAACGGGGAACCTACCCAATAGAAAATGAATTTCCAACTAGTAAATGTTTGAAGAGGTAAATTCGAATGCACCAAGACGTCCTATTGGTGCACTGTATTGAAAACGTTAGGTAGGAGTTAAGTAGAAATTTAATGGAACAACCACAACCATGATAAGCCTATAAGAAAATAAAAAGAACCATGGAGAGAAATATAGAGAGCAAATAGTCCTATTACTGGCAATAACTAACTAGTGAAAAAAAAAAGAAATGTTATATTATTTATTTAGTTTTTATTTAAAGAAGTTAAGTAAGGACTTTGAGTATTTGTCATAGACTGCCAAGAACCCAATAATGTGTCATCAAGACTGTTATATCAGTGTAGCTATTTGTTCGGTACAGTTTTAAATTATATAGGCCGTCCAGAAATCAGGGGGCGGTAAAAATGCATAATGCGGACGAAGAAATATTTGTTAAGGAGGTGAACCAAGAGTTAATACCCAGGTGTCCAGTATACACATATGGCTTAGAAGATGAATGTGGCTAATTGGTCCCATAGATAGCTGTACAGTATTAACAGTAGTCGTTTCAAAAGGGCTCTTCATTATTAGAGAAATGGACCATATATATGTAAGTACACATGGTATACGAAAATGAAAAAAAAAACAAAGCTATAAGATATAAAGTTAACACCACAAAGGTCTGTCTGACCAAGCAGCGTGCCAATTGATACAAAGTAAAAAATTGCCCTACGTGCGAAGGTAGCTAAACACTGGAAAGAAGGTGATAACAGGAATAGCCGTAGCGAGCTCCCCGGTCCCACAGTTACCTGTCAATGCTTCATAAGTTGTTCAGGAAATGCCAAATCTCGATGCACGCAGGATGCTGCCATAACTCTTTTAAAGTAGTAAAATCATGAAAATAGAAAGCGGACTGTTCGTGGCCATTAAAATAGAAAAGGGGATTGTATTCTTAAACCTGTTCCCAAAGGAAACTGTAGGTATAGTGCAGAGTGGTCAAAACACCACTGTTTCAAGGCCTACGGTGCCGCCATCTTTGTAATTGGGAATAAGCCCTATATGAATAAAATAAAAAAATACAAAAATAAAAATACCCACAATCAAAAAAGCGCGAAAATGGGAAGTAGTGTGAAGTAATTGCTGTAAACATGCAAGTTAGAAAGCAAGTGTAGAAATAATCACCAGGAGAGTGTAATGATATGTGAAGGTCAAATTAGATTATACAAAGAGGAAGAAATGAAAGTAATGAAAGTTATAATACATTAAGGATTTGGAGAGGCAAATGGAAAAACGAACTGAACATTAGATGTCACCAAATATTTGTTATGCAAATCAAAGCAAATAATGACAACACAGAAAGTGTATGATTATTACATGATAACGGTATCTATAAATGACAACACAATGGTAAGCCTTCCATATGTCTTTATAGAAAAACATGTAAATCCTCTTCTATGTTTAGCCCTTTTTCTACTGCTCTCAGTTTAAGGATCCATTTACTTTCCAAACGTCTAAGCATTAGAGTATTGTTACCACCTCGCAGACACAGACCCAATGTATCAATACCATGTGCAGAGATGTCCAGAATTTCTCTTGTTCTATGTGCAGAATTGTAGTGCACGGCAAAAGGGTAATCAGGATTGTTGTTTTTAATGGCCCTAATGTGTTCCTGTATTCTCTCCTTGAAAGGCCTGATAGTGCTACCCACATAAATGCAGTATACAATGTTTTTAGTGTTACAATTCATAAATTTGGAAATTGTGTGCAAGACCTTGGTATTGTATTGGAAGGTGACTGTTTTGTCCAAAACAAATCCACAGACATTACAGTGTCCACATTTATGAAAACCAACTGGGGGGTTGCCCAGCCATGTTTTGGTGGTGGATGGTGGCATATAGCTACGGCTTATACGGTCACGTAATGTCCTTCCTCTATGTATCACCTTCGTAATGCCTTTGTTCAATGTATTGTCAGCTAATAACAGTGACCAGTTCTGTTGTATGATCTTATGAATTTGAGAACTGATGGTACTATATGGAAAAATTAGAGACAGATTGTTAGATGACATACGTGAAACTTTGGCCCTAGCAGTAAGAAGTGTGTGTCATTCGATCTTGTGGGTTCTCTTGCTTGTGTTGTTTAATAAGGCTTTTGCATAACCACGTGACAATAGTCAATGTTGTAAACCTTGAAATTCATCCAAAAAAATAACATTTTGGCTACAGTTACGTCATATTCTAACAGCCTCTCCATATGGGATGGCCTCAATCTGTGAATTTGGGTGTGATTTTGGGTGTGAACTAGTATCATGAAGAATAGTTACATGCAGTTGGTTTTCTAAAATGTTTCGAGCATATCATATCATAGCATGTTCAATATACAGTGTGAAATCTAAAAAAGTGACACTACTACTGCTATAAGATACCGTAAGGTTAATGTTAAAAGTTTTGGTGTTAAGATGCCGGATAAACAGATTCAAGGAGTTTGCATCGCCAGACCAGAACATCAGAATGTCGTCTATATATCTGCCCCAATACAGCACATGTTGTATCAGTTCTGGGGGACAGTCCTGCCAAAGATGTTGTTTTTCAAAGAACCTCATGTATAGATTAGCAAAGGATGGTGAAGATTTAGCACCCATAGCAACACCTTGTATTTGACGGTGCCAAGAACCATTGTGCACGAAAACGTTGTGGTCCAGGACTATCTGTATGAGATCCATCATCATATTTGAATGTTCCAGCAATGTAGCATCCCGTTCACTTAGAAAGTGTTGTATGGTCATCAAACCTTGTAATCTGGGGATGCTAGTATATAGTGAAGCAACATCTAGAGTAACCAACAAATGACCTGTAGTCCATTTCAAAATTGCTAATTTTAAATAGTAAGTCCTTTGTAAACTGGATGTATATGGTGTGCCCTGGTATATACCTATGAACTCAGTTAGAAGGCTATTGACCTCCTGAGATTCCTCACTGTTGGGCAGTCAACCATACTGAATGCGATCCAGGGTGTTGAGAGGCATTTGCTGCAAACAAATGCGTACCTGGAGGGCATTCATTTTGGCATGGCAGCCCAACAGAGCATTTCAGGCTCTGGCCTCAGCACTGATGACAGCCATTGTCCCTGTGTCCAGCCTCCCCCCCTCTAACATCCACTACCCAGATCCAATCCCCTCTACCTCAGCCTATCCAATCAACTCACAGGCACTCACACAAGCACCATACCCATGCAGACAGACCAACATCTACTGCCTCCACTGTGTCCCCCTCCTCCACCTACCTCCCAGTCTCGTCTCCACTCACACCTGCATGCACTACATCCTCAGCCACTACCTCCATCATCAGCATGCCCATCACCACACACCGCTCACGTTCAATCACCACCCCCACTGCCATTCACACGTCCCCTGTGTCCTCTCCCAGTGTGTCTGTGTGCCCTCCTCCCAAAGTACACAAACGCCAGTACACACCCACTCAACAGCCATCCACCTCACAACAGCCTCCAACCCATGAACCTTCACCCAAACTCAGCAGACGTACACCTCCTACAACCACTACCTCTTCCTCCACTCCCAAACCCCCTCCATCTTCCCATCCCAGTGTGTCTAAGAAACTTTTCCTGGCTACCACTGACCTCTTCCCTACACCTCTCCCATCTGTCCTTACCCTAGGGCCAGGTTGTCTAGAGCCCTGACCAGCCCCTCAGCCACCAAATCCTCGTCCTGTGTGGTCCCTGCAAGTCTGGGAGGATCGAAGGGGGCACCCACCAGGGCTGCCAATGTGCCACCTACTGAAGCCAAGGACCACCCTATTCTGCCACCTGCCAAGGTAAAGAAGGGGCCACCATGCAGAAGAGAAAAGCCGCACCACCCACCCAGCAAGGCCTCATCCAGAACCAAAGAGGACAGTGCCAAGGTCCCAGCAGTGACTTCCAAGGTGGGGAAGGACACAAGAGCAAAGGGAAGTCATCTCAGGGCACGGAGCCTCCGAGTGAGGGACTGGTGACCCCCATTTCTGAAGATAGGCCAGCAACCTGTACTGCGGTTAGCACCGCCGCAACGACCGCCACCTGCACGGCAGCTGCCACAACTACAGTC
Source organism: Pleurodeles waltl (assembly GCF_031143425.1). NCBI lineage: Eukaryota > Metazoa > Chordata > Amphibia > Caudata > Salamandridae > Pleurodeles > Pleurodeles waltl. The sequence continues at coordinate 669,374,397 of NC_090439.1, read as the reverse complement.
ACCAGCATCATCCCCAGTGGACAGCCTTCCGAGGCTGCAGGAGACGGCCTGGTGTCTCCCTCCACAACTACAGACACCTGCACCACGGGCACCACCGGTATCATCCCTGCCGCAGACACCGCTGCAGCCACCGCCACCTGCTCCGTGACGTGCACAGCCAGTGCCACTACAGCGGACATCAGCAGCATCTCCATTGGGCCACCGTCCGAGGCTGCAGGAGACGTCCTGGACCCTGTACACACTATATGAGTCACCACGACCAGCACTGGCACTACCAGTAGTTTGCAGCCTAAGTCGTCGCAAGGTGGAGTGTGGCGCTGCATCCATGGAGTATCATGCTACCTGTTACCGGAAAATCTTGTGGCTCAGAAACCCAGGTGAGGGAATGGGAACTGCCACACCCCTGGTGCAGCAACACTGGGCACCAAGCCCCCTCCAGAACAAGTGGAGAAAAGCATCCACTCACCTTATCCTTGGCAGGATGAAGCACTCTGGGCACCAAGTCACCTCCAGAACCAGTGGAGAAAAGCATCCACTCACCCAGTCCTTGGCAGGATGAAGCACTCTGGGCACCAAGCCCCCTCCAGAACCAATGGGGAAAAGCATCCACTAAGCCAGTCCTTTGCAGGATGAAGCACTCTGGGCACCAAGCCCCCTCCAGAACCAGTGGAGAAAAGCATCCACTAACCCAGTCCTTGGCAGGATAAAGCACTCTGGGCATCAAGCCCCCTCCAGAACTAGTGAAGAAAAGCATCCACTAACCCAGTCCTTGGCAGGATGAAGCACTCTGGGCACCAAGCCCCCTACAGGACCAGTGGAAGACGCCACTCACTTGAGAGACTGTGGCCTTGCACTCCCCAGGAGCAAGCAGTGGGCAAACCACCCACTTGAGAGACTGTGGCCTTGCACTCCCCAGGACCAAGCAGTGGGCAAACTACCCACTTGAGAGACTTGAGAGACTGTGGCTTTGCACTCCCCAGGACCAAGCACTGGGCAGCCTACCCACTTGAAAGACTGTGGCGTTGCACTCCCCAGGAGCAAGCAGAGGGCAAACCACCCACTTGAGAGACTGTGGCCTTGCACTCCCCAGGACAAAGCAGTGGGCAACCCACCCATTTGAGAGACTGTGGCCTTGCACTCCACAGGACCAAGCAGTGGTCAAAACACCTACTTGAGAGACTTGAGAGACTGTGGCTTTGCACTCCCCAGGACCAAGCAGTGGGCATGGAGCCCCCTCGAGGAGCAGTGGCGTAGTCCCATCATCCGGCTGAGGTGTCCCCCCTCCCCTTGACCCTGAGGTGCCTGTTTTTTTCGACCTGATGCTCCTGCAGTGTTCTCTCCATTTTGAGGCAGGTGTCATGTGTGGGCTTCGCCCGTGCTTTTTGGAACCAATGGTCTACGGACATTTAATGGGACAGTGTACGGACTTGTGTACTTGCTGTTAATATTTGTATATACTGATGATTTAAAGTTATCTAGGGCTATCTGATTGTTCGATTATTATACTCGTTAAACTCATTTCATTTGGTCCTTGCGTTCTTCCGTGGGGTGACGGGGTGTATCTGTGATTGGATATGTGTGTGTTGTTGTGGGTGGGGGGTGCGAGTGTTGCGTGCGTGTGTCACTCTCTTTTGCCTTCTCCCCTCCCCTGTGTGCTAGGTGCAGTACTTACCATCGTCGTCGCCACCGCCTTTGATGTTCCTGGTAGATGAGGCGGTAGACCAGCATGGGCAGGACCTGTAACTCGGGCTCTATGGCATCCTGGTTGTTCGTTGGCTGTCAAGAGGTGAGTGGTTTCCCTTCCAAAGACTGTTTCCGCCGTGCTTTTGATGGCATTGGTACCGCCCCGGAAAAGCTGGCGGATTGGTGCCTTGTAATAGTGTGGGTGGTGCATTGACTTCCGCCTGTCTGTTGGCAGTTACCGCTGCGGTGTTTGTTTCTACCGCCATGGCGGTCGGAGTGTTAAAGTGGCTGTCTGTGTTGGCGGTTTCCACCATGGTCGCAATTAAAAAAAAAATCTGCTGGCCTGTTGGTGGTATTACCGCCGCTTTATCACCAACTGCCAGGGTTGTAATGAGGGCCTTAGTGTAAGAGAAGAGTAGCGGCAACAAATCTCCAGGCTCTTATGTATTACAAGAGAACTGATGGGGGGGAATATGGAGAAAACCCTCGGTCAGGGAATAGGAGAGAATCAAAAAAGCAAATAATATGGGAAGGCAAGAGGAGGGAATATGGAAAGGGAAGATAGAGAGAGAAATAACATTTGCGTGAGAGGGGATGGGTTATGTGCAGTCTTAAAGGGGCGAAAGGGGAAAGAGAAAGAAATAGACAGAGAGTAGGTAAAGGGGGGGATAAGAAGCTAAAACACCAGTAAGCGAGGCAGTACCTCGCCGCTGGGTGATCTGTTAAACTGCGCGGCGGGTGGGCCTCACGAGGGGCAAAAGGGGAAGGAACAGGTGTGTGTGCAACCCAACTGAACCACCCCAAAGTACCCATCAGCATAAAACATCTGATGGTCTATGTGAGAATGAATAATAGAAAGCGCATGGCGAGACAGGATGCAGCTTGGAGCATTTCTGGTAGGGGACATAGAAAAGGACCACTACCTGGCCAGCGGTAGGGACAGATGACCGAATAGCTGTGTCTAGAGAAGCAGGGAAGGAGGGTGGATACCCTACTATACCACAGCCAGGCTAACATCGCCTGCGTGACATCACCGGAGTTATTGCGGTGCGTCAGCAGCGAGCCCTGACTAAAAAGCTAGGGAAGTGTGATTTATGACGGGGCTCCATAGTTCGGATCAGGGAGTGCGTAGTCAGAATGCCATAAGGAGTGCCATGAAGGAACACAGTCATCCGGGAGGAAAACGATTTAGATTCAGGGATCTCACTATGCGCGCCACCTGAGTACAACTCCAGGACGACCAGCGAACAGGGTGGGCGAGGGGGAGGGAGGCAAACCCCACTGCTGTCTGACATGGGCAGAGTATCAGAATCTCCCTTTAATGCTGGTCCCTTGGTAATCCACAGTTGACGCGGGCCCACAGGGTAGATGACAGAAATGGCACAAGGTGGGAGGACACAACAGAGGATACCAAAAGCACCTGAGGGCCAGATTGTGTCCTGCAGCTGGGGATAAAGCGTGGGGGATGGACAGGATGGGGTGCATAATACAAATAACGCTATTG